>NW_009952373.1:15497-23043 GCF_000747805.2 Chaetura pelagica
CACACGGCGACGGGGAACACGAGTTGTTCGCACGAGTTTGACTCGGGAGGGGAGAAGTTTGCGGGACGGGACATTTGGATGCAGGAGCAGCAGGACCCCCCCAGCCCCTTCCCACCCAGCTGCTTCCCAGGCACCTTCTGCATCCCTCCCCCGAGCCCGCAGCCTCCTTCTCCTTGGCTCACTGCCCTCGCAATCTCTTTTTCCTGATTTTATTTGGGGGGGAGAGTTCCTAAAAGGGATTATTCCCGTGTGCTGAGGAGGGGAAGAAGGACCAGAGCCTGGACATGGGGCTCCCAGGCTCCGTCTCATCATGTAATCTTGTTAAACGATCAGAGAGCATTTCCCCTCTGCTTCTTCTCCCTCCCCTTTTCATTCCCGATTGAAACATCAAACAAGCTCACCCGAGGCTGCCGGGCAGTCCCACGCTGCCTGTTTGCAGTGGGGATCAACCCACCTACCCAACACAAAAGGGCATCCTGAGCCGTGGGAGGAGAACACCACCACATCCCAGCTTCTGCAGCCTTGCTGGGATGAGTTTGCCCCCCAGTCTCCTTGCTATGACTTTGCCCCCCAGTCTCCTTGCTATGACTTTGCCCCCCAGTCTCCTTGCTATGACTTTGCCCCCCAGTCTCCTTGCTATGACTTTGCCCCCCAGTCTCCTTGCTATGACTTTGCCCCCCAGTCTCCTTGCTATGACTTTGCCCCCCAGTCTCCTTGCTATGACTTTGCCCCCCAGTCTCCTTGCTATGACTTTGCCCCCCAGTCTCCTTGCTATGACTTTGCCCCCCAGTCTCCTTGCTATGACTTTGCCCCCCAGTCTCCTTGCTATGACTTTGCCCCCCAGTCTCCTTGCTATGACTTTGCCCCCCAGTCTCCTTGCTATGACTTTGCCCCCCAGTCTCCTTGCTATGACTTTGCCCCCCAGTCTCCTTGCTATGACTTTGCCCCCCAGTCTCCTTGCTATGACTTTGCCCCCCAGTCTCCTTGCTATGACTTTGCCCCCCAGTCTCCTTGCTATGACTTTGCCCCCCAGTCTCCTTGCTATGACTTTGCCCCCCAGTCTCCTTGCTATGACTTTGCCCCCCAGTCTCCTTGCTATGACTTTGCCCCCCAGTCTCCTTGCTATGACTTTGCCCCCCAGTCTCCTTGCTATGACTTTGCCCCCCAGTCTCCTTGCTATGACTTTGCCCCCCAGTCTCCTTGCTATGACTTTGCCCCCCAGTCTCCTTGCTATGACTTTGCCCCCCAGTCTCCTTGCTATGACTTTGCCCCCCAGTCTCCTTGCTATGACTTTGCCCCCCAGTCTCCTTGCTATGACTTTGCCCCCCAGTCTCCTTGCTATGACTTTGCCCCCCAGTCTCCTTGCTATGACTTTGCCCCCCAGTCTCCTTGCTATGACTTTGCCCCCCAGTCTCCTTGCTATGACTTTGCCCCCCAGTCTCCTTGCTATGACTTTGCCCCCCAGTCTCCTTGCTATGACTTTGCCCCCCAGTCTCCTTGCTATGACTTTGCCCCCCAGTCTCCTTGCTATGACTTTGCCCCCCAGTCTCCTTGCTATGACTTTGCCCCCCAGTCTCCTTGCTATGACTTTGCCCCCCAGTCTCCTTGCTATGACTTTGCCCCCCAGTCTCCTTGCTATGACTTTGCCCCCCAGTCTCCTTGCTATGACTTTGCCCCCCAGTCTCCTTGCTGTGCTCACCCCTCCCGCCTCCCCTGCTCCCAGCCCCTTCCTCGCCTCCCATCCCAGCCTGAAACTGGGAAAACTGGGAGGAAATCCCTCCCCAGCTCTGCTCCCAGCCATCCACACGGCAGGACCGGGCAGAAACCAGTTTGTTTCGCTGGGGTGAGAGGAACTGGCAGGAAAAAGAGAGAGAAAATAGGAATGTTGCCCCGTCTTTCCCCCCGGGGAAAGGGTTTGGGGCACAAAATCCCTCGGCCCCCTGGCACTGCTGCCCTGCTCTGGGCTGGGCTGGGGGTGTAGGAGGGGCACCCCGGCACCAGGACCCCCCGCGGGAGTGTGATGTTTAAAAAAAGGATGATTAAATCATTAAATCATGTAAGCCCTGACGATATGGGATGAGTAAGAGGATCCCGCCGGTAGGTGCGGGACAGGCAGGCGGGGAAAGTGCCCCCCAGCTCTGCCAAAAGCTCAGGCTGCCCCACTCCCGTGCCTCAGTTTCCCCAGCTGGGTAAATAAGAGCTTTGGACACGCTTCTCCGGGCTGGCTCTGATCCTGATCCCGCTCAGCACTCCTGCCGAGAGCCCAGCCGGATCCGACCCTTGGCTCTTCCCCATCCTTCCCCCCCACCCCTCGGCTCCATCTCTATTGATTTAATAAGATGGAGAGGAATTAACGGGGCCGGAGCATCGGGATAATGAAAGATGAACAAAGGGGCAGCGCTAGCAAAGATGCTGCCAGCTTTTAATGATGAGGCCGGGCAGGTCCCCTGCTAGCTGTCCCTTTGGAGTGGCGATTAAGAACATACTGTTATTGTTAAGGCAGAGAGATAAATCCTTGCACCGTTGCTGATGTGATCAGCCGGGGCTTCTCCCTACAATTTGTGATCCCATTGTGGACGGTGTTTGCCCTGGGCGAGGAGAGTCTGGGAACCACTTATGAACCATCCTTTGGTCATTAGTCTCCTCATTAGGAGAGAACAATGCGGGAGGGAAAAAAACAAAGATAATTGAAGGGAGCAGAGGGCTGATCCTGCAGCCAGGCTGGTACCAGGGCTGCCTGAACCCGGGGTTTGATTATAATTCCCCAATTCATTTTAAACGCCTGGTTTTGGGATGCTCTTCCTGCCTGCAATGGCAGCCCGTGTGTGTGAACGCGGTTCTCGGGTCTGTGCCCGGTGGGGGATCCCGGAGCAGCTTCTGGGGGCTCCTGGGAGGGTATTGGCCTGTTTTTTGAGGGGCTCACTCAGCCTTTGTTGTCAGTCGGGTGTAGCCCCACCGTGGACACAAGCCCGGCTGGATTTGGGGGCACCCCGAGCAGGTGGGAGGGGAGGGTGAGGGTGGTGCGATTCAGCAGGTCCCTCTTTTCACATCTGGCTGAGAACCGAGGCCAGATGTGACACCCAGGGCTGGGGGGGGGTCACACCAAGGGGTCATCTCGCTTGGATCAGGGACAACTTCTCCCCACGGACAAGCCGGGGCAGGATCCAGCCACTCTGCAGCATGAGCTTAATTCAAGTCTTGCCTGGAAATACCAGCCTGGGGGGATAAATCACCGGAAAACCCCGGGGCTTTGGGGGAAGAGCTGCTTTGCCCCACGAGCTTGGCGATGGAGTAATAAGATGAGCAGAGGTCCAGTCCTCATCCCCAGGGACACCCTGCCCAGGGCTGGGTGCAGGGTTCTGTGCCCTGGGGAGGAGGGGGGGAAAGCCCTAATTCCTCAGGATGCTTGATATTATCAAGTGCTAATGAGACCTGGATGGGGCTGAGGTGCTTTGCAGGCCATTATCCCAAATTAACCTGACAATGCAGCCGGGAGCGGTGTCTGAGGGGCGGCTGGGGTGTGTATTGGCTGTCTGGGGTGGGGGAGAGAAGAAGGATGCTGTCCTCTGCCTGCCCAGCTCCCCCCTGCCCGCACCCCCGGGCTGGCACCAAGGGCCCTGCACTGGGTGGGGTTGGGATTTCCATCGCACGAACAGGTTGGATCAACCCCTCGAGAGGTTTGCCCACCCCCCGTTGGGGTGAGGTGGTGGGGATGGAGAGGACGCGGGTGCCTCCTCCTGCAGGTCAGTGTTGGACGTGTCCTTCTTGGAGGAAAACTCTTCTGTTCCTAAATCACAGAGCCACAGAATCCCAGACTGGTTTGGGTTGGAAGGGACCTGAAAGATCATCCAGTTCCAACCCCCCTGCATGGGCAGGGACACCTCCCACCAGCCCAGGCTGCTCCAAGCCCCATCCAACCTGCCCTTCAACACTGCCAGGGATGGGGCAGCCACAGCTTCTCTGGGCAACCTGGGCCAGGGTCTCACCAAAACCCATGATCCTAGAAGCATTTCCCTGGAGCTGGTGGCTCTCCCTGTGCTGGGCTCTCACAGGGGGACACAGGAGACTGGCCATGCTCTTGTTGCACCTGCATCCAGGGCTCCCACTGCTGTGTGACACCCCCAAAGCACAGGGTTGTGCCACAGCTCCTTGCCCTCAATCCTTTGGGCCTTTTAATGGGGCCCCCACAAAGAGCTGAGGCTCTGGAAGGCAAACTGAACAGAGAACACAGTAATTGTCATTAGCCTGAGTAATTTCTCTTGACTTCATGATGAAGAAAGTGAACAAGCATCAGTTGTCCTCTTTTTGCAGAGAAGATGAAGCCCCATTCCCCTCTCCCCGTGGGTTTCACTGGGATCCAGTTTGGGAAAGGGCAACTCACCAGCTCCAGGAGCCAGGTGATTTGAGGATGATCTTAGTTGCCTTTTTTTAAACTGGATTATGCATTATTTATTATTATTACAGGTTATCACAGGAGAACTGCCTGCAAAAACCTGACACAAAGCTAAACTTGGTGTTAGAAATCTCATTTTTAAGCCCATTTTGGGTGGGGTTTGTTGGGGTTTTTTTAGAGTAAAAGTCATGAGCTCATGATTTCAGACTCCTCAGGTTGGCAGGGCTGGGCTAATGATCCTAATCAGCACCAGCACTTCTGCCTCCCCAGTGCCAGGAGCCCCGGGTCCCACCTTCTCCTTAATGGGACGTGACTGAGAAGATGCTCTCAGTCCAGATGTTTTTTCCCCCACTTGCAGCAGGACCCACAGCCCGGATTACAGATGCAAAAAAACCCCTCCCCGTCTCGTTTTCACGTGCTGTAGGTTTTGGGGGAAATTTCCGCCGCCCCTTTCGCCCGCTGGGGATGGTTTGGAGAGGGATGGAAAAGGAGCCAGGCAGGCAAGGTGTGAAATTTCTCACGGGCAAACAAGAGAGAACCGCGGGGTGCCCAGAAGAAGGGGGACGGAGAAGATGAAGGAAAAGGGGGTGGGGAGGGGAAGAGGAGGAGAGAAAGCAGCAGCCAGAGAGAAAGGAAAATCCCCGAAGCAGCAACCTGGATTGAAGAGCAGGGGGCATTTTCTATGAGGGGATTGTAAAATGCACTCTCTCTTCCCCTTTGGCAGGGAGGAACAAGAGCCCCCACTCTATCTGATAGTCATTAGCATCAATTAGCCTCGTTTGAAGTAGGCAACATCTTTGTCTCTTTGCAAGAAAAAAAAAAAAAAAAGAAAAAGAAATAAAAAAAAACCCTTTCAGGGAGCCCATAATAACATCTGGAGCAAGGAGAGGCTGAACTCGAGTTCCCCACTTTCATCTCTTGTCGAGGTACTTGGAATGTTAATGCAGCCTCATTCTTTAATGGAGTTATCAGGAAATGCTTTTCACCCCCTTCCCTTTGCTCAGGGGGGGGATGTTTACAAAGAGCTGGGGGCTTTTTGGTGGTGGTGGTTTGTTGTTGGGAATTATTATTATTATTTTTACCCCTTCAGAAATTCCCCCCCCCCCATCCCTTTTCTGCCCTTTTTTAAAGAAACAAAACACCCTGGGATAAAACTTAACAAACCACGCTAAAAAGCCACCACTAAATATATATATAGATATAAAAAATTAGGATCAGGGCCCATCCTTTCATCTCCCCCCTTGCTCAGCTCCTGCCAAAGGCTGGGGCAGATGGGGAAGGGGCAGAGGAGGAGGGGAGGGGGTCCCTGCCTGGCTGCTGGGTGCTATATTTCCCAAGTCATTACCAGCGAGTGAAAATTTCCAGCTTTCCACCCGAAATGCATTAGCTGAGCACACAGTACTAATGGGAAGCAGGACGAGTCATTAGGCAGCCGAGGAAGGGGGGGGAGAAGCCAAAGGGAAACGTCAGCCGGTGCTTTTTGGGTCGGGGGTTCATCCCTTTGGATCAGTGTCCGTCCCAGCCCGGCTCCTCCAACCCCAAAACCACCACATGAACCTGTTCCCTGAACAGCCAGAGCCCTCCCCATATCTCTCTCCGATGGAAAAACCACACTGTTTGCCCCCAAAATCCAACAGTGGAATTCCAGAGGCAGGCGCGACATTATTATTATTATTATTATTATTATTATTATTATTATTATTATTATTATTATTATTATTATTATTATTATTATTATTATTATTATTATTATTATTATTATTATTATTAGGGGGGGTGGGATGGGGTGAAGGGCAGAGGCTTCAGCACTTGCCCAGGTTTGAACGTGTGATTTCAATTAAGTTCCAGGGCGGCAGGATTGGGACTGGTTGTTTGGATAAGGAGCCATAAAGCAGCAGCTGTATTTATCCACTTATTTGGAAGCTGCCGCGGAAGGCAGGATGCTAAACGGCGGGGGAAAGGGAAGAAAAGAAGAAAAAAGCTTTTTAAAAGCAAACTTGAGGGAGTCTTTTGTCTCCTGCGGGCATCCTCTGCCCCCGAGGTTCCCGCAGCCATCACCAGGGTGCTTCCCCGGGAGCCGGGTAATCCTGCCCGCGCATTCCCATCATTTCCATTCGCTTTGAAATGCTCAGAAATTCAGAGATGCTCGTTTATAGCGAGAGCGTGGCTGGGAAAAGGAACTGGAAAAGTGTGTGGGAATGGCAGGACTCCCCAGTGCAGGGCAGGGTTTGCTGGCTAAGGGCAGCTCCCCCATGCACACCCAGGTGTTTCGTGCTGGGGTATCAAGCCGTGGGGGGGATTTTTGCTCCGTGTTTCTTCACCTGGAGACTCCAGTCTGGGATTTCTCCATCTTGGTATCCACCAAAGTGATTTGTGTGTGTGTGTGTGAATTTAGTGCTGGTGGAGATGTGAGCAGAGATGTTTTAATGGTGGGTTATTAAAGGGTGTAGGATTTTTGCCCCAGGTTTATGAATCCAGTCGTGGGATTTCTCCACCTTTCCGTACACCCGAGTGAATTTTCGGGGTGGATTTGGCACTTGGGGAGATGTGAGTGGCAATGGTTGTGTGTGTGTGTGTGTGGGCAGGGCTGTGAACCCCCTGGCCCTTTGAGACAGGCTGGCAGGTACACACGGACACGTTGCCCTTGGCAGGGCAGCTGGAGGGACTCCAGAACGTGGCCAAAAGGGTGGTGTGGGTGCACCTGTGGGGCAGGTGTGGGTGTCAAGGTGGGCTTGGGTGTCAGGGTGGGGGGCTACAGGTGTGCCTGGGGGAAGGTGAGGGTGCCAGCAAGGCTGTGTGGAGGTGGGCAACACTGTGGTTGGGCATGAGGAGGTGGTGAAAGGGGCAAGAGTCCATGTGGGTGTGGGTCTGGAGTGGGTGGTGTCTGTAGAGCAGGTGTCCAAGGAGTGGGGGTGTAGGTGGGTAAGGAACTGGTGCCACTCTGGGTGTCCATGAGGAAGGAGAGGGTGCCAGTGTGGGTGCCTGTGGGGAAGGAGCAGGAGTTGGCAATGAGGGGTCCGTGGGGAAGGAGAGTGGGTGCCTGGGGGGTGAAGCTGCAGGCGTGTGGGTGGGTGTCAGTGCAGGAGCCAGCAAAGGAGGAGGGGGTGTCCCTGGGGGTGTGAGAAGGGATGTTGGAAGGGGTGTCTGTGGGAA
>NW_009952373.1:32651-47567 GCF_000747805.2 Chaetura pelagica
GGGGCAGCGTGTCTGGTGGGTGGGCAGGGAGCGCTGGGGAGGGGGATTTTCCAGCGGGGGCTTTGGGTTAGGAATCACCCGCCCAGGAATGTAAGGGGGTTTGGGTCTCCAAAAATAGTCTGTGTGTTTGTTTGTAGGTTGGTTTGTTGTTTTTTTTTCCCTGCCCTCTCCCCGCGGCTGGAGTTTTATTTCTGCAACCCCGAGGGGAAGAGTTGGGCTGTGGGGAAGCGAGGGAGGGGGAGAGGGGAGTGTCCTGATCTCCAGGTTTCATCTCTGCTCTGGAGCCAGGCTGGGAGAGTTGGGGTGTTCAGCCTGGAGAAGAGACCTTAGAGCACCTTCCAGTGCCTGGGAGGGCTTCAGGAAAGCTGGGGAGGGGCTTCATAGGAGCACAGGGAGGGATGGGATGAGGGGAAACAGTTTTGAGCTGAAAGAGGGGAGATTTCCATTAATTTAGAAACAAATTCTTCACTATGAGGTGGTGAGAGCCTGGCCCAGGTTGCCCAGAGAAGCTGTGGCTGCCCCATCCCTGGCAGTGTTGAAGGGCAGGTTGGATGGGGCTTGGAGCAGCCTGGGCTGGTGGGAGGTGTCCCTGCCCATGCAGGGGGGTTGGAACTGGATGGTCTTGAAGGTCCCTTCCAACCCAAACCAGTCTATGACTCAATGATTCTAACACTTTCATCCTCTGTAGTGATGGATAATTAATATTAGACATTTACTCCCACCACTGAATGACTGGGTGAAGTGAGACCCAAGATGACACAATTTACTACTTCCAGCAGGAGCTCTCACCTCGGGGACAGTGTCCCCATCTCCTCAGGTGCCCCCCCCCCACCCCCCCCCCAATCCCCCCCCTTGCATTTCAAGGGTTGCTTTGCAGACCCTGGGGTCGGGTTCTCTCTCCATTTACTAGGAAGGCACCGCAGTGCCCGTGTTCTCATCATGCCTGTGACATCCTGTTGTCCTTTCCCAAAGCCTCAGCCCTGAAAGTCGTTTCCCCACCATGTCAGCACCTCTCTGCTCCTGGGTGGGACCCCCTTTCTCCCAAAGCTGCCCTGGCCCAGCTGCAGTTTTTGCTCTCTCTGCCACTTTCCACTCGCAGAAGTGAAAGTGCTGGAGAGTTTCACAGCATCTGGTGCCTGAAAACTGTTCCTACTTGTAGGGCAAAAACTCCACGACAGGGAAAAAGGAAAATGTAGATGGTGCAGGTGGATGAGATGTGCTAATCACCTACCAGGCTCTCAGGATTTTTGCTCAGGGGCACTGCAGCTTTTTATAAGCAAAACGAGCAATTTGTTTTGATGAAGTGCCTCTCTCTGGAACATTTTTCTTGAGATTAAGTCTCTTTTTAGCAGTCAGAGTCTGATCTTGTCACTGCCCAGGCAAAGGCTGCAGCCAAGCATGTATTTAACCTGCATAAGGAGCTCTTGATTTGATCCTGATAGCTACAATACTCTGATACAAAAGGTATTTGCTACTCTTTTAACTTCTTGGTGTAATTCTTTAATCTATTATGTCTTTCACGAGACAGTACCTGAATAGTCATGTGCTAATCTATGTGTTATATCAAATACCCAGGTATGAAAATACAGTTAAATAATTTGCAAAGCCATTTCCACAAGGGTATTTAACGTTTTAAATCACACCTGCTATTATTTGAGTATGACAATAGAAAATCAAAAAGCGACGGGTGGAATTATTTTAATGATGAAAATAGTTTTAAGTGCAGTCAGGGCTGTTAAGCTGTCAGGTCTCCATCCCACAGATCTTTAAACGTGGGCAGAACTTGCACCCAATTCATGAAATAAAGTAGGTTGAGTTGCCCGTTTGTGCCTGGAGAATGTGGCAACATTGGGCATGAAAGGAGATGTGAGAAGTGGGTGTCACTCCGTGTCATTATGTACAGAATTTCCACTTACAGGAACTTGCCAGGATGTATCACAACAGCCTTTGGGCTGTGGCAGGGCAGGAGCTGTGATACCATCAGATAAAGGATCACAGATTAGTTTGGGTTGGAAGGGACCTTAAAGACCATCCAGTTCCAACCCCCTGGCCATGGGCAGGGACACCTCCCACCAGCCCAGGTTGCTCAACCAGGTTGTCAGTTCTGGCCTTACCTGGTGCCTAGTACCTTCACAACTGCACCTTGATACTTGGAGGTGCTCTCGTGGCACCCAGGTGTCCCTCCTGTGCAGGCAGGTCCCTCTGTCCTCTTTCTGGGGCAAAGAAGAGGAGCAGAGTCCCCAGTCCAGCAGTGTTTTGGCGCTGAGCAGGAGGGGCTCAATTGTCCCTCCAGCTCTTCACACTCAGATGTGCAAAGTCAACCCTAAGCTTCCTGTGCATGTTGTAACTCCAGAACCAGCATCTTGGGATGCAGAGGCTTTTTCCCTGGAGAGCTGCAGCCCCCTCTCTTCAGACCTTGACTGTGGTGTTTCCGTTGCCTCCTGGCAGGGAGATCTGGCCCATGTGAAGGTCCTTCAGGAAGACAGAACTGGCTGGGATGAGCCCTGTGGCTCCTGGGGGATGGTAGCAGAGACAGCACCAGCTCTCAGGCTGGTGCCAGCTAGTCCTGTGACAGTGCTGGTGTATTGTATGGTAATTAGGTAATTATGGTTATCACCAGGCCACAGCTAGATAGGAGGCTGAGACCTGATCCACTTGTTAGTCCTGCTGATCCCTCTGCACACCAGGAATGTTATGGATCAGTCAACCTTTACACCTGAGGGGCTTCTTGAGATGGAGATGGGGGATTTTGCATTTAGCAGCTCTTGGTGGACTTTCTTGCTGTGTTACAAAGATCCTGTAGAGATGAAGGTCAAACCCTGCTCACCTCACCAAGTGCTGGGTCCTTTGGGACCCTCCAAGGTTTGACCTGAGGGTAGAACTACAGGATAGGTTGGAAGAGACCACAAAAGACCATCTGGTCCAAACCTTCATGGGAAAGGGAGTCTATAGATGACATAATCTAGACAGGGTGGGGACACCCCTGCTTTTCTGGTTGGTGCTGCTTTCTCCCAAGCCCCTTCTAGTGCAGTGTCTTGTAGAGCAGCTGCATCTGGGTTTTGGCTGGAGCTGAAGCAGGATGGGCTTGGAGGAATGGCCTCCCTGGAATTGTTGCTTCTCTCTTGCAGGTCTGGAGTTGTCTCACTATGTAGGGGCCAACTCGTTGGGCCCTGCTGGGCCTTGGAGGTCTGGAGGGCCCTGCAAGATGAAGAGGGTCCGCACGGTCTTCAAACCCGAGCAGCTGGAGCGGCTGGAGAAAGAGTTCCTCAAGCAGCAGTACATGGTGGGCACGGAGAGGGTCGACTTGGCAGCAACCCTGCATCTCACTGAGACTCAGGTAGGATGGGAGCTGGGGAAGGGGATCCCAACCTAGATCTGGGTTTGGTCTGTGGTGGTTTCCCTGCTGCGCGGGGGAGCGGGAGGACGGGACCCATGGGTCTCCCTGCTCCCACCTGCCTGGAGGGGTGTGAGATGAGTTTAGATGGTTGGTGGAGAAGACCATCCTCTTCCTCATCCATGGAGTGGAACAAAAAAAGCATGTAGGGACACAATACCTGTCTGCTTTGGAGTTCAAGCTGAGCTGAACAAATGTATCCATGCTGTTAATGATCCTCTGGAGACGGTTCATGCTTTAAGTGCCCTTTTATGACAATGAATCTGATTTTTTTTCTGCTCTTCCACGTAAGTTTCTGCCCCTTTCTGCACCCTGCTGGTTTGCTGGGGAGGGGGGGAGCCATGTGATCATCTGTGGTGGGATCCAAATTCAGCTGGAGAAAAGGGAGAGAAAAGCAAGGGTGGTTCTAGGTGGTGAGGGAGGGTGTGAAGAGCAGAGGGAGCAGGGACAGGGGTAGGTGGGTGTTTCATCGTGCTCCCTGGAAGCTGTGGCCCCAGGGGCAGGCTCAGTGGTTTGGGGGAGCTGGTGGGGGCACCTCCTTCACTCCCCCGGCCAGAAGCTCCTCTGTGCAGCTGTGTCCCCCTTTTCCCCATGTCCTTCCTGCCAGCACCACTCTGCCCTCCAGAGTGTCACCTCCTCCATGCCCCAGGCAGGGAAAGGAGCATGTCCCCCTCTGTAAGGAACCCTGCTCTTTGGGGACAGCTGCTTCAGCAGCACATAGCAACGATCCCCTTTGGAAAGGGGCTCCTGGAGATGGGATTAACATCTGGTGCCATCTCCCTGCTAGGTGAAGGTCTGGTTCCAGAACCGGAGGATCAAATGGAGGAAGCAGAGCATGGAGCAGAAGGCAGCAAAGCTGTCCCAGTTTGGGGTGATCCAACCTGCCAGCGCCGACTCGACGGACATCAAGGACCACGAGGAGGACCCTGTGGACGTTGAGCTTTGAGCAGCTGATAAGACTGAGCTGCCACTGTTGTGTTCTCCAGCCATGCCTGCTTGCTGGAGCTCCTGGGGATGCAGGAACATCTGTGGTCCAAGTGAGACATGACACTCTCCATCTGAGAGCTGGAGCTGAAGGACAGAACTGCAGCTGCCTGGGAGAAGCCTCCCAGATCTTGTTTGGTAGCCTTGTGCCATTAATTCCTGGGGCTTCATCACCAGGCTGGTTGTCCTTGGTGGTTCCATAGCAAGGCATGTGACCTCCTGTTTGCTCTTGAAGCACCAGGACACACAGTTTCCAGCTGAGAGCCTGAGGTGACAACCGGTGTCTCTTGATGGCTGGGGACACAGGGTCACTTGTGTTGTGTGTGGCTGTGTGCTCCTAGGAGGGACACCCCGTGCTGGGAGGAGAATCAACCCTGATTGTTCCTCCTGGTCAGCTTGCTTAGATCACAACAAACAAACAAATCAAAAAAGGTGAAAATTGGAAAGCCCTTTGCTCCCACCATGCAGACCATTACTGCACCTGCAAAGAGATGAGCAGGGTCTGCTCCTGCCCCTGGACCACAAGTGCCTCCTTTGGGTCCTGTGCCTTGGTGTATCTGTGCCTTCCTTTTGACTTCCCAAACCCAGAGGGCAGAACCTGGTGGGTCTCTCTGCTGTGTCCTCACCTGCCAAGGAGCGTGTGTGCAGCAGGGAACGAGGCGCCGGGGCCAGACCAGGGGCAGGGATGGGGGCTGTTGGAAAAAAAAAAGAAGCAAAAAAGCAGCTTTCCAACACCTCTGGTGCCTCAGTCGACCCCCCTGCCCCTCTCCCAGATGTGCAAATCCTGGCCCAGGCAGCAGTTGCTCCGTTCTCTCCTCATTACACACCCAGCTTCCCATGGGAAGCGGCGCCTGGCGAGCACATCTGCAGCCCCCGGTGCAGTCAGCAGCTGCATTTCTGGGGTATTCCTGGTGGGTGGGAGGGCTCCCAGGGGTCAGGACCAACCTCTCCACCCCCCTCAGGCCAGGCTCCCCCACTTCGGGCTGCCCAGGGAACCAGGAACCACGTCCCAACAGCTCAGGATAACTTATTGCCTCTCTTTCTGACCCAGAACACTGTGCATCACTTTACTCTTCCATTGTTATTTATGTAAAACCCCCTTTTTTTATTTCTTATTACCCCCCTTCCCCTTAATAACTGTCGCTTATTTATTTGCTTTGCTTAATAAAAATCTAGTGTGTTTTAAAAAAGAGAGGTGGGACTGGCTGTGGGGGGGAGGCAGGTTGGGCAGCTCCTTGGATTCTGAGCCAGTGGAGATTCCTCTGTGGCTTCTTGCCCCACAGATCCCAGGGATGAGTTACTGGTCATTTTTCCTGGGTTTCTGAGGAAATGGAGGGGGAAAAAAAAAAGGCAAAAGAAAAGCATCTTTTCCTCCTCTTCATAAGACTCCTGTTGTCAAAAAGAAATAGCTGGTTTCCAGCACCAAGTCAAGAAAAGGTGATTTATTCTCAAGAAAGGGTGATTTCTTCTCAAAAGTGTGATTTCTTCTCAAAAAAAGGGGGATTTCTTGCACATTATTACTCCTGACACATCAATGCAAATTTGAAAACATTTCCCCCCATGCTTGTGTGGTTTTTGGTAAACCTGTGCACTTGTCTCAAGCTTGAATGTTTTGAATTGGAGCAAGAGCAGGTTTGAAAAAGATCAGCTGAAAACACCTTTAAGTGTTAACACACACACACACACACACACAAAAAAAAACAACCAGAAGGAGAATTCATTTCCAACTACTCTCTTTACTTTTCAATTGCAATTGTTAACAGAAAGGAAAAAACTGGTATATTTTAATCCTTTCAAAAAGTTTGAGGTTTCTTTTTTCCTTAATAAGATGTTTTTGGCAAAATAAATGCTTAAAAAAATGAGAATCATATAATAGAATCACAGACTGGTTTGAGTTGCAAGGGACCTTAAAGATCATCCAGTTCCAACCCCCTGCATGGGCAGGGACACCTCCCACCAGCCCAGGCTGCTCCAAGCCCCATCCAACCTGCCCTTCAACACTGCCAGGGATGGGGCAGCCACAGCTTCCCTGGGCAACCTGGGCCAGGCTCTCACCACCCTCACACCAAAGAATTTCCTCCTCATGTCATGTCCAACCTAAATCTCCCCTCCTCCAGTTTTAATCCATTCCCCCTCATCCCACCCCTCCCTGTCCTTGTCCCAAGCCCCTCCCCAGCTTTCCTGGAGCCCCTTCAGGCACTGGAAGGTGCTCTATGGTCTCCCTGGAGCCTTCTCTTCTCCAGGCTGAACACCCCAACTCTCCCAGCCTGGCTCCAGAGCAGAGCTGCTCCAGCCCCTGGATCACCTCTGTGGCCTCCCCTGGAGCTCCATGTCCTTCTCACATTAGGGGCTCCAGAACTGGACACAGTGCCCCAGGTGGGATCTCACGGCAGCAAAACAGAGGGGGAGAATTTTATTTTAGTTTTAATTGGAGACTCGATTCCATGCGGGAACGTTGATAACACGAGTTACTATCTCTAGGCCAGCACCTCCAGAGACAGAACTACATTTATAGTAAGGAACGTGTCCGGTTAGCATGGGCTGCTCAGCAAGAAGATGTCACTGAAATACGTGCCACAAAGCAGCATCGCTCCACCTGCTTCCAGGTCCTTGCGGGTCCCCCCGGAGTGGGCGTTGGTGGCTGGAGGTGGCCAAAGAGGTGTCTCTGGTGGCCCTGCTGGTGGGTTTCACCCCAAAATCCAGGTGGGGAAGGTGTCCTGCGCAGTTGGGCTGTCCCTTGTCGCCAGCCTGGTGGCCAAGGAGGTGTCCCCGTGGCCAAGGAGGTGTCCCTGGTGGCCAAGGAGGTGTCCCTGTGGCCAAGGAGGTGTCTCTGGTGGCCGAAGAGGGGTCCCTGGTGGCCAAGGAGGTGTCTCTAGTGGCCAAGGAGGTGTCCCTGTGGCCAAGGAGGTGTCTCTGGTGGCCGAAGAGGGGTCCCTGGTGGCCAAGGAGGTGTCTCTAGTGGCCAAGGAGGTGTCCCTGTGGCCAAGGAGGTGTCTCTGGTGGCCGAAGAGGGGTCCCTGGTGGCCAAGGAGGTGTCTCTAGTGGCCAAGGAGGTGTCCCTGTGGCCAAGGAGGTGTCTCTGGTGGCCGAAGAGGGGTCCCTGGTGGCCAAGGAGGTGTCTCTAGTGGCCAAGGAGGTGTCCCTGTGGCCAAGGAGGTGTCTCTGGTGGCCGAAGAGGGGTCCCTGGTGGCCAAGGAGGTGTCTCTAGTGGCCAAGGAGGTGTCCCTGTGGCCAAGGAGGTGTCTCTGGTGGCCGAAGAGGGGTCCCTGGTGGCCAAGGAGGTGTCTCTAGTGGCCAAGGAGGTGTCCCTGTGGCCAAGGAGGTGTCTCTGGTGGCCGAAGAGGGGTCCCTGGTGGCCAAGGAGGTGTCTCTAGTGGCCAAGGAGGTGTCCCTGTGGCCAAGGAGGTGTCTCTGGTGGCCGAAGAGGGGTCCCTGGTGGCCAAGGAGGTGTCTCTAGTGGCCAAGGAGGTGTCCCTGTGGCCAAGGAGGTGTCTCTGGTGGCCGAAGAGGGGTCCCTGGTGGCCAAGGAGGTGTCTCTAGTGGCCAAGGAGGTGTCCCTGTGGCCAAGGAGGTGTCTCTGGTGGCCGAAGAGGGGTCCCTGGTGGCCAAGGAGGTGTCTCTAGTGGCCAAGGAGGTGTCCCTGTGGCCAAGGAGGTGTCTCTGGTGGCCGAAGAGGGGTCCCTGGTGGCCAAGGAGGTGTCTCTAGTGGCCAAGGAGGTGTCCCTGTGGCCAAGGAGGTGTCTCTGGTGGCCGAAGAGGGGTCCCTGGTGGCCAAGGAGGTGTCTCTAGTGGCCAAGGAGGTGTCCCTGTGGCCAAGGAGGTGTCTCTGGTGGCCGAAGAGGGGTCCCTGGTGGCCAAGGAGGTGTCTCTAGTGGCCAAGGAGGTGTCCCTGTGGCCAAGGAGGTGTCTCTGGTGGCCGAAGAGGGGTCCCTGGTGGCCAAGGAGGTGTCTCTAGTGGCCAAGGAGGTGTCCCTGTGGCCAAGGAGGTGTCTCTGGTGGCCGAAGAGGGGTCCCTGGTGGCCAAGGAGGTGTCTCTAGTGGCCAAGGAGGTGTCCCTGTGGCCAAGGAGGTGTCTCTGGTGGCCGAAGAGGGGTCCCTGGTGGCCAAGGAGGTGTCTCTAGTGGCCAAGGAGGTGTCCCTGTGGCCAAGGAGGTGTCTCTGGTGGCCGAAGAGGGGTCCCCGGTGGCCAAGGAGGTGTCTCTGGTGGGTTTCAGCCCCACGGGTGGGTTTCTGCTTCGTCCCCCCGACCCTGTGCCTTTCTCCCACGGCAGGGAAAAGGTTTGTTCGCCACCAGGAAGATCCGCAGAGGGGAGACAGTCTTCGTGGAGCGGCCGGTGGTGTCGTCCCAGTTCCTCTGGAACGCCCTGTACCACTACCGAGGTGAGCTGGGGCCGGCGCTGGTGGCCACGGCCTTGTTGTCCCCTGCCCCGGCCAGGGGCACCACGGGGCTCTCTGGGTTTTGCAAGGAAAAGAGTTTGGGTTCGGGGCTGTTTGTTCTTTCTGTCGCCGCAGTTGAAAACTCTTGAGGGTCGTTTGAGGGATGGGGACTTTGATCTCCCCTAGGGAGAAGCACCGTCAGGCACCATCACTGGTGGGAGCACCCGAGGTTTTTGAGTGGTTCTGGTGGGGATCCCAGTCACACCCTGGCAGAAAACAGCCCACAGAGGTGCCAGCTTTCTCCTGAGGGGCTAGGAGGAAAAACGAGGGTTGTAAGAGTGGGATTTGGAACTTTTTTTTCCCTGCCTAGACCCTGCTGAGCTCTGTTGTGGGTCAGCAACGTGGGGAGGCTTCCCAGCATCGCCCCTTTTCATAAGGGCATGTGGGGGTAGGAGAAGGGGTGACGGTTGGACTTGATGATCTCAAAGGTCTTTTCCAACCTAAGTGATTCTGTAATGGCTCTGGAGTGGAAAAGAGGAGATTCAGGTGAGACATGAGGAGAAAATTCCTTGCTGTGAGGGTGGTGAGACCCTGGCCCAGGTTGCCCAGGGAAGCTGTGGCTGCCCCATCCCTGGCAGTGTTGAAGGGCAGCCTGGGCTGGTGGGAGGTGTCCCTGCCCATGCAGAGGGGTTGGAACTGGATGATCTTTAAGGTCCCTTCCAACTCAATCCAGTCTGGGATTCAATGATTCTGTGATTACAGGGCAGTAGGTGAGGGCTGAGGGTGGGTTAAATTGCAGCAGAAATGCTCTTTGCTGGAAGAGCCTGGTGCCTCCAGCTTGGAGATGGTGCTGGTACCAGTCATGCCACCTTGCCCTGGCCTCTTCTGTTCCCTCACTATGGGGTGTGTGTGTCCCTCCTGTCTCCTGGCAGCCTGTGATCACTGCCTGAGGGCCCTGGAGACGGCGGAGGAGAACGCCCAGCGGCTGCTGGGGAAGAGCTCCCTGGTGCTGCCTCACCCTGAGCAGTGCAGCATCCGGAAAGACCTGCACCAGCAGTGTCCCCGCTGCCAGGTATGGGGCTTGGTGGGGTCACCAACTCCTTCACAGCATCTCATGCTGCCCCAAGATGGGTGTGTCTGCCTTTTTCCCTTCTGCATCGTGATGGTTAAAGAGCTGGGGCTCAGAGGGCCAGGGAGGGGGCACAGCTGCTTCTGGGACCTCTTTTTCCTGCTGCCACAGCCAACGCCAGGTGCTGTGCCCCTCGCTCTAGGTGACCTACTGCAGTGCTGAATGCAGGCAGGCTGCTTTGGAGCAGTACCACCAGGTCCTCTGCCTTGGCCCCTCGCGTGATGACCCCACACACCCCCTCAACAAGCTGCAGGAGGCATGGAGGTAGGGGACCGACCTGCCTGCTTGATCCACGGGTGGAAGAGGTGGCTTTCCTGGGCTGGGTGATGCTGCCTGGGACCAGAGCTGAGGGTTGTCTATGCTTTGCATCCCCTGCATGGGGTGGCTGGAGGGTGGTGTTGGCCAAGGACACTGCCCAGCTCTAGCTGCTGGTTGGGCAGCAGGTGGATTTGTGTTGGCAGTGCAAGGGATTGGACACACAGCTGAGCAGTAGTTCTTTTTCTCCCAGTAAAAAGCTACAAAGCTCTGAGCTGTGTGTGGGTAGTGCTCCTGGAGAGCTCCAGCCTCTGGGACATCTTCCTGTGAGTACACAAACTGCTGTCACTGCTGGCAGATGACAAAACTGGCACAGAGGGGAGAAGCAACATTCCTGACCCAAAGCTTGTCACAAACCTCAGCTCTTATTGCAGGCCTGGGCTTTGTATGGGACCCAGGCTCTAGTTTAGCAGGATGGTGGGGGATCATTTGCATGCCAGAGCAGGCAGGTGGGTGCAGGCTTCTCCTCCCCCCAAACAGCTGGATCCACACACTGCAATGCTGCATTGGCCATTCTGGTGAAGGCCTGGCCAAATGGATGGCAGCTGCCTCTGCCTCCCTCCAGCTTTTGATTTCCATACCAGCACTGATCTGCTCATCTTTTTCTCTTCATTGTTATCCCCCCCAGAAACATGCATTATCCACCAGAGACTTCCAGTGTCATGTTGATGGCCCGGATGGTTGCCACTGTGAAACAGGTGGGTCTGCAGTTTGGAGCCACAGCTGCCATGTGTGGTTTCCTCATCCCGTTGTGAATGTTATTCCCAAGGACTGATCTCTTCTCCAGCAATTGTCGGGGTCTTTGCTTGAATAGTTCTCAACATCTAGTGGTCCCTGGTCATGGAGACAGCAGGGAGCAAAGGATGTTGCTGTGTTCTGAGCCAAGCAGGTCTTTTTTTTTAGGTACCAAAATAGTCACAACCTTTCCTTTGGCTCTGCTTCTTTGGCCTGGCCTTCTCAGTGTTTATTCTGACAACAAACTGCCACTGTGCAACTGCTTCTTCTGGCTCTTACTAGCAGGCTGGACACCTCTGAGCTCAGCAGGACTTGTCCTCTCTCCTTCTGTCCTGGCTGAGGAGGAAAGTGGTGTTGCTGCAATGGCTTTGCTTGATTCCTCTTCCAGGCTAAGGACAAGGAGTGGTGGATCAAGGCCTTCTCCCAGTTCTGCAGTAAGACAGCAAATGAAGAAGAGGAGATCGTGCACAAGCTTCTGGGGGACAAATTCAAGGTAAGAGCTTGGCAGTGGTTGGATGTCTTGAATCCCTGAGCCCACCCTCTCCCTGCCTGTGTCTGTGAGCCCATGAGGTGCACAGGCCCTGTGGCAGCTGGGATGGGGGACACTGGAAATGCCAGGCTCGAAGTGGGGACACAAAGCCCCCCCTGTTAGGGGCTGGCTGACCTGACAGAGTTGTTTGGATGGCTTTGGGCTTGTGGTGCTTCAGTGGGACATGCTGCTTCTTCCTGTGGTGGAGATGCTTCTGCTGTGGGCTGGGACAGGGTGACCAGGAGGAGGACCCTGACTCCTGAGCCTTCCAGCCTGTTCTGGCCTTGGCTGTCAGCCTGGGTCTGACTCCCAGTGGAGTTTCCCCACCCTGACACTGTTACCATCTCCTGCCAGGGCCAGCTGGAGCTGCTGCGCTTGCTCTTCACCGAAGCCCTTTATGATGAATATCTCAGCAGGGTGAGTTGAGTTACCTCCCCACTAGCCCAGAATTGTGGTGAGACCCCTCCGCTTGGCACCAGCCCCCAGGAGTTATGTCTTCCCTAAAGACCAGAGCTTCCCCTGTGCCTCTGCCCATTCCTTGCTTTCTCCAAAGCTCCCCATGGGATTTGAGATGCTTGAAGAGTGGGGTTGCTGGCCTGGGCTCAGCTGCTTTCTCATGTCCCTTCTGCAGTGGTTCACTCCAGAAGGCTTTCGATCCCTCTTTGCCCTCGTTGGGACCAATGGCCAAGGCATAGGAACAAGGTAACATGGCTTTCTGGGTGCTCCTTGCAGGGCAGCAGGGCTGTGGGGTGGAGAGGATGTGCATCTATAAACCCACAGTGACCTACCTGGGGTAGGGGCTGGGTTCAGACCTCACAGAGGGGACGGCCAGGCAACCTGAAGAGCAATCCTTCACCTTGGCTGTGTCCAACCCTTCCACATCCCTCTGCCAGACCTGGGCCAGTCAGAGCCACTGAGTTTGACTTTTAGACACCCCCTCACCACCTTCTTGAGGTCCCCCCATGTGCTGAGAACCCTGGGGGGCTGTCACGGGGTCCCTCTGGTTCCCCACAGCTCGCTCAGCCAGTGGGTTCACGCCTGCGACGCGCTGGATCTGCCGCTGCTGCAGCGGGAGGAGCTGGACGCCTTCATCGACCAGCTCTACAAGGACATCGAGAAGGGTGAGCCTCTCACCTGCCCCTGGGCAGCATCAGGCAGTGCTCTTTTCAGGAGACTGACTGCTGGAGATTCAGGGAATAGGAGAGGTTCCCAGTAAGGACTGGGAGATCCCAGTTGCTCTGGTCTGGGTGAGCTGTGCCTGCTGCCTTTGGCTTGCTACATGGATAGGGCAAGTCCCAAGCTTTTTGGGCAGTGTGGCCCAGGTGAACTGTGGCAGGTCAGGGGGACTGGAGGTGATCTGGAGTGAACCTGTGCAGGGAAGTCCCATCTACACTGAACCTTCAAAGACCTGGTTATCACTTATTGACTGATGCAGTTGTGTGAGTACAGGGGTAGGATTAGAGCACACACCTGAACTGGGGGTGCAAATCATCCTCCATCCCCTCCCAGTGGGAAGGGAAAGGTGTTTTGGAAGCCACCCTCCCAACACCTGGCCTCCACAGCAGCTTTGGCTGGGTGTGTTCAGCCTTGTTGGAGCTTCCTTCATGCTCATGTTGAGCTGCACATAGGGAGGAGCCTGGAGTGCCATGCAAAGCTTTAACCCCCCTCTCTGTGCTGCAGAGTCAGGAGAGTTCCTCAACTGCGAGGGATCAGGTCTCTACGTGCTCCAGAGCTGCTGTAAGTATCACAGGAACTGGGAGGAAAACTAGTGAGGAGAGGGATGTCCTGGGCTGGTCAGGCTCACCTCTCCTAAAAACTTCTGGAGAAAGGGGTTTATGCTTCACATCCGTGGCATTGGGTGAGTTTGAATGGGGCCTGGCTGCTCTTTTGTGGTCTCCTGGTATCTCACCTAGCTCTGAAGTGGTCAGTCCTGGCTTGAATGGACTTGGATGTGATAGGGGCTCTGGGAGCCATGTGTGCAGTTAGCAAGGAGACCATCTCCGCCCTTGTCTGAGCAAAACAGAACTGAACAAACCATGAAGGGAGGGAGCCTTTCTTGTCCAGGCTATGAGGATGTAAAAGAGGATGTCCCAGAGCTGTCTTCTTTTCCTCAGAAGCATTGACAGCAGAGCAGGACCTGGGGACTGGCTGCTAGGAGAGCTGGGAAGTGATGCAGAAGTACAGCCCTGTGCTTCCTTCAGCACCTGGAGTCGGGGAATGGTGCTGTGTATCCCTGGGGATGATCCAGGCCAGCTTTCTCTGTCTGAGGGTTTTTTTGTGGGTCTGAGGGAGAGCCCTGGCCCTGCACCCTGCTCTGCTGGACACCCCCTTGTTCCCAGTGTGAGTGCAGAGTGTTCTGCTGGTGTTCCCAAGGTAGATGGGGTGACAGCAGCAATGTGGCCCTCCCAGTTGGAAGTGCTGGCTCCCATGTGCCTGGGCCACACAGAAGAGCAGGCAGCAGCCCCAGGAGAGCTGTGGGGGGGCCTTCCCATTCCTCTGGAGATGCCTTCTCAGGTGTGTCCCATCTTCCCCCCCAGGTAACCACAGCTGCATCCCCAATGCTGAGACATCTTTCCCAGAAAACAACTTTCTTCTGCATCTAACGGCTCTGGAGGACATCGAAGCAGGAGAGGTGGGACAGCAGGGCTCAGATCAACCTGGGGTGACATTGCACCTTGGCAGGAGGGGTTTATTTCCTGCCAGGGAGCAGACCCCAGCACCATACCTCCTGTGTTGCCCTGGCAGAGGAATTCACACCTCATCCCATGTTGGGGCTGCCAGACCCTGCATTTCTGCCGGTCCCTCCGAGAGGGACTGGTACAAATGGAGCTGCTCTGGGTTGGTGGGGATTGAGTCTGGTTTCTCTTGGCTCACAGGAAATCTGCATCAGCTACTTGGACTGCTGTCAGAGGGAGCGGAGCAGACACAGCCGCAATAAGATACTCAGGTAGGAAGAACCTGGGGGGACGTGGCAGCCCTTGGCACCCCCAGCCAGCCCCACAGACCAAGGATTTGGTCCCTTCTCTCTTGCTCTGTTCTGCTGTTGCCTCTTGAAAAGCTGTGCTGTCCACGCTCACCTTCCTTTTCTTTGTTGAGACCCTGGCCCAGGTTGTCCAGGGAAGCTGTGGCTGCCCCATCCCTGGAAGTGTTGAAGGGCAGGTTGGATGGGGCTTGGAGCAGCCTGGTCTGGTGGAAGGTGTCCCTGCCCATGCAGGAGGGTTGGAACTAGGTGATCTTGAAAGCCCCTTCCAACACAAACCATTCATAGAGTCATGGAATCATAGAACTGTTCAGGCTGGAAAAGACCTGTGGGATCACCCAGTCCAACCATCATCCCTACTCTACAAAGTTCTCCCCTAAACCAAATCCACCAACACCACATCCAAACCACCCTTCAACACACCCAGGGATGGTGACTCCACCACCTCCCTGGGCAGCCTGTTCCAGTCTCTG
>NW_009952373.1:48173-50105 GCF_000747805.2 Chaetura pelagica
CTCTTTCTCCTTCTTCCTTCCCTTTTCCCAGGGAGAACTACTTGTTTACCTGCTCGTGTCCCAAGTGCCTAGCTCAAGCCGACGACGCCGACGTGACGTCGGACGAGGAGGAGGAGGGTGAAGGAGAGACAGACGATGCTGAGCTGGAGGATGAGATGACTGATGTTTGATCCTGAGCCCAGGCGAGAGGAAAGGGAAGGGACAGAGGGGGTCCTCTGAGAGGCAGCAGCTTTAATACTAGAACAGGGTTGTGTTGTGGGGTCGGGTGGGAGGCCACGTGCCGAGGTGTGGCAGCATGGGAGCTGCAGGCAGGCCCTGCTCCCCCCTGTCCTTGTGTGTGTGTGTGTGTGTGTGTGAGACTGTCCGTGTCCTCCCTGAGGACAGGCTGTCAGCTGGTGGCACCCCTGCCACATCCCAGTCCCTGAAGGGGCTGGCTGGTGCTGGCAGGGGTGGGGCTGGAGGGCAGGGGGATCCGGCCAGCCCCCGTGCTGGGGTAGGGGACATCATGGTTGGCACCTTGTGGCCACCTCCCAGGCTGCTCTGCCGTGTCCGTGCCAGCTGTGGGCACGGATTGTGTCCTTTCCTACCCACAGGGACAAGGGGAACCTGTGTGTATGTGTGTCCATGTGTCTGTGCACGAGGGGTACTATTTAATGTCTGTATTAGCACTATCTACACACCCAGGAGCTGAGGTCCTTATATATACCCCATTCCATGCCTTGGCTCAGCGAGCAGCAAGGGGCAAAACAATTTGGCAGGTGGGACAGAGACACCTTCATGGTGGCTCAGATGCCTGAGTGCAGTGGGCCTGGCAGGTGCCTCCCTCCCATCTCAGCCCCATCCTGTACATGATGCAAGGCCAGGAGGCCACTGCTAGCCCAGAGCCCACACCAGGATGGCATTGGGTAGGCCAGGCCACCACCCAAAACCCAGAAGGTGTTGTGGGTTTTGCAGAGTGAGCCCCCAGAGGGGGGTGCAGGGACACGGTGTGATCCATCCCTTGCTGCCAACCACCACTGTGCCTGTGGTGTCCCTGCCTGGGGACCATGCAGCTGGTGGGAGAAGACAACTCCAGGAAACATCTGGGGATGTGCCTGGGGTTATTTTCCTCCCCTCTTGGATTCTGGGGAGCCGTTTTCCTGCTGTCTCTTCCTTCAGGCCTGTGGCAGCTGGATTGTGGGACCGAGGGTGAGGGTGTAGATGGAACCTCTGACACGACCATCACTGCCAGCCCCAAACCTCGCTGCTTGTCCCCAGCTGTCCTGGGGCCGTGTCCCCTTCAGTGTTCGTAATAAACCGAGACTGGTGAGAAGTGGAGCCGTGTCCTTTGTACTGGTGAACAGCAGGGGGGGTACGGGAGGAGGAAATTCTTTGCTGTGAGGGTGGTGAGACCCTGGCCCAGGCTGCCCAGGGAAGCTGTGGCTGCCCCATCCCTGGCAGTGTTGAAGGGCAGGTTGGATGGGGCTTGGAGCAACCTGGGCTGGTGGGAGGTGTCCCTGCCCATGCAGGGGGGTTGGAATTGGATGATCTTGAAGGTCCTTCTGACCCAAACCATTTTGTGATTCTGCAATCCAGGGGTTGGTCCCGGTGGGGACATGGAGATCTGGGGACACCCACCAAGGTCTGGGCTCTGGTTCTGTGACCAGCCTGCCCTTGGGGACGGGTGCCAGAGACAAATCCTGTCCTGTGGGGCTGCTTCTGCCCCAGTGCATGAATGATCCCTGCAGCACGGGGGTCTGCCCTGGCTGCAGGAGGCACCTTGGGAAGTTTACTGGGAAAAATGTCAGTAAGGGATGAGATATTGGTCCCTTCATCCCTTGGTTGATGGAAAAAAAAGACAAACTTCTCTTCCTCTAAAATTTGTTCATTAGCTCAGACAAAAATATATACAGCTGGTGGGAGAGCCCTGCTAGTACAGCCCAAGCCAGTGTC
>NW_009952373.1:51255-55183 GCF_000747805.2 Chaetura pelagica
CGGCCGGCCCCCGTGCTGGGGTAGGGGACATCATGGTTGGCACCTTGTGGCCACCTCCCAGGCTGCTCTGCCGTGTCCGTGCCAGCTGTGGGCACGGATTGTGTCCTTTCCTACCCACAGGGACAAGGGGAACCTGTGTGTATGTGTGTCCATGTGTCTGTGCACGAGGGGTACTATTTAATGTCTGTATTAGCACTATCTACACACCCAGGAGCTGAGGTCCTTATATATACCCCATTCCATGCCTTGGCTCAGCGAGCAGCAAGGGGCAAAACAATTTGGCAGGTGGGACAGAGACACCTTCATGGTGGCTCAGATGCCTGAGTGCAGTGGGCCTGGCAGGTGCCTCCCTCCCATCTCAGCCCCATCCTGTACATGATGCAAGGCCAGGAGGCCACTGCTAGCCCAGAGCCCACACCAGGATGGCATTGGGTAGGCCAGGTCACCACCCAAAACCCAGAAGGTGTTGGGGGTTTTGCAGAGTGAGCCCCCAGAGGGGGGTGCAGGGACACGGTGTGATCCATCCCTTGCTGCCAACCACCACTGTGCCTGTGGTGTCCCTGCCTGGGGACCATGCAGCTGGTGGGAGAAGACAACTCCAGGAAACATCTGGGGATGTGCCTGGGGTTATTTTCCTCCCCTCTTGGATTCTGGGGAGCCGTTTTCCTGCTGTCTCTTCCTTCAGGCCTGTGGCAGCTGGATTGTGGGACCGAGGGTGAGGGTGTAGATGGAACCTCTGACACGACCATCACTGCCAGCCCCAAACCTCGCTGCTTGTCCCCAGCTGTCCTGGGGCCGTGTCCCCTTCAGTGTTCGTAATAAACCGAGACTGGTGAGAAGTGGAGCCGTGTCCTTTGTACTGGTGAACAGCAGGGGGGGTACGGGAGGAGGAAATTCTTTGCTGTGAGGGTGGTGAGACCCTGGCCCAGGCTGCCCAGGGAAGCTGTGGCTGCCCCATCCCTGGCAGTGTTGAAGGGCAGGTTGGATGGGGCTTGGAGCAACCTGGGCTGGTGGGAGGTGTCCCTGCCCATGCAGGGGGGTTGGAATTGGATGATCTTGAAGGTCCTTCTGACCCAAACCATTTTGTGATTCTGCAATCCAGGGGTTGGTCCCGGTGGGGACATGGAGATCTGGGGACACCCACCAAGGTCTGGGCTCTGGTTCTGTGACCAGCCTGCCCTTGGGGACGGGTGCCAGAGACAAATCCTGTCCTGTGGGGCTGCTTCTGCCCCAGTGCATGAATGATCCCTGCAGCACGGGGGTCTGCCCTGGCTGCAGGAGGCACCTTGGGAAGTTTACTGGGAAAAATGTCAGTAAGGGATGAGATATTGGTCCCTTCATCCCTTGGTTGATGGAAAAAAAAGACAAACTTCTCTTCCTCTAAAATTTGTTCATTAGCTCAGACAAAAATATATACAGCTGGTGGGAGAGCCCTGCTAGTACAGCCCAAGCCTGTGTCCACTCTCCCTCCCATCCCTCTCAGACCATGTCCACGTTATCCTGCCTCCCTCTCAATCAGCAGCACTGATTCCTGGTGGCATCTTACAGGTGGTTCAGATGTTCCTCGGGGAAGCTTTGGCCTGCTCTGGGCCATCTCCCCCCATCCCAGAATGTCAACACAAAGGTTGCTTAGTGCCAGGCTCACCATGGGTTGTCACCATGGGTGGTGGTCTTCAGCCAGACACTGGTGGCAGCAGAAAGCTCTCCATTGCTGAACCTGGTGAGGCTGGGTGGTAGGATGTCTGGAGAATGTTGGGACTTCCTTTTCAAACCTGATCCCTGAGGCCAGCTCCTGGGATCCACCAAGAAGTCCTTGAACCACCACAGCCTCCTGCTGCTACCAGAAGGTCCAGGGGGGCTGCATCATTTCGTAGGTGGGAATGCTGGTGACGTTGACAGGGATGGAGATGACAGCCCAGGGGAGCCCGTGCTGCTCCAGGGAACGTCTGATCATGTACCTGGAAGGATACAAAGGTGCCAGACACATGTGAGGTGGGAGAGTGGAGCCCAGACACCAGCATAAACCACAAACCAGCTCAAAGAGAAACTCTATGGTTTAACTATGACTGAATCCACTAAAATCCTGGTTCCCCGAGGCCCAGCGGGACACGCCAACCTCTGGGACCTCCCTGTTTTGTGGGGACAAGGCTGTCTTCTTGGCCCTCCCAGGGAGGTGTCCCACACTTGGGGAAGATGAAACACCCCTTGGGCACGGCACCTACCCGTCCCTGCCCAGCAGGAAGAGCGCGGGGATGTCGGCCGTGCGCCTGGTGCTGTCCTGGATCATCTCGATGTAGAAGCTGTCGTTGTCGTAGGCGTTATCGGCGATAATCACCGCCCGCCCGCCGTGCTCCTGGATCACACGGGTCTTCGACAGGAACGAGCAACCCCTGGTGGCAAGGCAGGGACAAACCCGTGGGGGCTGCGGGCAGATCCTCGGCAGAGAAGCGCCAGAACTTCCCTTGGGAATGCTCGAACCAGGGGTTGTCTCCCTGGATCTGTGTCTTCCCCATGAAAACCCTGCTCCTCTCCCGAGTCCATGCGTCAGGCACAGGCTGCCCACACCCCCTGCCAACCTTCTCCTACATAAAAATAAAACCCAGCAGGGGTTTCTCCAGCTTAGTGCAGGCTGGTATCTAAGAGGCACAACAACAAAAAACGCTCAGGGGTAGGAGCACCCTCGTGTTTTCCTCGAATGCCCCCGTGGGGTAAGTGACAGGGAGGTGATGGTGGGATGTGGCTGTGGCTCTGTCACCCTCTGTGCCACAGGCAGCCCCCCCTCCTGCCCCAGGGTCTCCCCCCAAGCTGCTCCCGTGATGCCAGACGTACCCCCTCTCCACCAAGGCGATCTGGTCCTGGATGAAGACACCATTATTCAGCTCTCCACAGGCTTCGGGGGGATCTGCTGGCACCAGGTGGATCTGGTCGTACCTTGTGTTCTCCGAGGAGAAGACAGGCAGGGGTGAGTGAGGGGGGATGGGGGCTCCTTCCCACTCCAGCCCCACCACAGTTGTCCCCTCTGTCCCTTGTCCTTCTCTTCCCTGTGTGGGGTGTGTTTCTGGGGAGATCCAGGGCTCCCAGGTGCAGGGATGCTGGTTGCTCCTTCCCAGCCTCTGTGGAGCCATCACTCAAGAGTGTGCCTAGATCTTGGTGTGACCACGGGGAGGGGAAACTGAGGCACGGCACCATCCCTCCACACAGGTGCTCCTGGGAAACACGTGAAGAGCCCCAGTCTTCTCCTCCAGTCCTTGCTGTACCACGTGTTTCCTACCAGATCCACTCCTGCACCCCCATCCCAACCTCAGGTCTATTCAGTTTATCCTCAGACCAGCTGGTTTGTCTCTGCCATTTCCCACGGGAACCCTGAGAAGCCCTCCTGGAACGTGGCAACACCAGTCTCAGCCCTTGGAGAAGGTCCCACATCCTCCCTGAACACACGTGGGGCCAAACTCCCCCTCCAAAAGCCAAAGGCAGGGACCAGCACCTGCCTCTTTCCTAAGGGGGAGGCTCATGAAAGAGCAATGAGTTCAATTTTTAGAAAAGGCTTCAAACCACCAGGGCCCCAAAAGTGGAGAAATATCAGGATGGAGGGACCCAAACCCTTAATACTTACAAACACACCACCAAAATCCTTGGCTGGAGTGGCAGTGAAGATGTACCGGATGTCTCCAGGGCTCAGCACTTGGAAATACAGGTATTCATGGATGCGTAAGCCTGGGTGTGCAGGGAGAGGGGAGAGGAAGAGGGGAAAAAAAAGGAAAATTGCTGAGAAAAAGGGAAAATAACCAACTACCCCTCCTGAACTGCACCGTGCTGAAGGGAAGGCATCCTTGGGTAATGCCAGCTCCAGGCATGGGGGAGGGATGCACCTGGATCGTGGTGCATGGAGGGGAAATGCACCTGGATCCTGGTGCATGGAGGGGAAATG
>NW_009952373.1:57072-66436 GCF_000747805.2 Chaetura pelagica
CTGAGCCCCGTCGCTGTGGATGGGGCAGGCCTGGGGCCGGGGTGCCTGGCTCTGCCCTGGTTCCCTCCGGGATGGAAGGCTCCGTTTTCCTTTTGCTCTGGTGCCTCTGGAAGGACTCGGTGCGTTTTCTTCCCAGCACTGAGGGGGGCCGGGCTGTGGTTCTCACACATCATCCCCAGCCTTGTGTGTAGCGGCCCTGGGATGATTTTACTCTCTTCCCGCCCGCGGCTGTTTAAAACTGGGCGGCTCAGACTTTGGCTGCCTTGGGACTTGGTTTGAGTCTGTACATCAGGTTTGCTTCCTGAAAAGGGCAGGTGCTCTCCCGGAGCGGTGGGAAGCCCTTCTCAGGCAGGTGTAATCCCTGAAGTCGTGTTTCTTTGCCACAGCCCTCCTCTCTGTGAGCAGTTGTTGCCCCCTGGGGTAGCTTGGGCTGTGATTTGAGGTGTGACAGGGAGAGGCTGTTGTGCCTCTGCTGCTGAACATCTTGCTGCGCTGTGACAAGCAGTCAGTGATAAAGCTGCAGCACTCGTGCAGTTCCTGGAGCCACAGCGGGGTTTGGGCTGGAGGGACCTTAATGCTCATCCAGTCCAACCTCCCTGCATGGGCAGGGAAATTCTCAATTAGACCGGGTTGCTCCGAGCCCCATCCAACCTGGTCTGTAGTGTTTCCAGGGATGGGGCAGCCACAACTTCTCTGGGCAACCTGGGAAGGTTCTCACCACCCTCAAAGGAACAAATTTCTTCCTAATGTCTCATCTAAATCTCCCTGCTTTCTGTTTGAAACCATTATTCCCCCTCATCCCATCCCTCCCTGCCCTTATCCCAAGCCCCTCCCCAGCTTTCCTGGAGCCCCTTCAGGCACTGGAAGCTGCTCTAAGGTCTCCCTGGAGCCTTCTCTTCTCCAGGCTGAACAATCCCAACTCTCCCAGCCTGTCTCCAGAAAAGAGCTGCTCCAGCCCAAGGATCATTTTCATGGTCTCCTCTGGACTTAGTCCAGCAGCTCCATGTCCTTGGGCTGAGGACCCCAGCACTGGCCCCAGCCAAGGGGGTCTCAGCAGCATGGAGCAGAGGGGGCCAGTCCCCTCCCTGGCCCTGCTGGTCACACTGCTGGTGACAGCCCAGGACACGGGGGGTTTCTGGGCTCCAGTGCATGCTGATTTCTCATGCCCAGCTTTTTACCCACCAGTACCTCCATGTCCTCAGGGCTGCTCCCAGTCCATCCATCCCCAGCCTGGGTGACACTGGAGATTGCCCTGACCTGCATGCAGGACCTTGCCCTTGACCTTGGTAAACTTCATGAGGTTCACATGGTCCCACTGCTCAAGCTTGTCCAGGTCCCTCTGGATGTCCTCCTGTCCCTCAGGCCTGTCAGCCACAGCAGGTCCCTGCTGGCTCAGAATTACCACAAACCACTTTGCTGAGCTGTGGAGGGTGCCCACCTCTGGGGACAGCTGCCATGTGGTCCCAGAGCATGTGCTGGGAGGCTGGTGGGTGAATTCCAGCCACGCTGTGGGAGCAGCAGGAGATGGAAAGCAGTGAGCTGCTCAGAGGCAGAGGAGTTTTTCAGGTGCGGTGGCAGCTTGTTGGGCTGTGAGGACTTAGCTCTGGGTGGTGACAGGTGAAGATGGGAGTGACAGCTCTGCTGTGGGTTCTGTCTGCAGCCAGCACCAGTGATCCTGCTGAAGGAGGGGACGGACACCTCGCAGGGCATCCCCCAGCTGGTCAGCAACATCAATGCCTGCCAGGTGATCGCAGAGGCCGTGCGTACCACCCTGGGGCCTCGGGGCATGGACAAACTCATCGTGGATGACCGGGGTAAGTGCTGGGCAGGGGCCTCTCACAGCCCGGGTAAAAGTCACTCAAATCCTCTCCAAGTGCAGTAACATTGACCCTGGCCTCCACGCTTGGAAGAGAAGGGAATCGTTGGGCCTGCTCACCTGAGTTAAGGCAGACAGTGTCTTTGGAGGATCACAGATGGTTTGGGTTGTGGAGGGACCTTAAAGAGTATCTAGTCCCAATCCTCCTGCATGGGCAGGGACACCTCCCACCAGACAAGGTTGCTCCAAGCCCCATCCAACCTGCCCTTCAACACTCCCAGGCCTGGGGCAGCCACAGCTTCTCTGGGCAACCTGGGCCAGGGTCTCACCACCCTCACAGCAAATAATTTCCTGGAGCCCCTTCAGGCACTGGAAGGTGCTCTAAGGTCTCCCTGGAATCTTCTCTTCTCCAGGCTGAACACCCCAACTCTCTCAGCCTGTCTCCAGAGCAGAGCTGCTCCAGACCTTGGATCATCTTGGTGGCCCTTCTCTGGACTCTGTGCAGGACTCCATGTCCTTAATTGTGAGGTTGTGTAGGTTCAGGGTTAGTGGGACTAGATATGAGAAAGTTCATACCAGAAAGGAGAGGCATCTTGAACATGACCTTCAGCTATCCCTGACCAGCTATCTCAGTTTTTTAAAGGAGGCTCATGGTATGTGAGCAGATGTGGCTGAGCTCAAGTTCAGTGGATAGTACTGTATTTATTTTCTTTAAAAATATGATGTAGGGATGAGATGACTCTACCCTTTGAAGACTCCTGTGAAGTTACCAAACAAATGTGGTGTTTGTGGGTTTTTTATTTCTTATTAAATAGCTGTTACAACAAGGCACAGTAATCACTTAAAAATCAATAGAACCCCCTACTCGTTTGGGTTGGAAGGGCCTTAAAGAGCACCTGTTTCCAACCCCCTGCATGGGCAGGGACACCTGCCCTAGACCAGGTTGCTCGAAGCCCCATCCAACCTACCCTTCAACACTTAAAAAGGATAATTGGATTTAAATTTACCTAGTAACTACTGTGGTTGATTTCTAGTATCTTTCTTCACACCAGTGTCAGATTAGAGTATCTGTTTGTATCTGTCTGAGGGGGCTTTTGAGAAGTAAGAGGGAAATTTAAAGCCCCTGTTAATTGCTGTGAAGACTTAGTCTGCACTCAGACTAAATTCAGTTTATCTGCTCCCAAAACAGGACTGAAATTACCCTGTTCATATGCAATGGAGACACCTGCTGAGACGCCCTCTGTGAAACAGCAGTTCTGGATTCCCCCTTGCTGTGTGTTGACCCCTTTTCAGCTGATTTCTAGCTGTGTATCTGTCTGTGGGAGTGGTTTATAACATGGTGGTGGTCACATTGCAGATCACAGAGGAGAAAAAACCCAGTAATTTGGCTGAAGAAAAAGGACTTTAGGTGGAAATGTGGTATGAGAGGCTGTGGTGGTTGAGAGAAGAAAACTCACAATGATGCAGGACTGGATGGGTCAGGCAGTGCTGGAGAGAGGAGACTGGCTGGTCTGAAGGACAGTGGGATCAAGTTGCACCAGGGGAGGTTTATAGTGAATATTAGAAGAAACTTCTTCACTGAAAGGGTAATTAACCAGTGGCACAGGCTGCCCAGGAAAGGGGTTGAATCACTATCCCTGGTGGTGTTTGAAGGACGTGTAGATGTGGTGCTGAGGGACATGGTTTAAGCATTGGACTTGGTAGAGTTATGGTTGGTAGAGTTGGGTTAATGGTTGAACTCCATGACCTTAAAGGTCTTTTCCAACCAGAACAATTCTGTGATTCATGTGTCTCTGAGACCTGAAAAGCTCCCTTGGCTGTTGGGGTGCTCTTTCAGGGTGACCAGGCCAGTTGAGCTTGACATCCCTTTGTGCATCAACCCTAGGCAAAGCCACCATCTCCAATGATGGTGCCACCATCCTGAAGCTCCTTGATGTTGTCCATCCAGCTGCCAAGACCTTGGTGGACATAGCCAAATCACAGGATGCAGAGGTAGGAGGTCACTTGGCAAGGTTTCTGCCACCAGTGGTGGTGTGGGCTTTGTGTTCACGGGTGGGGATTGCTCGGGAGGTGCTGGCATTTATCCTGGTTTCTTTACTGATACCTTCTCTTTTGTGGTGACTCTGAAGTCTCTCACAGTGCTGAGGGGGGTTGGAAACTTCAGTGATACAAAGTTCATATTTCATGAAGGTAGGGGATGGGAGAACAGGATGTAGTCTGAACCCAGCCATCTTCTTCCCTAAAGAATCCAGCCACAAGTTGGTTAGCAGAGAAGATGATGGACTCTTGTTTCCCTCTTCAGGTTGGTGATGGGACCACGTCTGTAACTCTGCTGGCTGCAGAGTTCCTGAAGCAGGTGAAACCCTACGTGGAGGAAGGTCTCCATCCTCAGATCATCATCCGTGCCTTCCGCACAGCAACCCAGCTGGTAAGGCAGCACTGCAGGCTGGGGGGTGTCTGGGGCTTCTCCACCGTGTCCAGGGAGAGGAATTCTGGGCCAAAGATGAAAAAGAACACACTTGCAGGCACAAGTTGGTGATGAAGGCGTGTTGGGGGAGGCAGAAGCCATCTCATGATGTTCTCCTGCAAACATCAGCTGCCTTTCCTGATGTCAGGGAGCTGCTGCTACCAGCTAGTGCTAGTGCCTCTTGAGAGCTGCTGCTTCCTTTGTTTTTACTCCAGGGAGGAATAATGAAGTGGGAAAATTCTTTTTACCATTTTCTGATCACTGCTGCTCCTTGGTAAATCTGATCATTAGGCTCGATCTTCTCTGGAGGTTAACTTCTTGAGTAGCCCTTTGGTTCCTCAGGTCTCTTCTGAAACAAGTGGAGCAGCTCTGAGCCTCTTCCCAGGCCTTTTATATCTGTGTTGGTGTGTTTCTTACAGTCACTGGGGAGGTGTTCCTGTGGGATCTGCTCTAGGGGATCCTGCTCTAGCAGGGGGATTGGACTAGATGATCTCCAGAGGTCCCTTCCAAACCCCACCACTCTGTGATTCTGAAGAGCTCAGATGGTTGAAACTTCAGAAATGCTGAAGTAGGGAATAAAAGGTGACAGAAAATACAAAGAGAAGAGTTGAAAATGTGATCAGCTGAAGAGCATGAATCATTAATCCAGCTGTTGGCTTGTGTCTTGGCAGGCTGTAAACAAGATCAAAGACATTGCTGTGTCAGTGAAGAAGGAAGATAAAGAGTAAGTTTCCCTTACAGATGACCTGGTTGTGTAACTGGGGTTGTTCTTGAGCCTTTGGAGTTTCCTGCTCCTCCAGGGGAGATGCTGTGCTCTCACTTGGGCTGCAGCAAATTATGTAGGCCAGTGTCTTCCCGTGCACATGGAGGAAGCCAGGGACCAAAATAAATGGCCTGATTTCTTTTTTTCCACTGATGGTGGTGACTTGCAGCTTTTCCTGTTGAATTCCTGAAGTCAGACAGCTAATAAGTGAACAAGACCATGTGTTTTCCTTTCTTTCTTGCAGTGAGCAGAGAAGCCTGCTGGAGAAGTGTGCAGCCACAGCCCTGAGCTCTAAGCTGATCTCCCAGAGCAAGGAGTTTTTCTCCAAGATGGTGGTGGATGCTGTCATGATGTTAGATGACTTGTTACAACTCAAAATGATTGGAATCAAGAAGGTGCAAGGAGGTGCTCTGGAAGTAAGTTCTGTGAGAGCCTGTCCTGAAGGATGACAGTGATCACAGCTTGTTTGGTGGGCTGACTCCAGCAGAAATGCAGCCTGGCTTGATAGTGCCTGTTTGGGAATTACCACAGTAAAACAGGCTGTTCTGTGAGGAAAAACCTTAGCAGGTAGGGCTGGATTTCTTTTCTCTAGGTAGAAAAATCTGGTGTTTTTTTTAGCCAGATGGACTCTTTCTGCCCTCTGCAGTGAATGTTGTTACTGAGCCAAATTCTGTTTATATCTCTCCAAACAACGATTCTGGAACCAAAAGTCCTGGTTGTATGTATGGGTACTGGGTTGGTAAAAATGCCAAGGAAATGTGAGGGAGCTGGTCTGTGGTGTACAGAGAAGGAGGGATGTGTGGTGTGTGCCACAGTGCTGGAACACCTGTCAGGGATGGGGCTGCAACCAGGTGTGTGGCAGGGACTTGTTTTTGGGCTGTGGAACAGTTGGTGTGTCCATGCTCTCTCCTTGTGCCCTGTGTAGGTTTGACCCATTGCTTGGGACCCTTCTGCTGAAAAGTAAAGCCTTCCCCAGTCTGTGACTTGTGATTCTGTGGCTGTTGCTGTCTGTAAATTCTGTGTGAGCATTTTCATGGAGAAGAGACATGATAATCATGCCATTATCTTGCCTGGGCAGCTCATTTACTGTATTAGGAACACTTCAGCATCTGGTTTTGTGGTGTCTGGGCTTGCTGGCATCCTGAGGCTTGCAGAAATTGGTCCCCTGGGGAGGATGGTGTCTCCCACTCTGGCTAAAAACAGCTCTTCCTCCTCTGTGTTGTTTTGCCCTTGTGTTCTGCTGTCAGATTCCTTGGAGACCTGTGTGAGGATGGGGCAAAGAATTTGGCACGTTGCCTTTCAGGGCTGGTTTGTGAGAGATCCTGGATCATCTCACCCTGTCAGCTAGACCTGAGGAAGCCTTTGCTTGGCCTGGCTGAGGAGGGACAGTAACCCTGGACAGAGCCAAGTCTGCAGGGCAAGGGTAGACACTTGGGTAGGAGATGTGGATGCTGGTTTCTCTCTCAGCCATGAAGATAAGAAGGTCACTTCAGGGGGTAGCCTTTGGCAGGGCCTTCCTGCTGCTGAACAATCCCTGGGCTGATGATGGAGCTTGGGAAATAAAACAAGGCAAAAAACCCAGACTTTGTGTGTGGGGGCTGAGGATGAGAAGTATCCATCTTCAAAGGGAAGGACTGGGAAAGACATCAGAGAGAGAACAGATGGTTCTATCCCTTGATCTTCAGACTGTGTGTAGCATCTTCTGCAGTGTTTTGAGGGGTGGAAAGGAAGCGATAGAAGCTGGGTTGGTGAAGAGAGAGAAGAAAATGTTTGATGCTTATTTTCTTTAAAAGTGGGTTAATCAGAGGAGGCAGCTGTTGGTGAGTGCTTTGTAAATGAGGGCTCTGGAAGCAGGGAGTCTCCTGTGGGAGTTGCTAACCCAGTGGAGAAAGCCTTGGGCAGCTGAGCCTGACACAAGTCCCTGTCTTCAAGGACTCCCAGCTGGTGGCCGGGGTTGCCTTTAAGAAGACGTTCTCTTACGCCGGGTTTGAAATGCAGCCCAAGAAGTACCAGTCTCCCAAGATTGCCCTGCTGAACGTGGAGCTGGAGCTCAAGGCTGAGAAGGACAATGCTGAAGTCAGAGTAAACACGGTGGAGGTAAGACCTGGAAGGGAGCTTGTCCTTCCTTGGGCCTACAGGATGGGGTGGCTGCTTGAGAGCCAGTGGGATAAATGGGGTTGCCCTGTGCACGTCCTAATTCCCCTGAAAGCAGCTGATGGGTTTCATTGCCTGGTTTGGGAGAGGGATAGGGCAGACTTGGACTTGCAGCAGGTTTGGGGCATGTTTCTGCTCAGCCATCGTGCCTCAGCTACACCTTGAAAAGTCATCAGCTGCATGATGACTTCTTCATGCCTAACAAGTAGCCTTCCAGGGAAAGCTTAATTAAGCAGTGCTTGAAATGCTGAGAAAGCCTGTAAGTATTTAAAGAAACAAGATAGCCATTTGGACAGTAGATCCTTTTCCACCTTGTTAAAATACTTCTTATGAAACATGGTCTTTCTCTGACACCTTGGAAGGTGCCACCATAGAATCATGGAATGGTTAAGGAAAGGACCTTAAAGATCCTCAGGTTCCAGCCTCCCTGCTGTGAGCAGGAGCTGCATGCACTTTAGAAGTTTTGCATACACTTGGTTCCTGCATAACTGTGGTACCTGATGATGTCTCTGCTTCCCTTGAGGGCTCTTGGCTCCAGACATCTCAGGAATTTTTTCCTTCAAGTGCCCCTCTCTGCTGTGCTGAACACCAGGGTCTTCCCTGGTGTAGGTAGCTGCTGCCCGTGGTGCTGCTGGGTGCTGCTGTAGGCTTTCCCAGCTGGCTGTGGCTGCATTCCCCTGGCAGCTGGAGCACAGCTGGCTCATGAAGCCTGGACACGTGGGGGTTCTCAGGGTATGATTTTTCCTCTGATACCTGTGAGTCTCTGCCCCAAATCCACACACACTTCTGTGAACACCTCAGACATTCATAGAATCCCTTTCCTCCTTGTGTGCTCTCTTGAGCCTCTCTGCCAGTTCATCCAGCCCCTTTATTGACTCAGTTGAGCTGCTGGCAGCATTTTGGCTGTTGGGCAGAAAGGGCAGAGACCTCAAACCACCTCTAAGTCCTGGACAACAGTTTCCTGCCTCCCTGCTGCCTTCCCCACCCTCTGTAACCTGAGTGCTTCTCCCTTTCCCATCCCTGCCAGGACTACCAGGCCATCGTGGATGCCGAGTGGAACATCTTGTATGACAAACTAGACAAAATCCACAAGTCAGGAGCCAAGGTTGTCCTTTCCAAACTTCCTATTGGTGATGTGGCTACTCAGTACTTTGCAGACAGAGACATGTTCTGTGCCGGCCGCGTCCCAGAGGAGGATCTCAAGCGCACCATGATGGTGAGTTGCCTTGTTCCACAGCAAAGCCTTTGGGTTTGTTCTGAGCAGTGCCAGGCTGGTCATTCCCAAAACAGGGCAGCAATCGGCAACTGAACTTGCTGTTCCTCACGAAGAGGTAAAATTGAAATGGCATAATTTTTTGGGCCAATGTGGTTATTATGTAAATTTGCCGTATGCTGACAAGGCTCTTCCTTGATGGAATTAACATGTGCACAATAGTTGCATAGAATCATGGAATCCCAGACTGGTTTGGGTTGGAAGGACCTTCAAGATCATCCCTTTCTGACCCCCCTGCATGGGCAGGGACACCTCCCACCAGCCCAGATTGCTCCAAGCCCCATCCAACCTGCCCTTCAACACTGCCAGGGATGGGGCAGCCACAGCTTCTCTGGGCAACCTGGGCCAGGGTCTCACCACCCTCACAGCAAAGAATTTCTTCCTAATGTCCAACGTAAATCCCTCTTCCAGCTTAAAGCTCTTCCTCCTGGTCCCATCCCTCCCTGCCCTTGTCCCAAGCCCCTCCCCAGCTTTCCTGGAGCCCCTTCAGGCACTGGAAGGTGCTCTAAGGTCTCCCTGGAGCCTTCTCTTTTACAGGCTGAACAGCCCCAAGTCTCTCAGCCTGTCTCCAGAGCAGAGCTGCTCCAGCCCTTTATTCTTTTCTGTGGCCTCCTCTGGACTGTTCCATCCTGAGTGTTTTTCTCCTAAGCTTTGTGTAGCTGCTGGACTCTCAAACCTGTGAGTTCCTCAAGCACTTAGAGGAAACATGATCCTTTTTTGCTGCCGAGGATTGTTGCTGGTGCTGGTAGCCTGCCTAGTTGCATGAGCTGGGAGGAAAGCAGAAGGGTTTATTTCCTGAATCTGCCCTGCAGGGTGGTTTTGCATCAGCTGAAAGGTCAGGAACCTGCTGGGCAAATTTGTCTTGCTGGTCAGTGCTGGCAGTGCCACACT
>NW_009952373.1:66447-79569 GCF_000747805.2 Chaetura pelagica
TTCCCTGCAGGCCTGTGGTGGCTCCATTCAGACCAGTGTCAACGCCCTGTCTGATGATGTTCTGGGCCGCTGTGAGCTCTTTGAGGAGACTCAGATTGGAGGGGAGAGGTAAAGACACCAGCTCTGGGCATGTAGTATCCCATGGATATGAATGTTGGTTTGGGAAGTGAAGGTCTGAGCGTTCGTGGGTTGAGCATCTCTCAAGGTGTGAAAACACCTGTGTGTTATCACTGCTTTTCATGAGGCTGAGGAGGGAGGGGGCAGGAGTAAGTTTTCATCTCCATCTTACCTCTTTTATATGCCTTTAAAAATAGAAGTTTGTTGCCCAGTGCCATGCAGAAAGCATGGGGGTGGTATTTCATTTGTAACTTAAAAGCAGGTCCTCTTGGGGGTTGATGGTGGCACTAATCTGATGTCCCACGGTGCCACTTCCCTGTCAGTGCAGTTGGAGCTGGGGACCATGCAGGGGGATTCTGGAGGAGGAATCCTCTTTGGGGCTGCCTGCTAACCTCTGCTGTCTTCCTGCTAAAGGAAAATGAGAGCTCTGGTTTAGCACAAAGCCCTGGCAACAGGAATGAGAGCAGGTTGTCCTTGATCAGCTGGAATTTCACTGATGTCTTGTCTGGCTCTGCTCCTTCTGAGCTCCAGGTCTGATGGGGACACTGCTTATCAGCTGCGCATTGGGCTTGGAAATGGCTGCTCCATTTCCTTATTATCCCTGTGAAGCCTGTTGAGCTTCTCCATCCCCTTCACCTTTCTTGCCCTTGGCAGGTACAACTTCTTCACGGGCTGCCCCAAGGCCAAGACCTGCACCATCATCCTGCGTGGGGGCGCCGAGCAGTTCATGGAGGAGACGGAGCGTTCCCTGCACGATGCCATCATGATCGTCAGGAGAGCAATCAAGGTGAGCACCAGCAGAGACAGCTCCCTGCTGGGCTGGCCTCAGGCTAGCTGATATGAGCTGGCATGGCTGAAACTCCTTCTAGAAACCTTTTCACACACCAGCATTTGGCTGAGGTCTCTTGGGAGCTGCTGGTGGTGGAGTGGAGCGTGCAGACAGGCAGCAGCTGGCTGATGAACCAAGTGCTGTCCCATGGCCAGAGCAGCCTTGGCACTGCAGTGTTTCCAGCTGCTTTTCAGGCCTGGCTTTTGCCTCCTCTCCAGTATGGCTGCAGCTTGTGCTTGCTGGCTTTGGTGTGGTCTGTAAACACCCATATGCCAAAGGGAACACAGTCATCTGGGTGCAACAGGTGGATCTTCACTAGGTAGTTCTCACGTGAATGTCAGTGCCTCTTAAAGCCACTTGTTCCCTCTCTTGCAGACCAGCCTGAGGGGTTAACTGTCCCCAGGCTGTGAAGCAAGCTGGGAGCACCAAGAGAGAAATCTGAGGGATGTGTGCATGTGAGCTCAGCTTGTGGAATTGCTGGTCCTGTGTGATAGATGCTGCCCAACTGTGGGTGTTTCTGGGTTATGTGCAGCGAGGTGTTAACGTGATGCTGGCTGGTTAAAGCAGCCTGGAGGCTGCCTGCCCTGAGGGGCAGGGAAGAGGCATCTCAGGATTTTTTAGGACTTGTTTTCCTTTAGAAAGAACATCCTGATCTCCCTATTGAGACAAATAAGAAGGGGGGGGGGGGGGGAAATAGCAGAACTTGGCTGCGAAATGTTGCTGCAAGTATCCTGAATTTGGAATGCTTTGCAGCAGTGAGGGAAACTTGCCCAGCACCAGGGGTCTGTGTTCTGCTGTCCCTCCCCTGGCACCGTGTCCCCAAACCACCCCTTCATCCTGTGCCCTGCTGGGCAGAGCTGCTGGTTGCTGCCACAGGAGATTCTTGACCTGTTTCTGGAGCTCCCAGGAGCAGCAGCAGCCTGGGCTGTAGATTCTCCAGGGCCTGGTGTGTCTGCATCTCCCTGACATGCAGCCCTAGCAGGAAGGATTTCCCTGGCAGGAGCCTTGAGACTTTTCCCTTCTCTTTCAGAACGACTCGGTGGTTGCCGGCGGTGGCGCGATAGAGATGGAGCTTTCCAAGTACCTCCGGGACTATTCCAGGACCATTCCAGGCAAGCAGCAGCTGCTGATAGGTGCTTATGCTAAAGCCCTGGAGATCATTCCCCGCCAGCTCTGCGACAACGCTGGCTTTGATGCCACCAACATCCTGAACAAGCTCCGAGCCAAGCACGCGCAGGTGGGTGCCCAGCTGGGAACCGGGGGCTCTGAGGGACAACTGGTATGAGCAGCTCTTCTTTTCTCTTCTTTTTTCCTTGATCCTGAGGGATCAGGTGCAACTCAAGCCCAGCCCATGTTGGGCTTCTGTCCTCTTGGATGAAATGCAGTGCTTTGTTTCCAGACCCAAGTGCGGGCTTGGTGCGGGTTCCTATAAACGGAGCTGATCTGTTTTCCCTTTGATCACAGCCGTGGGGTGATTTTTAGAGCTGGGGGTTTGGATTTGCTTTTTAAAAATGCATCATTTGTCAGGAAGGAGGCTTCTAAATCGATGTAATTAGTGTGTAGAGGTTGGCTGAGCTGCGTGTTTTCCAGAGGAGCTGCAGACTGAAGGTCTGGATTGTGTGGGATCACTTCCTGTCCCGTGGTGGGTGGGTGTGCACAGGGAGTCCTAATTCAGGCAGTTGGTTTGGCCCCTTGGCTTCTCTCAGAAGCCACTGCCACTCTGGGGCTCACTGCCCCACCTTCCATCCTGCTGGTGAATTATGAGGTTACGGATAGAATGTCCCAAAATGAGCAGCTGAGTCTTGGGCTGCAAAAACCAGAGCTGTGGGTGGAGAAGTGAGACAGCAGTGGAGTGGAGGTCAGTCCTGAACAGCTTCTGCAGCTTTTCCCTCTCAAATACTCTTGTAGAGCAAGGCCTAGTTTGTGACCACCCCCCCCAAGTGTTTGCATGTGTCCAACTCCCAGTGCACTGGCCCCAAAGTCATAGAATCCCAAACTGGTTTGAGTTGGAAGAGACCTTAAAGCTCATCCAGTTCCAGCCCTCCTGCATGGGCAGGAACACCTCCCACCAGCCCAGGTTGCTCCAAGCCCCATCCAACCTGCCCTTCAACACTGCCAGGGATGGGGCAGCCACAGCTTCTCTGGGCAACCTGGGCCAGGGTCTCACCACCCTCACAGCAAAGAATTTCCTCTTAATGTCCAATCTGAATCCCCCCTCTTCCAGTTTTAACCCATTCCCCTCATCCTGTCACTCCCTGCCCTTGTCCCAAGTTCCTCCCCAGCTTTCCTGGAGCCCCTTCAGGCACTGGAAGGTGCTCTAAGGTCTCCCTGGAGCCTTCTCTCCTCCCCGGGCCAAACACCCCAACTCTCCCAGCCTATCTCCAGAGCAGAGCTGCTCCAGCTCTCCCATCATCTCCACGCTCTCCCTCCAAACTCTCCCAACAGCCACATTCTCCTGTTGCTCACCTTTAAAAAACCAAACCCATCTCTTCCAGAGGGCGATTCCCCAAATCCTATCCAACCCAATCCCCAGACCCTTTTTCCCCCCCCCTCTCTCCCAGGGTGGCATGTGGTACGGCGTGGACGTCAACAACGAGGACATCGCCGACAACTTCGAGGCGTGCGTGTGGGAACCGGCCGTGGTGCGCAGCAACGCGCTCACCGCCGCCTCCGAGGCCGCCTGCCTCATCGTCTCTGTGGACGAGACCATCAAGAACCCCCGCTCCACCGTGGATGCTGCTCCCAGTGCCCGGGGACGGGGCCGACCCCGACCCCACAACCACTGATCCCCAGCAGGGTGGGCCTCGGGTGCTCTGCCGACTGAAATAAGAGTTGATGCTTTGTTAACGAGCCGTTGGCCGGGCGGTGGTTGCCGGGGCTCACGGGCAACCATGGGCCTTGTGTGATGAAGAGTCAAGTCTTGGCCTGGGCAGCAGCCTCCTGGGAGCTGCCCTGCCCCAACATGTCCTACACAGCACTGATCCCCTGAGGCTCACCTCACCTTTCCACGTGGGAACAGCACGGAGCAGAGCCCTCTTCAACACTGGCAGGGAGTGCAGCCAGCCTGGCCTTTCTTGGTATTTATACTCTTTTTTTTTTTTTCTTTTTTTCCTTTTTTTTTGTCTTTCTGCTGGGGGTTTTCAACCCAGGCTCAAACACAATAAAGACAGGATGGTGTTTCAGTGGCACGTGGGGTTTGTTCTCTGCTGCTTCTGGGGTATGGGAGCTGCTTGTTTGGCTTCAAAAATTGACCTTTTGTGTTTGTTTTTCTTTGCCCTGTTTAAAAAAGCAGGTGCTATGCTGGGAATCACAGAGTCACAGACTGGTTTGGGTTGGAGGGACCTTCAAGATCATCCCTTTCAGACCCCCCTGCATGGGCAGGGACACCTCCCACCAGCCCAGGCTGCTCCAAGCCCCATCCAACCTGCCCTTCAACACTGCCAGGGATGGGGCAGCCACAGCTTCTCTGGGCAACCTGGGCCAGGGTCTCACCACCCTCACAGCAAAGAATTTCCTCCTCATGTTTCACCTCAGTCTCCCCTCTTTCAGTTTAAACCATTATTCCCCCACATCCCATCCCTCCCTGCCCTTGTCCCAGGCCCTTCCCCAGCTTTCCTGGAGCCCCTTCAGGCACTGGAAGGTGCTCTCAGGTCTCCCTGGAGCCTTCTCTTCTCCAGGCTGAACACCCCAACTCCCCCAGCCTGTCTCCAGAGCAGAGCTGCTTCAACCCTCTGAGCATCTTCATTAACTAGGAAGCAGGACCCAGCTCCCTGTGCTCCCAGGACACATTACCTATTGTCACTTCTGGAGCTCTGACATTGCTCAGTGACATTTCTCCTTGATGTTGCTCCATATTTTCATCCTCTTACTTCACAGGAGGTGGTTCAGGCCAGTCTCTGTGTTTTGACACCTCCAACCCTAGCAAGGGCCCATTGAGGGGGAATGTATGGGGCTGTGGGGGGGGTTCAGGGATGGATCCTGGCACTTGGGGTCTCTCTGGCATGAAAATGTTTTTGGGGAATATGGATGGGTTGAAAGTGGGAACTGATCCTGATCCTGCTGTGCAGGCAGCTGGTGAGTTGCCCGTTGCAGGTGGCAGATTCTGGGGGCTAGAGGTGTGTCCTCCTCTCCTGTGGCTGGGAGCTGGGAATGTCTTCCTGCTCCTGCCTGTCTGATGGCAACAGAGTCACATTACCCCACACCCCAGTTTCCCCTTCACTGTGGTACTCCAGCCTGCAAAGCTGATCCCCAAACTCTGTGGGGTCACAATTTGGGAACCAGGAATTCTCCAGCCACCTGGGCTGCCCTCACCAAATATTTAACCCCCTCTTTCCCCTTTCATTCAAGGACTGTTCAGAAATGAATTTTAACATTTTTTTTTTTGCCAGCAAGAATTGGCACAAAAATCCTCCTGGGCAACTGAGACCTGGGGGAGGCTGCTGCCCCTCACCTTGTCCCTGTGTCCCATGGAGCAATGGACATGGGTCCCAAATGCCCTGTGCCTGCAGGGAGAGGGAAGGAGGAGCAGGGATGCTTCCATTAAACCTCAAAGAAGCAACTGGTCTCACTGGTGCTGGAGCCAGCACTGGGTTTGATGTAAACCCCAGGAGACTGATAAACCCCACCTCGATCTCAAAGAGTCTTTTATTTAACACTGAATCATAAAATAGCTCTTTGCACACCTTTTTTTTTTTTTTTTTTTCCCTTTTTTCTGGGTTTGTTTGTTTCTTTGTAACTCTTGAAATACACATGGTTTACACTGGGCAAAGTTTCAAAGCAACAACATCAAAGTGCGTCTACAGGTGATGGTACCAACCAAAGTGCTAAAAACACGGTCTCCCACGGGCAGCAGCCACCACCTCTCCCATCTCCCTGCCCCTCAACCCCCCCACCCAGGTCCTCTCCCTCACCCCCTCCCCATCTCATCTGCACCCCCAACACTCCTGGTTCAGCATCCAGGACCTGCTTGAGCATCGAGGGACCCGTGGGGGTGGGGGGAAAAAAGGGAGGTTTGGTTCTTCAGACACTGGCACATCGCTGCAGAAAGACTAAAATAGACCTAAATTCATCGAGATTTTAAAAAAATAACTGAAGAGGAGGCTGAGTCGCTGCCTTTTGGGGAGGGGGGGAGGTCACTGCACCCAGGGGGGGTCCCCTCAGGGGCTGAGAATGGGGAAGTTGCTGTAGGGGAATGATTGTAATTCCTGTCGAGAGAGATTGACATGGATATCATGGTGGGTTTTTTTCCCCCCTTTCCCTCCCCGTGGGAAGCGTGTCCTCTGATTATCTCTCAGCAAGTGTGTGGGACCAGGCTTGCTTCCCAGATCCATCCCACCCTTTGCTTCCCAGATCCAATCCCACCCTCCCACCCCATTGCACCCTCTTGTCCCCGGCCCCAGCCTGCCTCGTCTTGTCCCCCCCCTTTCCATGGGGCTCAATCCCGAGGCTGGCTCAGAATAAATCCCAGTTTTCCTGCTTCTGGGCAGTTTTCCCTCCTCTCCTTGCTGCTGCTCTCCAGGGAAGGAGGTGGCAGCAGCTTTTCCTCAGGGCAGGAGGGACCAATTTCCTGCTGCAGGGATTATTTTCCCTCCCACCCGTGGGGAAGGTCGTGCATCACTTGGCAGCAACAACCCCCACCTGTGATGCTTCGGTCCTGACAAACCATCTCTGGTTGCTAAAATCACCCTGTTTTGTGGTTTTTTTTTTTGTTTTTTTTTTAAAGCATTTTATCATTTGGCACCAATTCCCAAATGCTTTCCCTCCACCCCAACCTGCAGGTTTTCCCCCCAAAATGAGGGGCTGAAGCCACGTGCCACCTCCTTGAAGAGCCCGGAGAAGATGCTCAACCACTCCCAGATCCTTCCTCAACAGTTCTCATGGGGGCATTTTGGTCCAAATCTGGAGCCTTTTGGAATCACAGAATCCCAGACTGGTTTGGGTTGGAAGGGACCTTCAGGATCATCTACTTCCAACCCCACTGCATGGGCAGGGACGCCTCCCACCAGCCCAGGTTGGTGGATCCAAACAAGGTGTCCAAGATCCACCCATGGCTGTGCCTGGGGTGCCAGTTGGGACCGTGACCCACGGCCAGAAGTGGGGTCATTTATTTTTTTTTAACCTTTGCTGGATAAAAAGATTTTAAAAACCCTCTTTGGCTGGAGCCAACCTGGGGGTTCCCCCTTCCCTGGAGACCTCCCAGGCTGGGAGCACAGGGATGAGGGCAGGAGGAGGCAGTTGGTTCCAGGAGCATCCCCAGCTCCTGGGGGTCGGAGCAATGGACGACGAGCAAAATCCAACATACGAGGCAGAAAAAAACCATGGATTTGGGATAAATTTGCCCCCTCCAAGCTGGCTTTGCTGGTGGTGTTCCTCTTGAGATCCCTTCCCGACACCCAGATTCAAGCAAAGGGGAATGTCACGAGCGTTGGCTGTGGGGAAAATTTGGGCAAACTCACTAAAAAAAAAGGACTAAATCCCCCCTCAAAACTGGTCCCACGGGAACCAGGTCTGGCAGGAACCAGCAGCACTGTCCATCCAGCCCCTGCCAGGTCTGGCCACCACCATGACCTTGAGGGAATGCTGCTCACCCCAGCTGGGGCAGCTGTGCCCTGGCTTTTGCCAGGGATTGTCATCGCAGAGCCCCCCCCACCCCGGGGCTTCTCTAGGGTCTAGTATGGGGTTGAGCTCACGCTGCAGTTCTCCCCTTCCCTTGATTTCGAGGCTTTCCCAGGGGATTTTGGTATTTCTGGGAGTCTCCATCGTTTCCAGAGGAAATGGGGTTGAAACCCCATGAGTCACGGGCAGCCTCATCCCAGCATCCTGATGGGATTAGGGTGGGCAAGGGAGGCTTGTGGGAGAGCCAAGGAGGCCACGTGTTGGTGGGATGGGGAGGGAAAGCAGCAGGGAACCCATCAACGTAACATGTCGGGGCGGGAGAAACGCGGAGCTGTTAATGAGCTCGTTGCTATTAACAACCTGGGTAATTAGAAGCCACCACAGGGCTCATTAACACTCGGCCTGTGCCAGCCACCTTCATCCCCAGCCCAGGAGGAAGAGACCCATCCAAGCCCCAGGAATCATGCAGAATGGGGAAAACAACCCTGTTTCCCACCTCCTGGAGCCTTCTCGAGGTCTCGCGTCACGGTGGGATTATCGTCAAAAACGAGGCCACCAGTTGGACTTTTTTGGGAATGCCCCCAAGGGAGCTGGGTGGTTTGGTCTCAATGAGGCACCAAAGCACCAAATGTGGGTGGGGTTGTCCTGCTGTGACTGACAAAACCCCTGTGGCATCAGGGAGACAGGGATGTCCCCCCACCCACCCACCCCACCACCAGCAGATGCAACCACCAGCAGCCCCGGCACCAGCAGCCCCTCCAGCCTCACACAGCAAGTTCCTTCAAGAGTCCTCAACATCTCCCCCTGCTTTCCATCACTCCCTCCTCCTGGAGGACCGAGGTGAGGGGCTGGGTGTGGGGTGAGCAGCAAACCTGGAGCAGCCACCTTCAGTCTTCAGACACGACCCTCCAACACGAAAGTCTTTAAGCGTAGAGTCTATGAACATGCTGAGTATATAATTTTCCTTTAAAATCTTCTTCTTCTTCTTCTCTTTATAGAAATAAATACTTACTTTGTTTATTTATTTTTTTAAATTCTTTGAAAGGGGATTTCTCCAGTCTCTGAGCTGTTGCCAATGGCGACGTCTCCACGGGGACCACCCTTGGTGGGAAGGTCTCCAGGGGGTTTTAGCTTGGCTGGGTGGGGGGTTTTTTTGCTGGTCAGGGCATCCCTTGCTCCTCTTGCCCTTGGATGATGCGTGTCCCAGCCTCCCTGGGATGGAGATGAACCCATGGTGGGGAGCTCATCCAGTGCTGCCCATGAGGGCGTGGTGGGACGTGGTGGTGGTTCCTTGCAGGTGTTTCTTTGGGCTCCCACGTTTTGTGCATCCAGGGAGCAGCCTTCTTCTGGAAAGCTGCAGTTGGTGGGGGGATGGAGGTGCTTCCAGTGAGGGGTTATGGCCAAAAAATACCCTGCCCTGCTTTGGAGGAGACAGCGTGGGTGGGATGAGAGGTGGATGAAATGATCTCCCGAGATTCCTTCTGGGGTTGGAGACCCAGGAGCTGCCTCCAGCCCACCAGCAGCTTCAGCAACTGGGAACTGATCATTTTCTCTATTGAGGTCCCCGTGGGCTGTTGGCATCCTGGGAGCCCCTGGCTGAGGCCTGCAGTGCTGCATGAGGAAGGTGGTACCAGGATGGGTCTGCAACCTCCTCCCTCCTGGGGGGACGCTCCATGGCAGCCCATCACCCCAGGAGGGCTGGAGGAAAGGGAGATACCCTTGGAGATACCCTCCTCACAGCCACATTGGCCAACAGGCACCAAAACCTCCAATGATGGTCCAGAGAAGAAGCTCAGTGAGTTGGATCCAAGCAGTCCTGGCTGGACCTCAGGGTGGCAAGGGGCTGTGGTTAAGGCTGATGTGTCCCTGCTGCTGGCAGTGCTGTGACAGGTTTCCCCCTTGGCACCTCCTGGTACCTTCTCCCCAGGGTGGACAATGGAGAAGCCTGACCTTGCTGGATGTCTTCCAGAAGCCTTTTCCTTTGGAAAGAATAAGGGCAGATGGAGGGTGTTGGTGTCCTGGTGGGCAGAAGACAGCCAGAGGCAAACAGAGGAATTAAAAGACCAGTTGTGGCCATAGACAAGGGATCTACCAGGGCAGTTGGGTTGGTGCTTTCACCAGCAGCTTTGGATTTCAGGACAATTTGGGCAGGATTTCTCCTTCGGGCTGCTCAGGAAGGTGATGAGATGGCCAATGTGGGTGTCCCAGGCCAGTCCCTCTCTCTCCAGCTCTACCTGGAGGAAGGCTGAACAGGTGGTGGCTGTTGGTGGGGACAGGAGCACGACCCATGTTTCCTGGTGGGTGAGGATTTCAGAGATGGTTTTATTGCCTTGGCAGGAAGGTTTGGGTGGAGAGCAGGTGAGGCTGGAAACCTCTGGAAGAGCAACCATCTCTCTTGGTGTCCTCTGGCTCCTACAGCCCCCAAAGATGCAGCTGTGCCACCCTGGGCTTGTGCTGTTGTGGTGCTGGTTCCTGGGCAGGATTTACCCAGGCTTGGGAGCTCTTCTGTCAGACAAATGGAAGGAAAACCAGCAGAAATGCTGCTGGAATGCTGGGTCTCCTCTGGAGGAACTGCCTCTTCCCACCCCACCTCCACCAGCCCACAGAGAGGACAGAGATGGTCAGTGATGCCCAGCAAAGAGCCCACAGGGACAGGCTGACCCATCATCACCTCCCACCCCACCGAAGGGCTGAAAAAAAACCACCCCCAGGAGGAGAGTTGGAAGGAAAAAGACATTCCCCAAACAAGGATCCTTGGCAACGAGCAGCCCTGGTGCAGAGCCATCCCCTCTCCTTAAGGGGTGGGCCGCGTCTCTTCAGGCAGCCAAGAAATGTCCTTGAGTAGCACCTTCTCCCCCGTGAGCTGGCCCTGGGGATGAGCTCCCACTGCCAGGCACGAGGGGCTGCAAGAGTCTGGGGGTCTCTTTGTGCATGGGCCAGCATCTCCGTGCCCCAGGTCCTGCAACGTGGTGGGTTTGGTTCCACGGGGCCTCCAGCTCTGCTGGGCAGAGGAGGGAATGTGCTTTGTGGTTCCCTGAAGGTCTAACAGCCTCCTTCCACTTTGATGTGTAAAATCTTGGAGAAGCCAGGTCTTTTCCTCAGGGCCTGGAAGAGGAGGAGAGAGGGTGGGTGGTTGGTGCAGGACCTGGCAGGCTTGGCTGCCCCACAGGTTGGACAGGGAAGAGAGAGGACATCTTCAGTCCTCACCATGGCAAAGGGCTCATCCTGGTCCCATCCCCACCATGGGAAGGGCCCATCCTGGTCCCATCCCTACCATGGGAAAGGGCCCATCCTGGTCCCATCCCCACCATGGGAAGGGACCCATCCTGATCCCATCTCCACCATGGGAAGGGACCCACTCTGATCCCATCCCCACCATGGGAAGGGACCCACTCTGATCCCATCCCCACCATGGGAAGGGACCCACCCTGATCCCATCCCCACCATTGCATCCCAAGGGGATCTGGCTTTCTTGCAGGACTGGCTCATGGTCTCTTCTTAATCCCATGCCCTGAAGCTAACTCTGGGTTTGGTTTCTGTTTGGTTAAAACCACCATTTCCTGAGGACAGCAGTAGTTTGGGAGAGATGAAACCAACATCAACAGGGCTGTCAGGCCCTGGCCCAGGCTGCCCAGGGCAGTGGAGTCCCCATCCCTGGAGGGATTTCAAACCTATGTAGATGTGGGGCTGAGGGACATGGGGCAGTGGTGGCTTTGGCAGTGCTGGGTTAGCAGTTGGTCTTGATGATCTTTGAAGTCTTTGGTGGTGGAGCAGGAACTGCATGAGCTGTGTGACCCCACCCAATGGTGCTGGTGGGCCTCCATCCCCAAGTCCTGCTTTGCACCTCATGGGAGGTTCACCTGACACCCCCATGGGAGCCCAACCTGCTGCAGGATGAAGCCAACCAGAGGATGGCATGAGATGGAGGCACCTATTGACCTATTTTTCCCCTTGGACACAGATGGAGGTGTCTTCCCTGGAGACCCTGAAGAGCTCAGGGACAGCCCAGGCCCTGCTGAGCACCACAAGCTAAGCAAGGTCTGCAACTCAGCCCAGCTAAAATTAACCCCATTTCTGCTTTCATGAGTGGATTTTCAACCACTCGATGGTGTTCACCAAGCAGGTAGTCCCAAGGAGGAGGCAACAGCCCATTTGTGTCCCCAGGGAACAGTGGTGGGCAAGAATTTGTCCTCAGGGGTCCGACATGAGACTGGGGACACACGGGTGACCTGGGTATGGCATCCCTTACCTGGAGTTTGTTCACCATTTCTTCAAACATCTTCTTGGCTTCAGGGCTGTGAGGTTCCTTGAAGTAGTCCACAATGCCCACCTGCACCACGATGGACTTCAGGTTCCGGCACACACCTGAGGGCAGAAACACCTGGTGGGGGGACATCCTCTCCACAGCCAGGATGGACCCTAAAACCCACAGAGTCCTCCTCAAGGCCTTTTGCATCTGGGGAAACCTCACTCTGAAGGTGAAGGAGACCCAGTCTTGGTGACCAAGACCTCTGTAGGGAGGATGGTCTGCAAGATGGTCCCCGATTGTCCTATCCCAAATCAGCAGTTTCACTGATTCCTTGGGAAACCCTTACTCTTCCACCCAGAGGGATGGGTTCCCAGCAAGTCCAACCACTGTCACGTGTGCCATGACCAGCAGGAAATGCACCTCCAACAGGCTGTCCTTCTGGCTGTGGACCTCTTTCCCCCTGAAGCTCCCAACCTGACAAAGAGCTTCAGTGAACAGGGTGACTCTCAGCTCAGAGACACCAGGGGGAACCCCAGGTGTGCCACAGACACTGAGGCCTCCATCACACTGAGGAGAGCATGGAGGAGGTGTCTCCATCCTCCCTGTGGCCCAAGGCAAGATCAGCTCTTCCCTCCTTAGCAGGGGGCTGTTGGTTAGACCCCATCTTTGAAACCTTCCACCATGGAGCTCCCAGCCCCTTCTAGTGTTGGTGGGTTCCTGTAGGTGGGGCTGGGAGGCAGGGGCTGCTTGATGGACCTCAATAGCTGGTGGCCTTTTGGTCAGTGGATGGTGCACTCCTGCCATGGCTACTCACTGTTGAAGTGCAGCAGGGCTTTGGGGGTGACAGGCGTGGAGGTCAGCACCAGCATCTCCAGCCCCTTCAGCCCCTCTCGACACATCTCTGCAGCAACCTCCTGGTTGATCTCGGCCACATGGTCCAGCTCCAGGACCTGAAGCCTCATGCAGTTTCGGGCTGGAAGGACAGAGCATCCACCATCAGGACCCCATGGAGAAGGGATGAAGACAACCAATGGGAACGGGGTGGTTGGAGGGATGGGTGGCAGCAAGGAGGGGCAGGGTGCACCCCTGGTCCTTGCGCTGGGCTTCTCCGTCGAGATTCCCCTGTAGGGCATCTCCTAGGGGTACACCCTGCCTCCAGCAAGGTCCCCTTCTCCTTGTCCCACCAGAGGAGAGCTGCCTACCTAAGGAGGCCAGTCCCTGGACACCACAGCCTGCCCCTCCAATGCCCAGTGCCCGCAGGTGGGGCCAGCACCGTCCGATCATCTGGAGGCAGCGGTTGCTGAAACGGGTT
>NW_009952373.1:79750-81467 GCF_000747805.2 Chaetura pelagica
TGGGAGGTTCACCTGACACCCCCATGGGAGCCCAACCTGCTGCAGGATGAAGCCAACCAGAGGATGGCATGAGATGGAGGCACCTATTGACCTATTTTTCCCCTTGGACACAGATGGAGGTGTCTTCCCTGGAGACCCTGAAGAGCTCAGGGACAGCCCAGGCCCTGCTGAGCACCACAAGCTAAGCAAGGTCTGCAACTCAGCCCAGCTAAAATTAACCCCATTTCTGCTTTCATGAGTGGATTTTCAACCACTCGATGGTGTTCACCAAGCAGGTAGTCCCAAGGAGGAGGCAACAGCCCATTTGTGTCCCCAGGGAACAGTGGTGGGCAAGAATTTGTCCTCAGGGGTCCGACATGAGACTGGGGACACACGGGTGACCTGGGTATGGCATCCCTTACCTGGAGTTTGTTCACCATTTCTTCAAACATCTTCTTGGCTTCAGGGCTGTGAGGTTCCTTGAAGTAGTCCACAATGCCCACCTGCACCACGATGGACTTCAGGTTCCGGCACACACCTGAGGGCAGAAACACCTGGTGGGGGGACATCCTCTCCACAGCCAGGATGGACCCTAAAACCCACAGAGTCCTCCTCAAGGCCTTTTGCATCTGGGGAAACCTCACTCTGAAGGTGAAGGAGACCCAGTCTTGGTGACCAAGACCTCTGTAGGGAGGATGGTCTGCAAGATGGTCCCCGATTGTCCTATCCCAAATCAGCAGTTTCACTGATTCCTTGGGAAACCCTTACTCTTCCACCCAGAGGGATGGGTTCCCAGCAAGTCCAACCACTGTCACGTGTGCCATGACCAGCAGGAAATGCACCTCCAACAGGCTGTCCTTCTGGCTGTGGACCTCTTTCCCCCTGAAGCTCCCAACCTGACAAAGAGCTTCAGTGAACAGGGTGACTCTCAGCTCAGAGACACCAGGGGGAACCCCAGGTGTGCCACAGACACTGAGGCCTCCATCACACTGAGGAGAGCATGGAGGAGGTGTCTCCATCCTCCCTGTGGCCCAAGGCAAGATCAGCTCTTCCCTCCTTAGCAGGGGGCTGTTGGTTAGACCCCATCTTTGAAACCTTCCACCATGGAGCTCCCAGCCCCTTCTAGTGTTGGTGGGTTCCTGTAGGTGGGGCTGGGAGGCAGGGGCTGCTTGATGGACCTCAATAGCTGGTGGCCTTTTGGTCAGTGGATGGTGCACTCCTGCCATGGCTACTCACTGTTGAAGTGCAGCAGGGCTTTGGGGGTGACAGGCGTGGAGGTCAGCACCAGCATCTCCAGCCCCTTCAGCCCCTCTCGACACATCTCTGCAGCAACCTCCTGGTTGATCTCGGCCACATGGTCCAGCTCCAGGACCTGAAGCCTCATGCAGTTTCGGGCTGGAAGGACAGAGCATCCACCATCAGGACCCCATGGAGAAGGGATGAAGACAACCAATGGGAACGGGGTGGTTGGAGGGATGGGTGGCAGCAAGGAGGGGCAGGGTGCACCCCTGGTCCTTGCGCTGGGCTTCTCCGTCGAGATTCCCCTGTAGGGCATCTCCTAGGGGTACACCCTGCCTCCAGCAAGGTCCCCTTCTCCTTGTCCCACCAGAGGAGAGCTGCCTACCTAAGGAGGCCAATCCCTGGACACCACAGCCTGCCCCTCCAATGCCCAGTGCCCGCAGGTGGGGCCAGCACCGTCCGATCATCTGGAGGCAGCGGTTGCCGAACCGCGTTGGCT
>NW_009952373.1:82784-87538 GCF_000747805.2 Chaetura pelagica
CGTTGGCTGCTGGCTGGGGGGAGGAAGGAGAAAGAGCTGGAAGAAAAGGTCACCCCCCCCCCACACACACCATGCATGGTCCCAGCTGGGGATAGGAAGGACCTCTCCCACCCCACCAACCTGGGTGTTGCCACGCTGGAGGGAGGTGTTTCCAGAGCAACACTTGAGCTCCATCTGAGCAACCGTTCTGGGTTGTGTTGCAGCCAGGACAGGGCAGGTCCCTCCATCCCCACACCCTCCACCTCTGGAGATCTGAATGAAGCCCCACACCATGCATGGTCCCAGCTGGGGATAGGAAGGACCTCTCCCACCCCACCAACCTGGGTGTTGCCACGCTGGAGGGAGGTGTTTCCAGAGCAACACTTGAGCTCCATCTGAGCAACCGTTCTGGGTTGTGTTGCAGCCAGGACAGGGCAGGTCCCTCCATCCCCACACCCTCCACCTCTGGAGATCTGAATGAAGCCCCAAGCTCTGTGGTGTTCCTCACACCCAACCTGGCCTCCTCCTCACATGCCTCTTACCATGGGTGCAGAGGTGCGACCTGGAGGGAGATGATGTCCCTGCAACCTGCTCCAAGGGCCCAGATGACTTCATGACCCACGGGGTCTGTAGAGCTCCTGGAATGGGACAGAGGACAGAGGTGGCCCCCACTGATGGCAGTGACACAGCTGGGGGCTGTGTCTGCAGCCTCATGCTGCACCTGGAGGTACAAATCTGGCCATTAATTGTAACCCATGACCTGCCCATGAACCAGGCAATCCCAACACCAACCCATGCAGGGAGGCTGAAGGCGTTTCCCTCTGGAATGGTGTCTACGGATGTGCAATGTCAACAAGGATGGGAGAAGGTGGGGTTGAAGGTGAGGCTGAAGGTGAGACTGAAGATGAGTTTGGAGGCAAGGTTGAAGGCACAGGCTGAAGGTGAGGTTGGTGGTTGCAACTGAGGGTGATGGTTGCAGGTGAGGTTGCAGGTGAAGGCAGGAGTCTTCCAGATGCAACAGTGGCAAGTGCCAGGGCCATGTACCCAACATCCCTGCAGATCCCATTGGGTTGGTTTCACTTGTCACCTTCCCAGCCTGGATGGAGAAGGTGCCAGGAGGTGGTAAAGATGTTTCAAGTAACTTCCAGCCAAGGGAAGTGGCTGCTCTGTGGCCTCCGTGGTTGTGCTGCAACACCTGTTGGCCAGATGTTGCTGCAGGTGTTTGTGGTGGGCTCCTCCTTGGCCTTTTTGGAGGTGTCAAAACGGGCCTCACAGGCTGCTGCTGGAGATGAGCAGGGAGGTAGTGGAGATGCAGGTGTATTTTGTGGCACTGCAGCTTTCACTGGTGCCATCTGCTCCCTCCACTGAGCCAATGGAGGTGAGATGTCAGGAGCCTTGTCCTGCTGCTGCCACCAGCCCAGACAGAGGCCCCTGGTTGCTTCACCACACTGGGCTCCCTCCTGAAGGCCAAGGCTGCTCTTCCTCCCTCTGAATGACCTACTTCAAAGCTCCAGGCAAGCCTAAAAATAAGTGATGGGCATTATCTTGGGTGTTTCACATGTCTCCACCAAGGGTGCCTGCCAAGAACCCCTTGTCAGGGTGTTGGGTTAATTAGAGCACGAGTCATAGTCACAGGTTAACGAGGTGCCAGGTGCACTTGTCCTTGCTCTGAGGCCCTTGGAAGGGCCCATGGAGGAGTTCTTGGATGAAACCCAGCAGCCTTGGGCCACCTCACAGGGGGGCATCCCCAGATCAGAGACGTGTCTGAGCTGGCTTGGTCCAACATGGAGGTGCTGGCTGGGTTTGCTTCCCCACCTGAGGGCTTCTTCCTCCTGGGCTGGATGAAGACACCCACTGGCTGCAGGTGATATGGATGCAGAGGCTGAAGTGGTCATCTACAGGGTGCAGCAGAGCAAGGAGCATCCTCCTTGGGAGTGTAGGAAAGCTAAATCCTGTCTCCACAAGCAGCAGAGCCTCTTCAGGAGGTGGCCAAGACCAACGAGCAGTCAGTGATCTCCACCAGGACCTGTGACCTCCTTCAGAACTGACATCTATGTGCCTCGTGTCCGTGTTCTTGGGCAAGGTCTCCAAGCTGTGTTTCAGCAATCCCATGGCAGAGCTCTTCCTCCCTCCCAGCAAAGAAGGACCCCGAGGTCTTTTCTCCCCATTTGAAGCCTTCATCAGGGGGCCACAGTCAGGTGGGACCTCACCAGGCCCTGGTGTTGGTGCACCTCATCTTCACCCTTCTCTAACATAAAGCAGTGTCCCCACACCAAGACCCTGGAGACGCCTCCAGCTGGGGTGAGGTCAGTAACAGGACGGTGGGAATGGAGCTGGAAGGGAAACATCTGCAGGGGAACATGCCAGAAGAGGATGAGAGTTGCAAGGACACCTTGCACCTGGGGACCCTGGGGCTGCTGCTGGGCTGGGGGCACGGAAAGCTGTGTCCTTCACACCTGGCCAGATGTGCTGCGTTCTAACCGGCAACGGGGATGGGCACCAGAGGAGTCCTAACCACATCCCATGGGTATTCCCAAGCCTTCTCCCATCCAGGAGACCAGGGGGCAGGTCCCTGTGGGCACAGGGGAGGCTGCTGGGGGCCGTGCTTACCTGTAGGTGACAGCCTGCAGGGCCCGGCAGTAGCAGCTGGCCAGCCAGAGCGAGCGGTCGGTCAGCACGTTGGGGCAGTGCGAGATGCGCAGGATCAGGAGGTTGCCACCCGTGGCCTTCAGCAAGGATTCCAGCCCTGCTTCCAGGCAGCCCCTGCCACGGAGGGAGGCAAGGGTCAGGCGTGGGCGCCCACGCTCCCCCAGGGTCACCCCGGGGACAGTGACACGTGCCGTGGGGAAGCTGTGGATCCCAAAAAGCCACAGCGGGAGCTGGTGTGTGATGAGGGTGTCAGTGGAAATGGGATGTTGAGGGCACCAGCATCCCTGAGGGCCAGAGGAAAGGGCCTCAAGTTGCACCAGGGGAGGTTCAGAGTGGATATTAGGAGAAACTTCTTCGCTGAAAGGGTTTTTAACCAGTGGCACAGGCTGCCCAGGGAGGTGGTTGAATCACCATCCCTGGAGGTGTTTAAAAGCCATGTAGTTATGGTGCTGAGGGACATGGCTTAAGCACTGGACTTGGTAGAGTTGGGTTAATGCTTGGTAGAAATAGGTTATGGTAGGACTCAGTGACCATAAAGGTCTTTTCCAACCAGAAGGATGTGATGATTCTGTGGTTCCTACGGCCACCAGCCTGGCTGTGGGAGGAGGGTGCCCAAGGCACAGGGACTCACCGTGTGCTCTTCATGTAGTCCTCCTTGCTCTCCTTCTTCCCTCGCTGGCGCGGCTTGAGGTTCTGGAGGGTGAGGGAGTGCATCTGGGTGCACCACTGAGACAGCATGGCCAGGAACTGGGGGGACAGGGGTGGCTGTCACCAAGGGGGATGCTCTCAGCACTCCCCATGCCACCCACCCCTGGCTGTCTTTGGGTAGATCTGTACAGGTGCCTCCACACACACCTAACGTGAGTTTGTGGGAATGCAGACAGGAGGTCAGGCAAGGGTGGGTGCAACAAAACCGTGGGGGTGACCACAAAAGCACGTGAAAAACGTGTGCATGTGTGAGCCCACAGCCACAGGCAAGCACGGGTGGGTGTGGAGCACATCCAGCCACTGGAGCTTCCAACACAGGAAGGACATGGAGCTGTCAGAGTGGGTCTAGAGGAGGCCATGAAGATGCTCAGAGGGCTGGAGCAGCTCTGCCCTGGAGAGGCTCCCTCTCTGGCTGGGAGAGTTGGGGTGTTCAGCCTGGAGAAGAGAAGGCTCCAGGGAGACCTTAGAGCAGCTTCCAGTGCCTGAAGGGGCTCCAGGAAAGCTGGGGAGGGGCTTGGGACAAGGGCAAGGAGGGATGGGATGAGGGGGAATGGATCACAATTCAAAGAAGGGAGATTTAGGTGAGACATGAGGAGGAAATTCTTTGCTGTGAGGGTGATGAGAGCCTGGCCCAGGTTGCCCAGGGAAGCTGTGGCTGCCCCATCCCTGGCAGTGTTGAAGGGCAGGTTGGATGGGGCTTGGAGCAACCTGGGCTGGTGGGAGGTGTCCCTGCCCATGCAGGGGGGTTGGGACTGGATGATCTTTCAGGTCCCTTCCAACTCAAACCAGTCTGTAGTTCTATGTTCCCGTGATGACAATGGCATGACAACCCACACCAGCGAGATGCTCGCACAGTTTCACCCTTCTGGAAGCAAGGTCTCCCCCCGTGCTGCCATCCCCATCCCCAGTACCTTGGAGGACACCCTGGCATTGTCCAGCAGCACCCGTGTCCACACGGCTGGGTGCCGGGCCACGAACTTCCAGTCCTTGCACACCTCGGCTGCCCTCAGCAGGGTCCTGGTGTCCAGGTAGGTGAAGATGCAGAAAAGAGCTGCTCTCATCTTGAGGATCTCGGGGCTGATCACCTCGCTGGAGTGGCCGGGGCTGCCCCTCTCCAGCCGGCCCACCTTGCCCGTGGCTGCCTCGGTCCTGGCTACGGGACACCCACTGTCAGTTGCCACTGGTGGCCAGGGAAGGCAGAGACAGACCCCATGTCCCCCACCTCTTCCATCCCGGCAGGGGGAGACCTCATCTCAGCTACTGCTTCCTCATAAGGGAAGGAGGAGGAGCAGGCGTTGGACTCCTCTCTCTGGTGACTTGAGGGAGTGGTGGGAAGATGTGCAAGAGGGGGTTTAGGTTGGACATTGGGAAGAGATTCTTCACCCAGAGGGTGGTGGGGCACGGGAATGGGCTCCCTA
>NW_009952373.1:87940-88749 GCF_000747805.2 Chaetura pelagica
TCCGGTCGGTCGCTGTCGTAGCAGCCCGAGCTCTGCGACACGGGTTTGGCCCGGCTTGAGGCCCTGGGGGAGAAGGGAGGCACTGGAGAGAGTCCCGGGAGGGCAACAAAGCTGTATCGGAACATCTCCCTGATGAGGAAAGGCTGGGAGAGCTGGGGCTGTTCAGCCTGGAGAAGAGAAGGCTGAGGACAGACCTGATCAATGCCTACAGGTATCTCAGGAAGGATGGAGCCAGACTCTGCTCAGCAGTGCCCAGGGACAGGGCGAAGGGCAACGGGCACAAGCTGGAACATGGGGAAGTGCCATGGAAATATGAGGAGAAACTTCTTTAGGGTGAGGGTGGCAGAGCCCTGGGACAGGCTGCCCAGGGAGGGTGTGGAGTCTCCTTCTCTGGCCATATTCAACCCCCCCCCCCCTTAATGCAGTCCTGTGTGAAGTGCTCTAGGTGATCCTACTTCAGTGGGAGTGTTGGACTAGAAGACCTCTAGGGGTCCCTTCCAACTCCAGCAACTCTAAGGTCATCCCCTTCCCGGCAGCCCCTCGCCCACCCCCCAGTGAATCATCCCACGAACGCCCCAAGGAGGCAGCAGGGGTTTGGGACTCACCCAGTGCTGGAGGAGGAACGTTGGTTGGACACGACATAAGGACCATGCACGGCTGCTCCTGGCCCTGGGTGCCGATCCCTCTGCGGGGAGATGGGACAAGAGGAGCCAACGTGGAGAAACCCAATGCGTGGCTGGTGCAGCTGAGGGAGGTGACCCCAACATCCCACCCAGAGCCATTGTGGAGAAACCCAACGTGTGGCTGGT
>NW_009952373.1:89275-93099 GCF_000747805.2 Chaetura pelagica
TGAGGGAGGTGAGCCCAACATCCCACCCAGCACCAGCTGCGTTTTGGGAGGAAGCCACAACCCCGCAGGATGCAGAAGAGCATCTCCAGCATCGCCTCGGAAACGCGGACCCACCGAGAAGCAACTTCTCCTTGGGAATCCCACCCCCCTTGGGTTACCCACTTCACAGGGAACGAGAGGAGGGTCCTTACACCTCCCCGCTCGACCCTTGGCAACCATCAGAGCCACGCGGGCACCAGCCCGGAGCCAGCAGGGTGCCCGTGCCTGTGCCCGCAGCGGTACCAGTCGCCCGGCGGCCTTGCCCCCCGGGGTCCCGCAGCGCCCCAGGCTGCCGTTGGGGGTTGTGCCACAGCTGCTGCTGATGATCTGGAGCTGCTTCTCGGCCCGGTCAGCCCGGTCCAGGAGCTCCTCGATGAAGTGCTGCAGCCGGACCTTGGCGTTGGCCTCCCGGGCTGCCGTCTCCTTCAGGAACTGGTCGATCTGCAGCACCTCCCTGTGCGGAGGGAGGGCAGGTTTCACCACGCGGTGTCGAGATGGGGGTATGAGGGGCAATTTCTTCCCCCTAAAGGGCTGTCAGGCCCTGGCCCAGGCTGCCCAGGGGGGAGTCCCCATCCCTGGAGGGGTTTCAAAGCCCTGTAGATGTGGTGCTGAGGGACATGGGGCAGCCTTGGCAGGGCTGGGGGAACGGTTGGACTTGATGATCTAAAAGGTCTTTTCCAACCAAACCTATTCCATGATTCTATGGTTGACACCCCAGTCCCTTCCCACCCATCCTTGTTAAGCCCCTCTATGCCTGTCTGTGACCAGGGGTGGGAGCTCAAGGGTGCTCACGTGCATCCAGACCATTGCATGCCCAGCCCCATGTGGGTCTGTGCCAGCTCAGGTGGCTCCTGGGCTTGGTGCAGTGCAGAGCAGGGACCAAGCGATGCTCCTGGCATCCAAGGTGGATGCTTCCATACACTGGGATGTCCACTGCTCCCAGAACTGGAGTCAGGCCCCCGAGCACGGTGGAGCAGAGGGAGCAGGGTGATGATGGTGCGGTGGGATGATGGAGGAGGTTGGCAGTGCTACCTGCCTCACTCAGGGCAGGCTTAAAGGAAAGACCTTCAGAGCAGGCGTGGAGTCCTCGGGCCACCACTCACCCCAGGCTCCATTAACCGCAGCAGCTACAGGGCCCCAGCTGCTTCATTAACTCACTAATTAGCAGGCACTGGGGAGCTGTGCATGCGTGGGCCGGGGTCACCCCCTGAGAAGCCACCCCCAAAACATGGCCAGCTCTGGGGTGGAGCCACGCACACCCAGCAGTGCACACCCTGCAAGCACCCCAGTGTGCACACCTGACCATGCACACCCAACCACACACACCTGGCTGTGCACACCCAGCGGTGCACACCCAAACACACACACCTGACCACGTGTACCAAATGCTGCACACCCAAGCACACTAACCATGCATACCCTGCACACACCCAACCTCGCACACTCAACCATGCACACCTGACTGTGCACACCCCACCGTGCACACCTAACCATGCACACCTGACCTTGCACACCTGAGCATGCACACCTGGCTGTGCACACCTGACCATGCACACCTGGCTGTGCATTGCTGGCCATACACACCTGATTGTGCACACCTGACCATGCACACCCAGCTGTGCACACCTGACCTTGCACACCTGACCGTTCACACCTGACCTTGCACACCTGAGCATGCACACCTGGCTGTGCACTGCTGGCCATACACACCTTACAGTGCATACCTGACCATGCACACCTGGCCATTCACACCTGACCTTGCACACCTGACCATGCACACCTGATTTTGCACACCTGACCGTGCACATCTGGCCACACCTCTCTGCCCAGGAGCACAACAGAAGCAGGTGGCAGCACTTAGTGCCGTAATTCCCTTTGCTGCTCATTAATTGCCATTTAATTGCCACTTAATTGCCCCCCAACTGCCATCTGCAGGATGACCTCAGAGCTCCCTGGGGATGCTCTGGGAAAGCTCCTGGCTGGGACATCTGGGAGATTTGGAAGGCAAATGGGGCTGTGGCAGGGTGGGTGTCAGGTGATGCTGATGGTTATCACCAGCACTTCTCGCATTCCGGTGGATCGGGTGGAAAAACACCCTCAGGAATGCAAAAGGAGCCCAGGAGTAAAAAGTCTTTCACAGAGACAGGGCCCCTGGGGTGCTGTGGAGCTGACAGGGCTGGGAAATGTCCCCAGCAACGGTTTGTTGTTGGGGAAGGGAGAAGCTGGCTTTGCCAGTGGAAATGATCAGTGGTTCCCCCACACCTAGGAAAGAAACCTCCTCTTTTCATCAGCTCTTCACGTGCTTCCTCTGCAACCTGGGAAGTGATTTTGTTGCTCTGGCTTGAGGAGCATGTGGATTGGTGGGGAGAATCAGCAACCAGGAGGGTTCCCCTAGAATCACTGAATGGTTTGGGTTGTAAGAGGCCTTACAGATCATCCAGTTCCAACCCCCCTGCATGGGCAGGGACACCTCCCACCAGCCCAGGTTGCTCCAAGCCCCATCCAACCTGCCCTTCAACACTGCCAGGGATGGGGCAGCCACAGCTTCTCTGGGCAACCTGGGCCAGGGTCTCACCACCCTCACAGCAAAGAATTTCCTCCTCATGTCTCACCTAAATCTCTCCTCTTCCAGTTTAAAGTTTTCCCTCCTCACCCTGGAAGAATCCCACCAGTGCTCCCAGCCCAGCAGAACTGTGACTTTTCCCCATTGTCCTACTCCTCACTGACTTTCTGGACCCCGTGGTGGCCTCCAGCTTTGCTAAGAAACTCCTGAAGAACAAGGTCTATTTTGCTTGAGTGACACCGACTGGTGAAACAACCCAGTGCTTGACCAGAGGGAGATCCAAGAGCAGTTTTGGGGTGGGAAGTGGGAGTTGAGTGGGGAACGTGGGATGAAAATGAGGATGATAGTGCCATGGTCCTAACAGGAGATGGAGGTCATACTTCCCACTCTCTTTCTAGGAGAAAACCCCTGGATTAGGCATGGCCAAGATGGCTTCTCTTGGGTTAATGACCACGGAACAGATGAATAGGTTTGGTAGGTTGGATGATTTAGCTTTGGAGCCAGAGGGGATGTTCCAGTCCTGATTTTGAGGGACACCCCTCGGCACTAGGGTTGGGCTGCAGAAACATGGTCACCACCATGTTCCTTGGCAGCACAGCAGGATGGCTGTGTCACTCCCATGTCCTGAGGGCTCTGGGACGAGTTCTGACATGATGTGACCCAGCTTGGACATGGAGAGGCTCAGGTCTACGTGGAAGCAGCTCAGGTCTACTGCCTGCATGGGAGAAGATGCAAAACCTGACGAGTTAAGCGTTGTGCCCTAGCACTTGGTCTGAGGGTTCGGTGATGGTGTTGGGACCTCGCTGTCAGGGACCCGTTTCCCCCCACCCAGCAGTCCAGAGAGTGGGCAAAGGACTCACTGCTGCTTGCGGGTCAGCTCCTGCTCCTTCTGCACCAGGTCCTGCTTGAGGGAAGCCAACATTTCCACGCTGACGTCCACCTGGCGGGAGAGCTCGGACGCCCGGTCCTCCAGCTCCTGCTTCTCCCGGCTGAGCCGCAGGCTCTCCTGCTTGGCCTTCTCCAGCTCCGAGCTCTTTCGCTCCAGCTCCACCTGCAGCCGGCCCACCTGCGAGGCGATCTTCTGCTCCACCTCCTCCGTCAGCTTCTCCTGCCTCTTGTCCACCTCCAGCTTCTCCAACGCCCGGATCTTCAGGCGGGCCAAGCCTTCCTCGTAGGCCGCGGCGTCCATGGTGGCCGGGGGCGTCGGGGCGGGGGGCCCGCG
>NW_009952373.1:95087-96152 GCF_000747805.2 Chaetura pelagica
CAGGGGGGTTAGTGGTGTGGGGACCCCTCCTCGGCCCTTCTCCTCGGTCCCTCTCTGCCTCCATCCTCCCCTCCTGTGTTCCTCCCGCTCGTGCACAATCCCTGGGAGGGGGCATGATGCTCAGGGAGGTTTATACCCTTGGGGAAGATCAACAGCCCTTGGGACAGCCCTTGGGAATGTGCACAATCCTGAGGAAGACCCACGACCCTTAGGAAGATCCACAACCTTTGGGAAGACCCATAATCCTTCGTGACCTAGGAGGTCACTGCTTTCTCCTCCAGCCTTGGGAGGCAGAAGCACCCATTTTTGTGGTTCTTTCAGCCCAAAGCACCAAGGCCACCCATGGGTGGGAAGACCCCTTGCTCATATATTCCACAAAGGGCTCTTCTGTCCAGCCCCAAAACCCCTCTGAGCCCCGCCCTGCACCCCACAACCACCATCCCTGCTGAGCACCAACCTACCCCTGAACCCTCCATCTGTGCTCATCCTCAGGGCAGGATGATGGGGGCCCAGCATCCCCCACACCCCCCCCACACCTCGGTGGGCAGAACCGTGGCCACGAGGTTGGGGAAACCATTTTTTGAGGGGGGCAAAATCAGGAAAAGCACGAAATCCAGGCGGAAAAAATATTAATAATAATCATTAAAAAAACCCCCAACCAAACCCAACGAAACCAAATAAGCTGTCGTGGAGAATTTCTGGAGGTGCCTGGCTGTGGTTTTGGGGTGGTTACCAAGACACACCCTGGCACGTCCACCCTGCCTGGGCGATCCCTGAGGAACACAAAGCACCTGCTGGTACCTCCAGCGGGTGCAACGAGATGAGAAAGGGTTTGTTTTTTTTTTTTCCCCAGGCGTAGGGATGGAGCCCCAGCCTCCTGCCCACCTCACCGCTCAGGCCTGCATCCCTGCCCACCTTTCCCAGGCGATCCCACCCACCCTGGCTCCCTATTTCCCAGCCAGACAGCAAGGCAGGAATCCAACCCAGGCCGGTCCGAATGTTCGCATCTCTCAAATCCTCTTTTCCCGGGCAGCTCCTGCCCTGAACCACAAAACCTCCCCTCCC
>NW_009952373.1:97490-99886 GCF_000747805.2 Chaetura pelagica
AGAAGGGGGGAGTGGGGGGGGGGGGGTGGGGGCGTGGCTGAGCGTGGGCACCTGCATTGCTCCTTCCCCATCCTGGGATGGACCCACAGTGTAACCACCCTGGCTTGGTCCTGATCCAATCCCTGAGCAGCTTGGTTTGCTCCCCAGCTTGGTCCTGAGCTGGTCCTCGATCACCCTGGCTCGATCCCTGGTTTGGCCCTGATCCAGTGGCTGGGCATCCTGGCTTGGCTTGGTCCCCAGCTGGTCCCCAAGGACACTGGTTTGATCCTTGGCTCAATGCTGTTCCAGTAGCATAACATCCCAACTTGGTCTCCAGCTTGGTCCTGATCCACTCCCTGAATACCCTGGCTTGGTCCTCAGCTGGTCTTTGAGCACCCAGGCTTGGTCCTGATCCAGTCCCTCAGCACCATGCCTGGTCCTCAGCTGGTCTCTCAGCACCCCAGCTTGGTCCCTTGGTTGGCCCTGATCCAGTCCTCAGGCACCCTGGCTTGGTCCCCAGCTAGTCCCCAAGGACCTTGGCTTGGTCCTGATCCAGTCCCCAAGGACCTTGGCTTGGTCCTGATCCAGTCCCCAGGCACCTGGGCTTGGTCCTGATCCAGTCCCCAGGCACCCTGGCTTGGTCCTGATCCAGTCCCCCGGCACCCTGGCTTGGTCCAGTCTCCAGCACCAAGGGCATTCAGCTCCAACATATTGTCTTGTCTCTGATGTGGGCACACGGGAAGACAGCAGCACTGGGACCAGGACACTGCTGGCCTGGGGTCAGGTGGTTGTTCCCATCCTTGAGTGTCCCCGGGTTTTGGGATGTAACCACTCCTACAAACACAAGCTCCCAGTCCCACCCCATCCCAGCTGCACCCAAGTTGCCACAGTGGGTGTCCCCATCCTTCCCACCCTCCCTTGGCATCGAGGGATGTGAGCAGAGGCTGAAGGCTCCAGCCTGGCTTTGTTTGAAGAACTTTCAGGCTCAGCATCAATTCTTGAAGCACTTTGGGGGTGTGGGTGTATAAATAAGCCCTGGTGCATCCCCCATGGGCAGCAGCACGGGGGGAGCAGGGCTAGAGCTGACATCCCATGGAGAGATGCCTGAAAGACTCCCCTTCTTGAAGGAAACCTGGGTGCTGAGGTCCTGGTGAGTGTTCTCTGGAGTGTCCCCCCAGAAAAAAAAAGGGGTTTCTGGGGGGTCCTCTGCATCCCATGGAGTGGTCCCGTGGGATGGGGCAGGTGCTGGGGCCAGAAGTGCTTGGGGTTGGTGGGTGCCCACCCAGGAGGCATGAGCACCCTTAGGTGCCACGAGCTCTTAGGGACAGGTCTGGAGGGGACATTTTGGATTTCCCCCTCAACCAGGTTTCCTTCCAGTCTTCAGGAATCCCACACCCCCTGCCCGGCTTCCCACCTCATCACCACAGGGTCCTCCCACCCATGGCAAGTGGATTTTGACGGGAAAATGGTCTAACTAGGATTTAACCCTGGGATGTTCCAGCCCTCCTGTCAGCAAAGGGCTGAAGGGACAGGAGGGGACACAGAGAAGGACACTTCCCTCCTCCATAACACAGCTCGGGGGCAGCACCCACCCTGTGGGGCTGGTGGAGGGGACAAAACCTGCTGGAGAGAGCAGGTTTGCAGCCATGATCAGCGCCCTCTCCCTGCCTCAGTTTCCCCCTCAGCAAGAAAAGGCTGATCACCCCCGAAATGCCTGAGCACCCACGACCATCACCTCTGTTCCCACAGGCAGCTTTTCCTCCCGGTGAATTGAAACCCAAGCCCCAATCTGAGTCAGCATCTCCCATCAGAACAATGAGATTTCGGAGTCACGTGTTTTGACTGATTTTTATCCAGTGGAGGAGGGAGGTTCTGCTGTTGGTGGCACCTTCTGGGCTGATGGTTGGTCCCAGAAGAAGGGAAACAGCATCTCTTTGCTTTTTAAAATGCCAAAAGGGAAAAAAAATGCCTCTTCCCTCCCCATCTTGGCTTAGCAGGGGGCCACATCCTGCCTTCCTGCCTGGTGGTGCCTGGATCTTTTCCAGTCCTGGGAATGTGCCAGGTTGAAGCTGTGGAGTGGGGCTGTGTTTCCACCCCATTTCTTCTGGGTGAAGCCCCAGGTGGGGGTACCCACATCCCATGGGGAACCAGGAGCCCAGAGTCTAGGCTGGATTGTGGGGTCCCCTCAAAGGACCCCACGGATCTGGATCCAAGTAGGATCAGAATAAACCTGGAGCCACATCCCTCTTTTTGGAGGGAAACCCACTGGCAGGGAGCTGGGATCCCTTCCTTGCTCTGTCCTGGGACAAGACCCTTCTTCCAGGACAAGCCCCACCCCAGGGAACTGGGGATGCTTGGGGAGAGAGTTGCCACCCCCCCCCGCTGCTCTGATTAATTTTCCTTTCCCTGCTCAAGAT
>NW_009952373.1:99945-101534 GCF_000747805.2 Chaetura pelagica
AGGAATGCCCCCGGTGTTGCTGCTACAGGGGATTGAAAGGCAAAGAGGGGGATTTGAAAGGCAAAGAGGGGGATGGAAAAGCAGAGGAGAGGAGGGTTGGAAGGCAGGGAAGGGGACTGAAAGGCAGAGAGGGGGATTGAAAGGCAGGGAGGCCTCAGATTAGCTCAAATCTTTAATTAGAAAAATAGACACCATTTGCCAAATATTCCTGATGGATTGTTTTTTTCTTCTGCTTGTTTTTACAAACAAGAAAATACTAAGAACAACAACATCACCTTTCCCAAGGGACTGTGAGGCACCCGGTTGCTGGATCCTGGTGGCATCTCACTCCTTCGGGAGAAGGGACCCAGTGAATCCGCAGCCCCCGACCGCGCCGGCCGGGAAAAACAACCTCTCTGGAGCTGGGAATAAAGTGCTTGGCAGGGAATCACAGTCTGCTCGTTCCAAAGGCAGGAGCTCCGTGGGTTTGGGGAACATAAAAGAGCCACCTCGGTGGGGATTTCTTTCTGTACATGGGTTTTTAATCTACACGCACACACACACACACACACCTCTTCCTTGGAATGGGGAGCTCTAAAAATGGCTCGTTCCCTGCCGTTTGGAGGTGGCTCCTGGTGGCTGGAGCTGCCACATCCCCACATCCCTCAGCTCCTCAGCGTCACCTCCACCTCCTGCCTGTCCCTCTCCTCCCTGGCACTGCCCGACCTGCTGCCACCTTCCCCAGGGACCACCCCAGGAGGCTGATCCCCCCCAACCCTGGCATCTCCCACGAGATGCTGGGAGGAACCAGAGGAAACACCATCTTCCCAAGCCTCTATGGTTTGTCTCTCTATTGGGAGAGGGGGGTGTTTCACAATGTCCCGAAGGAGAGACCCACGGAGAAGAACCCCAAGCCTTTCAGCTTCTCCTCCGTGCGGGCTTTCTGCTTCAGGTGGACCTTGCCGTGACGCTTCTTCTCGTCGCTGCGGGCGAAGCGGCGGCCGCAGGTGTCGCAGGAGAAGGGTTTCTCCCCGGTGTGGGTGCGGATGTGGGTGGTGAGGTGGTCGCTGCGGCTGGAGGTGCTCAGGCAGATGCGGCACTGGAAGGGCTTGTGGCCCGTGTGGATGCGGAGGTGCCTGTTGAGCTCGTCCGAGCGGGCGAAGCTCCGGATGCAGTTCTCCACCGGGCAGGCGAAAGCCTTCTCGTGGGGTTTGGGGCAGAAGCATTTGGAAGAGCATTTGGTCCTCCGGGTCTTCTTCTTGGGCTCGGCCGAGGAGGGAGGGTTGGCGGGCAGCAGGGGAGGGATGGAGGAAGGGGGGACGCGGCTCAGGAAGTCCGTGTGGGGGACGGAGGGGGAAGGGTGAGGGTGGAGGAGCTCAGCAGAGCTCAGCACACCCGGCAGGACTTCAGGCTGGGCCAAGGAAGGGTCGAAATCCGGCATCAGCGGGAGGTTGTGGATCTTGGTGTCGGCGAAGTCCCCGCGGGCTGGGAAGTTTTCCGGCTCGCAGCCGTAGCCCAGGTGGGTGCCGAAGCAGGAAGCATCCTCTGCCAGGCTGCCCAGCTCCGACTGGCAGCTGATGGGGAAGGGAACCCCCCCCTTTGGGGCCCGC
>NW_009952373.1:102270-103619 GCF_000747805.2 Chaetura pelagica
GGGGGTCCCGAAGCAGAAGCCATCCTCTGCCAGGCTGCCCAGCTCCGACTGGCAGCTGATGGACAAGGCACTCTCCATCTTGGAGCCCAGAGGGTGGAACAGCCCCTGGTTGCTCTCACCAGCTGGGAAGGCTTCGGGAGAATGGTAGTAGGCCTGATGCTGGGTGATGGGCTCCCACTGGGCGCAGGGGGCTTTAAACTTCTCCAGAGGTGGGGAGCCAGAAGGCAGCTTGATGTCCTGCTTGCTGTCCAGCTTGGGCTGGAAGAAGCAGTGCGAGGTGTTTCCCAAGGTGGGTTGTGCCTGGAGGGGCTGAGCCCCCTCCGCCGGGGGGAAGCTGCTGTATCCCTGCTCCGGGAAAGGGGCTTGGCTGGATCCCTGCATTTCAGGCTGGCAGGTGGCATAAAGGTCCAGCTGGCTCTGAGCCACCTCGGGACACTGGTAAAGAGCATCCTGGTGCCTTGGGTGGCCCTCGGAGGAGGAGAAAGGGGAGATGCCCAGGATTCCCGACATCAGGTTGAAGAGAGATTCCTGGTCCTGGGGATGCTCCGGGACCGCCTTGATGAAGAAGCTGCCGGTGTAGCTGAGGGAAGGGGAGGGTTGGCTGCCCAGGGGGGGGGAATCCACCCCCCCGCCGCTCCTCGGGGTGCCCAGCAGCTCTCCTGGGGGGGACACAGAGGGGGGAAGGCGATGAGAGGGATGCGGGATAAAGGGGTAGGGAGGGTGGAAGGGGGAGCAGCGGGGAGGCTGATGTTGCGTCACTGCGAGGTCCCCGGGATGGCACAGGGAGCCCGGGGGTGTCACCTCCCTTCCCCGGCAGGACCCCCACCCTGGGTTGGAGGGAAGGGGGAGGGGTGTAGAACCCACAGCCAGGGGCTGGGGAGGACGGGGAGATGCCCGATTCCCGGCTGCGGGTCTGATTCCCGGCGAGGTCCCTCATCCCTGCCCGGCTTCCCACCCCCCATCCCCTACCCCGGGTCTTACCTGCCAGGAAATCGACCTCGGCCAGAAGTTGCTGCTCAGCCTGCCCCAAGCCCTGCAGGTCTCCGGCTTTCACCTCGCAGCTCTCCTCGTACTTGGAGTAAAGAGGATCCGGGCAGAAATCCATCACGTTCAGCATCTCTCCCGGAGAGAAGAAGGTGGGAGCGGGTTGGGAAGAGCCGGGGGATGCTCAGGGAAGAGCTCTGGGATGCTCGGAGCGACCCGGGAGATACTGCGGGGTGTCCGGGGACCGTCTGGAGGGTGTTCCGAGGTGTCGGGGGACAACCTGGAGGATGCTCCGGGGTATTGGGGGACAACCTGGAGGATGCTCCGGGGTGTCGGGGGCAAGCCGGGGGGTGCTGGGGGCAATC
>NW_009952373.1:105444-135985 GCF_000747805.2 Chaetura pelagica
CCCCCTCCCCAGCCACTTCACTGAGGTGAAGCCTCCAATGAAGCAGGTTTGGAGGCTGCTGCTTTCCTTGCTCAGCCATTTCCAAATGTCCAGCCTGGATTTGGAGCCAGCCCTGGATGGGTGGTGATGCTCTGGGGGAGCAGGTCACCCCCCAGCACCCAGCAGGAGGCAGTTTGGATGGGCAGGGGAAGGTTTCCTCTGGGCTGTTGGGTTCAGAGCCCACTGGAAAAAACAACAACAACAACAACAACCCACAAACAAACATCTATAAAGATATTTACAGGTACAAACCTGATGGTTTTTTTTTCAGCACAGGGTGGCCAGTGAGAAGGCTGTGGGATGCCAAGGAGCTAGAAAGGAGGAGAGGACCTGCTGAGATCCACAGGGCCAAGAGATGCTGGAGCTGGGGCACAGTGCCTGGAGCAGGGCCCTGCTAAGATGCTATTCCTGGTTCCCAGGAGTATCTCACTGCCATCATCTTGGTTAAACCACCCCTTGATGTGTCTGGCAGCTGTTCCTCACATTGGGGACAGTCTTCTCCTCTGGGTGGTTGGCCAAGGGGTGCAAAGAAGCACCAAACCCAGCTGGTGATTCAGGGGGTGTCAGGGAATGAGCTGGAAGGTTCAGGTTGGAAATGGAGGAGGAGATGGAGGGAGGCCCAGAAAATTATCAGAGTGTGGAAATCCAGTGAGTGGGATCTGATTATCCACTGCTCCTCATCTCACAGGAGCTGAGGGGAGCCCAGTGGGATGGCCAGGAAGTGGGTTTCAGGCAAACCAAACACAATTCTCAGCCCTGCAGTGCTTGATGGAACTGGAACTCGGTGCTTCAGGACCTCATTTGGAACCAAGACAATAAATGGGCTACAAATAATCCATCTGTGGCTACTAAACACAACCCCAACAAGCTACTTAGAGGATGTGCTGGGTGCTGGTGGGATATGACCAAAGGATGGACCTCGGGTTCCTTGCTTTCCTCTTCACCTCTCCTTGGCTGTGTTTGAGGGACCCACCAGACCTCGGATGCTCTTGCTGCCACAATTTAAAGGGGATATCAGGCATAGAATCATAGAATAACAGACTGGTTTGGGTTGGAAAGGACCTTGAAGTTCCACTCCAGCTCCCACTAGACCAGGCTTAGGATGTGTAGGGGTCTCTGAGCTGGACTCTACATCCTCAGCCTCCCCTGCTGCTGTGCACAACCCTGGGACAACTGCTGCCAGGACAAGCAGCTCTTCTTGGAGGTGGAAAAAACTGTCCCACCATTTACATGCTGCCATCCTGATGTGCCATGGGAAGGTTCCCTGCTACTGCCACGGGGCAGAGGCAGCTCTCTGAACCTCCCTCCTTCCTTAAAGGTGATCCTAAAAATAGTGGCAGCATTTCCCTTCCTCAGACAAGAAAAGAAACAATTCTGGTGTGGTTGATGGAGAGCAGCTGGTTATCCATGGGTGGCTGGAGAGGTGCTGCCTCATGTCCCCTCTTCCTCTGGATGAAGGCTTTTTCTTTCTTCTTTTAAGCCTGAGATAAATAAAACCCTACTTACATTCAAAAAGAACAAACAACAAACCAGTCTAAAGGGACCCTCTTGGATGGCAAGAAGAGTGTGGCTGGGTTTGCTTGGACACTGGAAGTGACACAATACATGAGATCATGGGAAAACGTGACCGTGAGGAGAGCCAAGCTCCAGGAGCAGGTGGTGGCACAGTGATTCCCTTCCCAGAAAGGGCAGTTGGCTGGCGAGGAGGAGGGAAAGCCTTCCTGGAGTGAGGTGTGTCGTCAGCAGAAGATGGGGAGGAAATCCATGCAATGGCTCAGGTCTCCCCCAGGGAGGTACCAGAGCTCAGGCTCTGCCCTGGTTTTTGGGTCCTTTCTCTCTCTGGTCCCTGAGATGCTGTGGGAAGCTCTGCTTCATAGAATCCCAGACTGGTTTGGGTTGGAAGGGACCTTCAGGATCATCCAGTTCCAACCCCCCTGCATGGGCAGGGACACCTCCCACCAGCCCAGGCTGCTCCAAGCCCCATCCAACCTGCCCTTCAACACTGCCAGGGATGGGGCAGCCACAGCTTCCCTGGGCAACCTGGGCCAGGCTCTCACCACCCTCACAGCAAAGAATTTCTTCCTCATATCTCATCTAAAACTCCTCTCTTTGAATTTTAATCCATTCCCCCTTGTCCTCTCCCTCCCTGCTCTTTTCCAAAGCCCCTCCCCAGCTTTCCTGGAGCCCCTTCAGGCACTGGAAGGTGCTCTGAGGTCTCCTTGGAGTCTTCTCTTAATGTCTTTCAGAGCTGAAGAGGTTTGGAAAGCTGCTGTGGCAGCCCTGCATGTGTCCATGGGGCATCTTGCAGCAAAGGTTCCCCCAAGCAGAGAAGCTTCAGGCTCCTGCTCCCTCTATGCACCCTCCAAGCAGTGGTGGGAGCAACCCTGGGGCAGCAAATGCTGACCCCAAAGGGTCCCAGTGATGCTGGGAGCCTGAGAGGCCTCTCTGAGCTTTCTGGCAGGGTTCAGGTTGCTCAACCCCAAGCTCACCTTGTTGTGCAGCCCTCCAAGCTTGCTGCAGTGCCCAGGCTGCCAGCCCGGGACTCCCCCAGTCACTGGCCATCTGGAACCTCCTGGCACGAGCCCCTGTCCTGGGGAGCTTGCCCAGCTCCACCAGCCAGGGCAAGGGTTTGCTTAGCAAGCTCCTTGCTGGCTCCTGCTGGTCCAAACCGAATCCAAATGAGGGTCCTGAAGATGCTGGGAGGGCTGGAGCAGCTCTGCTCTGGAGCCAGGCTGGGAGAGTTGGGGTGTTCAGCCTGGAGAAGAGAAGGCTCCAGGGAGATCTTAGAGCACCTTCCAGTGCCTGAAGGGGCTCCAGGAAAGCTGGGGAGGGGCTTGGGACAAGGGCAGGGAGGAAAAGGATGAGGGGGAATGGATCAAAATTCAAAGAAGGGAGATTTAGATGAGACATGAGGAAGAAATTCTTTGCTGTGAGGGAGGTGAGACCCTGGCCCAGGTTGCCCAGGGAAGCTGTGGCTGCCCCATCCCTGGCAGTGTTGAAGGGCAGGTTGGATGGGGCTTGGAGCAGCCTAGGCTGGTGGGAGGTGTCCCTGCCCATGCAGGGGGGTGGAACTGGATGATCTTTAAGGCCCTTCCAACCCAAACCAGTCTGGGGTTCTATGAAGCCCCTGCAGAGCCAGGGCCCAGCTTGGTCCCAGGGCTCACCTTTCTGCTGACCACCCACCACACTGCACATGATCCATTGCAGCAGCACATCAGCCTTCCTTTCCTCCTCAGTTTCTCAGTCTGTGCTCCCAGATGGGGCTGTAGCATGGAAATCAAGCCTGAATTCTTTCCTTTGTCTCATATTTTTCCCCTGGGTTTCATCTCAGGAGGCTTGGTCTGGGGTCTGCCCCATAACCCCAAGAGATTTTGGCACAAGGTTGGATGCTCCCAGGACTCTCAGCTCTGCTTAAAGGGAGAAACTGTCATGAAAAGAAGGCCAACCCTCCTCATCCTCTTGCCTTGCCTTGCTGTGAGGCAGCAAGGAGCTGGAGGAAGCTCTGAGGAGCACTTTCCTCACCATGACACACAGGCTGGGCAAGACAAGGCAGCCCCAGAGCTGCTGGCAAGGGCAGAGATGGGCAGCACTGATCTGAAACTGGAATTCCTTATTTTCCCAAAGGGATGGGTGCCAAGAGTTGGTTCATGGCAACATGACTCTTGGGCCTGTGAGCCTGAAGCCAACAGGTATAATGTCAGAAGTGCAATTTCCACGTGTCTTCTCCAAGCTCCCAAGTACCTCCATGACTCAGGTATCTTATGCCTTCGACCTGATGCCCTGTATTGACCTGTTCTCAGTGGATTTCTTCCACTGTCTGACTCTTTCCTGAGCCCTTGGTGTCCTCAGGGCTGTGATGTGACCTGGGTTGGAGGTGGGGCAGTTTCTGTTGGAGTGTTCCAGCTGCCTCCACCTTTGCAGCTCCAGAACAGGCTCCGAGGAAATGGGTGTGTGTGAGATAAACCTACCTGGGCCAGGAATTCCCTTCTCCTGGTGATCAAAACCACCCCCTTTGGTGATGGAGATAGCTGGGAAAATCCCTGCCCTCACCACTGTGCCCTTCCAAGGGCTTCTCTCATGGCGAAGAAAGTGGCTTTGCTGACCCTGAGCTGCTGGTCCTTGAGATTTAAGAAGATGCTTCTGGGATTCAGGTGGTTTTTCTCCTCAAAGCTGGGGAAAAAGACAACACCCCTGCATCTCCTTCAAACCACTCCCACCAAAACCCACCCCCAAAACCCAGATTGTTTTAGAAACCACCCCAAACCTCCCTCCACCAGGACTCTGAGGTGGAGAAGGAGGCAGCATCCCAAAATCCTGAAGCTGCAGTGGAGTCCACAGGGGGGTGGCACGATCTGATGGAGCAACCATTTCTCCTGGGGGCAGCCAGTGGAGATGCCACCTTGATGGGTCACCACCCAACCACTGGCTCTCATCTCTTTGCCCTCCATGTCCCTCTCCAACCATCTCCCCTTCCAGGAAAACTTCTAGAAGGCAGCAGTCAGCATTTCCATGGCAACTGGCATGGCACCAGCTGGTCCCCACTGTGTGTCTATTTCTGGCCACGGAGGGGACACTTGTGTGACAGAGGAGACAACTCAGAGAGGTCAAGATCACCACCAGCTCCTGGCCATGCTACCAGCCTCAGGGGTGCTGGTGGTGGGATGCTCTGAGGCCCTTTTCTGAAGAGCATCTTTCCCCAGGTGTGGCCTCAGTAGATCCGAGCAGCACATGAGGCTCTAGGAAACGTCTGCTAGAAGAGGCTTCTTCCTTGCTTTTAATGCCTGGGCATGAAGGAGGAACTGCTGGCTGGAATTTCAGCCCCTGGGCTCAGCAGGAGGTCGGGCTGGATGGTTATCTCACCCCAGGTTTTATGTTGCTGCCCATCACCACATTCCCTGCAGAGCTCAGCGAGAACAAGCTCTTCCCACCCTCCACATTTACACTCGGCTGCTCCTGCATCCCTGCTTTGTTCTGCTGTTTTAAACACCAGCAGCTGAGCTTTGGGGGCAAATTCCTCACGTTTGGCTGCTGCCTGCAGTTGAGCCCGGGGAATGGCAGCCTGGGAATGGCACAGGGGGATGGCAGAGCAGCTGGTTGCACTCGAGAGGTCCCCGTTGCTGCATCCCCTCCTGAAGAGAAGTGATGGGCAGAAATAATCCCATCTCCTGCTCCCTCAAATAATAATGAAATCAGACCCAACACCAAAGGCAAACTGGGAATGCTGTGAGCTCTGACAGAGGCTGGTGAAGAGCAGACGTGGTGTTTCTGTTCCCTCCTCCATCACGTGTCCTGATCCCAATATTTTTAGCACGTGCTTTTGCACAGGTTGGTCCAGGGGCAGGAAGATTAATTTGGCTCAGGACAAGCAGGGGGCTGTCAGGAACACAACAATCTGGCTGCAATGAAGCAACAGAGAAAGGGGGAGACACCAGATTTTTGCAACTTCTTCCAAAATGCAGGTTTTTTTCCTAAGACCCTGCCTGCCTTGGTGCAGGGACTGGAGAGCAGCAAACAGTGCCCAGAACCTGCCCTTCCTGTGGGAATGAAATGATTCCTTGAGCCCCAAATAAGTCTTTCTCCACTCATTCTCACACTGGCTTTAATCACCTCTAACAACAACAAAAAGAAAGTTCTGTATTTTTAAATACATCACAGAATCCTAGACTGGTTTGGGTTGGAAGGGACCTTCAAGATCATCCAGTCCCAACCCCCCAGCATGGGCAGGGACACCTCCCACCAGCCCAGGTTGCTCCAAGCCCCATCCAACCTGCCCTTCAGCACTGACCCAAGTCCCTCCCCAGCTTTCCTGGAGCCCCTTCAGGCCCTGGAAGGTGCTCTAAGGTCTCCCTGGAGCCTTCTCTTCTGCAGGCTGAACAGCCCACCTCTCCCAGCCTGTCCCCAGAGCAGAGCTGCTCCAGACCTCTGAGCATCTTTGTGGCCTCCTCTGCACTTGCTCCAACAGCTCCATGTCCATTTTGTGTTGGGGGCTCCAGAATTGGATGCATATATAAAATATACAAAAATTACATATATACACAGAAATAAAGCATCCCTGAAATCTAATTATTGGGTTGTTCTATTTAAAAAAAACACAAAAAACCAAACCAAACCAAAGCCTGAAGCAAAACATTTGGACTTTTTATTTTTGATCAGGGGCTTTGAACAGCAGCTCAGTGCCCTGAAGCATCATTAGGGTCTCTCCTCATCAGGCTGTTGGACACCTCCAACCCAAGGCAGATGAAAACCAGGAGGGTTGTTGCCCTTCTCCAGGAATCAAATCCCTTCTGAGAAGGCAAGGAAAGCTAAGCTGGTTGGAGAGGGAGGAGCCAGTTTCCTTGGCCAGGAGAAGGAAGAAAAGCCTCCAGGTTCCTTCCTCTCCACCCATCCCTCCCTCCCTCCCCTGGACTGGTTTCCAGACCCAGTTTTCCCAATGCCCACGGGGATTACTGGGAATTGGGGTTGACCCTGGGAACGGGCAGGAGGTTTCCTCCAGAGATAGGGAGTTCAATTTTGCACCCACTGGTGCAAGCCAAGGATGCTGCCTAGAGCCTGTTGCAGAGCCTGGGGCTTAAATCCCTGCTCCCTGCAGTCTGTGTCACTTCCCTCCTCACCAGCTGCAAATCCTGCCTGTGAACCACCTCAGTTACTTACCCCTCTGACTACAAAGAGGACAAACACACACACACACACACACCCCTTGGCCTGCTGCCTGCCTGGAGATGGTTTTATCCATCAGCTTTTCATTTGTCAGGGTTATTTGCTTCCTTGATCGAGCTCACTGCTCCTTTTCAGGAAAGCTTCCAAGAATCAGGAGAGATGCTCCCCAGCATCATTAATCAGGGCAGCAGGAAGATTTATTAACTCTCCTCTCCATGAAATAAAACCAGCAGCCTCTGAAGTCAGCTTTCTGTGCCATCAATTCCTCCTCCCAAGTAAATTTAAAGGCTGCTAACGAAGGTGAATCCATCTATCAAGTTCTGATTTGTTGCTTCTGGTTCCAGTATCTCCACTCATATCCAAAACATGGGAGAGAAATCAGAGCAGCTCTATCTTTTTATTATTATTATTATTATTTTTCTTGCCATTAGAATGAATTATGTTAATAAAACTTAATGATATTCATGCCAAAGGTTGGAAGTGTGTGGAAATTCATGGAACTCTTCAAATGAACTGCTCAGGTCTCCCTGGTATTTAAAGCTATTAAAGGTAGGCTGGGATGCAAATGAATACAAGTTGTATCTCTTGCAGAGTTCAGCTGTGAGAGGAGCAGAATTTGCCACCTCACTTGCAGGGAGCAGGTTGTTCAACCCAGGTATAAATGGCAGACATGTCACCCTAAATTGTACCTGCCAGAGTGCATTTTGTTCCCCAAAATACCAGGGGAGAACAGGGATTTTAGCTACTCCTAAAAATGTCTGAATGCTGCATCTTGCAGCCAGTGGCCACAGGTTGCCAGAACCTGGAAGGACACACCAAGGGAACTGAGAGCACATGGATGTCACCTTGTTCCTTCCTCTGGGCATCCAGCAGTGGCCACTGTCAAGGGACAAAGTGTGGGGCTAGATCAGCTTGTCATAGAATCCCAGACTGGTTTGGGTTGGAAGGGACCTTCAGGATCATCCAGTTCCAACCCCCCTGCATGGGCAGGGACACCTCCCACCAGCCCAGGCTGCTCCAAGCCCCATCCAACCTGCCCTTCAACACTGCCAGGGATGGGGCAGCCACAGCTTCTCTGGGCAGCCTGGGCCAGGGTCTCACCACCCTCACAGCACAGAATTTCTTCCTGATGTTTCAACTAAATCTCCCCTCTTTCAGCTCAAAACCATCCCCTCTCATCCCATCAGCCCTTGTCAAAAGTCATCATGGTGCCACATGATAGTGAGAGTATTTATTTGTGTAGCCTGAGAGTCAGACAGAGGAAGCATCTTGAGATGGTTGCACAGGGGTCCTCCAAGGGTGCTCACACCTTTGCTTTCAGCTCCTCTCTGAAGTGAACAAAAGGGACATTTCATTCCCTTGGATTGGCTGCAAGAGGGATTCAGGCAATGGCTGAGTGTCCCACTCTCTTGCTGCAGGTGCCAGCAGGGTGAGGACATCCTGGAGAGCTTCTTGCAAGGTGACTCAGGTCCTGGGCTCTGCATGTTGCATTTGCCCACTGTTTGTGCTCCTGATGGGTCTCCCCTGACTCCTTGGTTTGTGCCCATCTTTGCTCCATTCCCTGTTTGTTCCCCTCAGCTGGAAGAAGGGCTTTGCAAGTGTCAGCAGCGTGGTGGGGAGATGGGCAGACAGAAGGAGACAGCACCTCTCAGTCCTGTGCACTCACAGTTTTACATCAGTAAATGCTCCTGCAGTCTCTGTCAAGCAGCTGTAGGGAACAGAGTGGTCCTTTTAACAGGGGCCCTGGGACACTCCTGACTCTGCAGGTTCAGAGGATGGACAAGTCCCCCCCTAACTCTACCCTGGAGCCATCAGCTAGTAATTCCCAGCACCTCTCAGTTCCTTATTGGACCCAAAGCTTTCCCTGGTGCTCACCCTGTTCCCACCATCCCCTGAAGCTGCTGGTGCCAGCTGGGACTAGTTGGTGGCAGCTGATGTGTGTGGAAACCCACCTGAGGGAATGGCTGCAGCTGTTCCCTCAGCTGTGCAGCACCCAGGGAATGACCCAAAGCTGGGCTGGAGCAGGGTGGTTTGCAGGCAGCCACTGAAGGAGGGTGTCCTTCTCAAAGCATGCAGCTTGTCTTGGAGCAGGGACACCCCACGGGATGTGTCCATCCATCCCAAACAGCTCTGTGACATCCCTTGTTCCCATAGCTCCAACACATCCCACCGGGACCAAACGTCGCTCTGCTCCAGGGCAGGTTTGTTTTTCCAGGACTCTCCTCTCTCTGCAGAAGACCTGGCCAAGAGCTGCAAAAAAAAAATAATTCAATAAACCCTCCAAGAAAGTGTCAGTAGAAAAGAAAGGCGTTGTCTCCTTCCCTGGATCCCAGAATCCTGGGATGCTCCAGGGGGACAGTGCAGGGCTTGTCCCACCCTGGCTCATGGACAAACACCAATAAACCTCATTGGCACGGAGCAACAACTGCCTGCCAGGGCTGTGTGAGGTCTCCATGGAAACCCCTGACTGAAAACGAGCAGAAGAAGGAGCTGAGCCTGCTTCAGGGAGTGGTGGGGCAGTAGATAAACGAAAAACACAAAGCAGTGTCCCTGAGTGGAGACGTTTCCAAAGCTGCATCACCTCCCTCCGAGCTGGCTCCTTCAAGCTCTGCCCAGGAAGGATCAGCAAACCAAGAGTTCCTGTGAAAAATGGACATTCCCTTCCCACACAGCCAGGAAAAGTACCCAGAGGTGAGGGTGCAGTTCAGACCTGAGGGAACAGAACTGGGGGAACACAAAGGGGGCTCCCCAGGTGGCTGGATCTGCGGGGAGAGAGGATGTTTTGATTTCTTTTGGTTCTTAAACTTGCTTCCTGGCTCCAGGTCTGGAGGCAGAGCTCACCCTTGTCTCTGTGACTGCAAGAACCAGGGCCAAGCAGTGCCAACCAAGGCTGTAACTTAACTGGGAAGTCCTCTGGAATCCCTGAGTCCCCTCTCAGGGTCCAGCTCCACACCAAGGTGAACCCTCTGATCTGCCCCTCTCCTCCTCATCCCTCCCACACCAGGCAGGGCTCAGCTCAGGGCCTGGGGAGGCACCTGGATCCTGTGATTAAAAAAGAAATAACAACAATCCAGTGAGTTCAGTTGCAGATTTGGACTCTTTGAATTGTCACCTGGAATGAGCAGCTTTTCCTCTCAGCTGAATGGAGAGATCTGAGCTCCCAATCAAGCATTTAATTGGCCAAAGCTGCCTGGGGTGCAGTCCCCTCCCAGTAGGTCAGGACCCCACACCCTCTGCAATCCTCTGCTAATAAGAGGAAGTTCATTTTGTGCCTTGATCTTTCCTGGCTCCCTGATGGGAAAAGACCTGGTTCTCCATCATCCCTGACACAAGAAGGTAGGTGCTCTATGGCCTCAAGGTTACCTGGTCTGACTGGCTCAGGGACTCCAGAGGTGACTCCTATGACACTTACTAGTGACTTAAACATGCATGGGAACTTGGGCTCCAAGGCCAGGGGTTAATAAACTCCTTGCCCTGCAAAACAGGGGGTTTCCTGCAAACTGCCTCCTGGGAATCATCCCTGGCCCAGCTCCCAACCCGTGTGAACTCAGAGAGGAGCCATAACCAGGAAGGTTTATTTGATTGTTGTTTCCTCTCAATAAAACCAAGGAGGAAAGACTGGAGCTGCAGCCCCACACTGCCTTTGAGTGGGAACTGTTAATGCTGAGGGTAAAGTGGAGAGGAGGGAGCCATGGCCAGGTTGGTCCTGGAGATGAAGAGCAATGATGTGAGGTTTAACTCATTAATGCTTGAGAAGAGTTTTAGAAGAGAAGACAGGGTGGGAGAGTTCGGATGTTCAGCCTGGAGAAGAGAAGGCTCCAGGGAGACCTTAGAGCACCTTCCAGTGCCTGAAGGGGCTCCAGGAAAGCTGGGGAGGGACTTGGGACAAGGGCAAGGAGGGGTGGGATGAGGGGGAATAATGGTTTCAAACAGAAAGAAGGGAGATTGAGGTGAGACATGAGGAGGAAATTCTTGGCTGTGAGGGTGATGAGACCCTGGCCCAGGTTGCCCAGGGAAGCTGTGGCTGCCCCATCCCTGGCAGTGTTGAAGGGCAGGTTGGATGGGGCTTGGAGGAGCCTGGGCTGGTGGGAGGTGTCCCTGCCCATGCAGGGGGGTTGGAACTGGATGGTCATGAAGGTTCTTCCAACCCAAACCAGTCTGGGATTCTGTGACTACAAGGTGAAAATCCTCTGCCCAAGGCCATGCCTGCTGCCTCTCACCTGCAGAGCTGGAACTAAAAGAACTTGAGGAGTGAGATCTGACTTCTGGAGGAACCTACTGGTGGGAGTTCTGCTGTTGACTTCAGGAGGACCAACATCTGTGGTAGGTTTCTGCCCTGCCTTGGGCTTTACTCACACAGAGACATTTGATGCTACACAGTTTGTTCCATGACTGACTGGTCCTTTTCTCTTTTTCTCCTCTCCCATTGAAATAAATAAAGCTGATTTCTCAGGAAATACTCATTTCCTGATTCATCCCAGGCTTAATCCAGCTATCCTCAGGGTCTGAATATGGTCACAGATACCTACTCTTAGCTCTGAATTGCAACCAATTTTGGTAAAGAACATGCTAATATTTTCTGTTTGAACTTCCATGTGGCATTTTCTTCCTTTTTCCTCCCCCTTTTTAGACTTCAGGTTCAAACAGTGATGATAAAAGGCCTAAAACCAACAAAGCACTGGGAGCTGAAAGGTTTCAGAGGAGGAAACATGCCTGTAGTTCCCAGGAGCTGAAATGAGGCCACGTTTTGTTGGCACTGCTGTGACTTACCCATGATGAAACACTTTGAAGGGGTGTCACATCAGAGAGGCTGGGTTGCCACATTCTCCTCCTTCCCTCCAATGATTATAACCTCTCACGGCTCCAGCTTCCTCTGCAGTCATGGGATAAGGTGATAAACAGTCTTTGATTCCTCTCTGCTGTGCTAAAACCCCCCTGCTGTTTTGCAAAGCTCAGGCTCTTGCCTGAACTGAGCCTGGAATGTTCGTTTCCGACCTGTCGGGTTTCACTTCCAACTTGTCACGTTGGAAGTTCATGAAAAACAGGCCTTAACATTTTGATTTCCATTGAATCCCAGGGCCCAGCCAAGGCCCTGGAGCCAACCAATTGCCACTAACCCAGGAGCTGACTCATGGAATTGACTGGTGGTGAGTTACTCTTCCAGGGAAGGCTGGAAGCTGGGGCTTTCACTCCCCAGCCAGGATCAAACCCCTCCTGTGCTCTCTGCCAGGATGTCTGCCTTCCCTTTGCTTTATTCCCCCCAGCACTTGTTCTATCAGGATCCTTTGGAAGGAAAATGAAGCATTAAGTGCTTCCAATCCTGTTATTCCACAGAGAGGTTTCCTCCAGCAAGGCCAACACCAGCTGCCTGCAGCCTGCACGGGACATGACCTTGGAGAACAGATTTTCCCCAAGTGGGAGTGCCAGGAGGAAGGTTGTGTGTGTGCTCCTCTGCAGGGTGACATCAGGCCATGCCAGAACTGGTGCAGCAAGGCCTTGAGGTCCTGCTCTCAGAATGATCTATGGCAAGGTAGGAAAAAAGCTGGAGAAGGGCTCTTCACAAGGGCATGGAGTGATGGGATGAGGGGGGAATGGTTTTAAGGTGAAAGAGGGGAGATTGAGGTGAGACATGAGGAGGAAATTCTTGGCTGTGAGGGTGGTGAGACCCTGGCCCAGGTTGCCCAGGGAAGCTGTGGCTGCTCCATCCCTGGCAGTGTTGAAGGGCAGGTTGGATGGGGCTTGGAGCAGCCTGGGCTGCTGGGAGGTGTCCCTGCCCATGCAGAAGATCTGTGCCCTCCTGGAGTGACCAGTGGAGCTCAAGCAGGTGTCACAACACCAAACCATAGAATTGTTTTAGTTGGAAAAGACCTTTAAGGTCATCAAGTCCAACCCTTCCCCCAGCCCTGCCAAGGCCACCACTGCCCCATGTCCCTCAGCACCACATCTACAGGGCTTTGAAACCCCTCCAGGGATGGGGACTCCCCCCCTGCTCTGGGCAGCCTGGGTCAGGGCCTGAGAGCCCTTGCCAGGAAGAAATTGTTCCCAAGATCCAGTCTGAACCTCCCCTTGTGCAACTTGAGGCCATTTCCTCTTGCCCTGCTTCTTGTTCCTTGGGAGACTGACCCCACCTTGCTCCAATTTCCTTTCAGGCAGTTGCAGACAGTGAGAAGGTCTCCCCTCAGCCCCCTTATCTCCAGGCTGGACACCCCCAGTTCCCAAGGTTTAAGCCCATGATTCTTGCCCCAGTCTCTTCAATTACCTCTTCCAGTTATGCCCAGTTCATCCTCCCTCTTTCTCCCAGCCTCCCTACCCCTTTGGTCCTTCTGCAGGAGCTGAGTGCCTCACCCCTCCACAGTTCCTTGGGCAGAGGCAGACAGGCTCCTGCAACTCATGTCAGCTCTTGCCTTTATCACCCTTGGCAATGGCCAGGAGAAGTTGACTTGAGCTCCTGTATTCCTCACAGGTGTCCCATGTGTGGTGGGAGCAGGCAGCAGAGCACACCTCGTTCCCATTTAGAGGCTGTGGAGAGCTGAGACAGACTCATCCATGTTCACAGAACATGCCTGCAAATTCCCCATCAATCTCATTTAATAGAAGGATAAAAAAGAAGCTAGATTTTCCAAAGGTTTACCTGATGGGTTCTCCTGGGAGAGGCTTCTCCTTGATCATTTCATAACACTCCTAAACACTTTCTCATCTGGCAAAACAAGGTCCTTTTTTTTTTTTCCCCTCCTCCTCTCATTCCTAAAACCACAGAACTGTTTCATCTGAAACTACCCATAAAACCTCAGCTGGAGAGAGACGTTTGTCCCAGAAAATTCTTGTCCAAACAATTACAGTCTGGCAGAAGTTCTGAGCAACAGAAAGCAGGGGTTGGAAATGGGGAAATCCAGGCTGCCTTCATGAAGGGAGCAGCTGGAGGAAGAAGAACCAGAAATGGGCTGTGTAAGTTACTTGCAGCAACAGCTTCTCCAGCTTTGCACCCATGAAGTAATTAATATTAAATATTTGGTTTCTGTACAGGCAAGACTTGGCAAAACCTTGTAACACACAAGTGCTCTTACTCCTTGGCTGCACTGTGTGGAGTCTTGCCTCTTGCATCCTGATGATTGTCCTGTCCCAAGGTCAAAACCAGGGATATTTTGGGCTTACGAGTCAACTTTTTCAGCAATGAACCCCAAAAGAGGTGGGTTTCCAGGATCTTCTGGAGATCTGTGGTTCTGATCTGTGGTTTGCCATTGCAGGCTTTGTTTTGCAATCGAAAATCATAGAATGATGAGATGGTTTGGGTTGGGAGGGACCTTCAAGATCATCTAGTCCCAACCCTCCTGCATGGGCAGGGACACCTCCCACCAGCCCAGGTTGCTCCAAGCCCCATCCAACCTGCCCTTCAACACTGCCAGGGATGGGGCAGCCACAGCTTCCCTGGGCAACCTGGGCCAGGCTCTCACCACCCTCACAGCCAAGAATTTCCTCCTCATGTCTCACCTCAATCTCCCTTCTTTCTGTTTGAAACCATTATTCCCCCTCACCCCATCCTCTCCCTGCCCTTGTCCCAGGTCCTTCCCCAGCTTTCCTGGAGCCCCTTCAGGCACTGGAAGCTGCTCTAAGGTCTCCCTGGAGCCTTCTCTTCTCCAGGCTGAACACCCCAACTCTCCCAGCCTGGCTTCAGAGCAGAGCTGCTCCAGCCCTCTCAGCATCTTTGCGTTGCATGGATTTTCAAAGAAGCTCCTAAAAATCTTAGGAGAGTGGATGACAAATCCATAAACCCAGGGCACTTTGCTTCACAGATGGAAAGACACAGAAATCCTTGCTGATCAGATCACTGAAAGCTGGGACACACCCACAGCACCTTGGCCACCACATTTCATTTCACTTTATTTTTTTTAGCCTGCAAATTCCAGGTGATCCTGTAGCCAAAGATGACAACTAGAAAAGCCACCTGAGGGGACCCAATTCCTTCACAGGACTCTGAATCCAAGGATGCTGGTGTGTGTGTTGGTTCTGTGGAGATGGGCTGAACCAGCCCGGGTGATTCAGAGCGACGGGCACCAACCAGAGCCTGAGTCACCCTCGGAGATCATGAAGGTCGTGTTGGCACATCATGGGCATGTCAAGGAGAAATGGAAACCAAACAGGGAAAAGGGCAATGGAATGGAAGCTGACAGGGAGATGGAGGTGGAAAGGGTATTTTCTCAAATGAATTCTCTGGAAGGTGAAAGCAGAGGCAGGTTGTGGATGGGACAGGGTGGTAGCCTGTGTCTGGGCTCAGAGGAAGTGTCTCTAACCAAGGCCAGTGGCAAAGAGGAATGTCTTGCTGAACCCAGTCAGTGCCCTCAGATGGACTGTCCTGCATCCTCAGCCCAGCATTTCTGGATTTAAATCCATGAGCAGAGACACTGCCCTCAGAGAGCTGACAGGCAACTGTCGGGCACCAAACCCTCTGCACAAGATGCTGAAGGAGACTCAAAACTAACCTTCTGCACACCAAGATCTCCTTGTTCCCACCACGGGCTGTAGCTTGGGCTGAATGCCTGTTCCTGTTTGGGGTGTCTGCTGAGGAGACTATTTGGCCTCATACTCTGCTTGGAGAGCAAGAACTGGGGCATGGTCCTTCCCAAAGGTGCAGTAGGTCTCTTTCTGGAGAGGGGTTTGCCCAGTGTCTAACACTAGGCACAGATAAACTGGCTGTAGAAGGGAGAGAGGGAGCTACAGTGGGGAACAAACTATTGCTTGACCTCTTTGTCTTACTGGTAACTCAAGTTAACTCAGGTTTAACTTCACTAAAACATCAGGGAAGCCAGGACCCCCCATGTAAGCTTTGCCCACAAAGTGTGATGGACCATGTAAGTCAGTGAGGTGGGCAGTGACAAGCAGAAGCCATGAAGCCTGATGTCCTGCAGAGCTGTAGCTCTTAATTGGTTCCCCTGGTGTCTCATCAGGCTCTAATTAACAGGCTGTATAAAATTTCTTCCATGCTTGGGACATCACAACATGTGGCTGAAGCTGCCCAGTGGCTCCCAGCCAGGTATTCCTTTCAAATTAGGAGGATGAGCAGACAGACGGATGCAGGCACAGTCACTGAAGCCTTGTTTCCAAGGAAGCCAGGCTTGTGTGGACATCTTACACCTCTCCAGTGTTGATTCATAAACCCCCACACGAGGAGTGACCTGCCAGACAAAAGTCAACATCGTGCTTCTGTGGTGACAGGCTCTGCCAACGTGCCTGTGCCATCCCAGCCTGGCAACAGCCCCACGGGCACGCAAGGGAACCTCAGGCTCTCCTCAAACCAACCACCACTTCAGACCTGTTTCTATCCTGAAAGGAGCAGGGGAGAAGATGAGAAGGAGGAAGGTGACATGGACAAAGTGATTCAGCAAGAAAGTGAGGGTCAATAGGTGGGGATGGGCTGTGTGTTTCCTCTGTGCTGGGATTTCAGGGATATAAGTGAGGAGCTGGTAACCTGAGCAGAAGGGGATGTCTGACCCCTCCCAGGGCTGCACTGGGGGTTTTAGTTTTGTCTTTGCAACTAACAAAAGCTGAGAAAGAACTCATGGCAGATACTTGTCTCAGCAAACAGAATCTGCAGAGGGCAATTACAAGCCTGACCTTTTTAACAATACGTGGATGAAGTTCTATGTTGGTGTGAAGAGGCTCTAGAGCTGTGGTCCCACACACACCTGCTCTGCTCAGGTGGCATAAAGGAGAGCAGAGCAAACACAAGCACCTGTTTTAGGGGAGGGGAGTGACTCCTTGGTCCCCATTGCCTGACCTCCATGGGACTCTGTCCTGCAAGTGGGGACCTGTGTCTAGACACATGAAATGGGGTCATGGTGGGTGCCTGTTTTCTTTCAGCTTGTACCAAATGCCTTGGAGTTGTTCTTCTGTAGCTTGAGCCATTTCTTTGTTGGGCTGCAGCTGGGACCCAATTATCAATATCAATGATGATAAAAAAGGACTGATCCAGATAACAGCACAGATTGTGATTTCTAAGTCACTGCAGGGAGTCCAGGGACTGAAAGGGAGAATTTACAGGTCTTGGTTTCAAATGCATGGCAGTCACAGAGAACTACCAAGAAGAAGGAGACTCCCTATTTACAAGAAGTCCCAAGGAAAAGACAAGGGGTCATGGGCACAAGTTGCTCCTGGGGAGGTTTCCATTGGACACAAGAGGTAAATTTGTCACCATGAGGACAGTCACACATTGGAACAGTCTCCCAAGGGATCCTCCCAAGGTAGATCCTCCATATTGGACAGTGTCAAGTCTCAGCTGGACAGGGGGCTGAGCCACCTCATATCAACTAGAGCAGCACCTAAAGGTTGGAGCAGGTGGACCTTGAGGTCCCTGCCAACCTGGCACTCTATGGTTCTACAAAGTGACTGTCAAACCCCCCAGATCAGGGCCAGCTGCACCTCTCTCGTCCACTCCTGAGGCCAGCAGTGGGGAGGAAGGTTATGTTTGAAGACAACCCACTCTTCTGAGTTGACTACAGATTTATAGCCCAGCACTTCTTCCCAGTTCCAGCACTGCCTTTAGACTCCCAGCAGGTGGTTACCTCAAGCAGCAGAAGCTGAGCTTCGAGCAAGACAAAGACAATCCTGAATGTTACAGGTAATTCTGAACATCACAGCAGTGCCCACAGCTCTGCCCAGCTTATCCTGGCTGAAGACATCAGGTTACCCCCAGGGATGCTGGAGCTGAAGTCTCAAGGAAGCAGAGTTGGCCCAGAGCCTCCAGCCTGCTCACCTGACCTCGTTCCACCAGTTTGTTGACAACAACCTGAATTCTGCCTGCAGGGCTGTGAAGCCTGGAGCCAGCTCTGCCAACTCCTCTGCCTGTGGAATGAGGGAGTGATGATAGTGATGCTTGATGTGAATTCCCACCTGCCTCATGGCTGTTTTGGGCTTTTAATTAATACTCACAAACTGCTTAAGAAGCCAGATATAGGAGCTGTTATGTAAGCAAGAATTATTATTATTATTAACCCCCCCACACACACATTATGAGCGAGTTATTAGACTGACAGATGGAATTATCAGTGGAATTATATATTTTTTTCAATCATCTTGCATTTTGTTTAATCCCATCTTTCTTTTATCACCCCTCAGCTCCAGGCTGGCAGCTCTTACACCATCTAAACAGGCAGAGTGTTGAACGTTTAGGTGAGATATTAGGAAGAAATTCTTCACTCTGAGGGTGGTGAGGAGCTGGGATGGGTTGCCCAGGGAGGTTGTTGATGCCCCATCCCTGGAGGTTTTTAAGGCCAGGCTGGATGAGGTTTTGTGCAACCTGATCTAGTGGTTCCCTGCTCATGGCAGGGGGGTTGGAACTCGATGATCTTTAAGGTCCCTTCCAACCTTAATGATTCTATGATTCTGTGTTGCATCACAGGGTGGCTCAGAGGAGTAAGTCAACTCTTCCCAGACTGAAAAGACCACGTTGTAAAACCAGCCAGGACCCATCTGTGGGTTGAAACTGAAACAAGGAGAGTTCACCCAACAGTCCAAGTGCTGTTCAGTCGGTATCTTTATTCATGGTGCCAGATGCACAGGGGATGGCTCCTCCAAAAATGTGCACACCTTACAGGGTAAGGTGAGAGATACTTACACAGATAATAATTATGTGTAATATTTCTAAGAACCAGTTTACATATTCATTAGTTTCCTGAGAAATCATTTGCATAAGTCCTCGCCCATTATCTCATGTGTGTTAAGTCCATTGGGGTCTCCTGGGAGTTGTTTACTTCATCCTTAAGTCTTCCTCACAGGAACATTTGGCCAAGTTCTGGCTCTTCTCACAGAATCTTAGGGGTTGGAAGGGACCTGGAAAGATCACACAGCCCACCCCCCCTGCCAGAGCAGGGGTACCCAGAGCACATCACACAGGAACGTGGCCAGGGGGGTTGGAATGTCTCCAGAGAAGGAGACTCCACAGCCTCTCTGGGCAGCCTGGCCCAGGGCTCTGTCACTCTCACAGCAAAGAAGTTCTTCCTGAGATTCACATGGAACCTCCTGTGCTCCAGTTTGCACCCATTGCCCCTTGTCCTGTCACTGGACATCACTGCACAAAGCCTGGCTCTGTCCTCCTGACACTGCCCTGAACAGATTTGTGCCCATGGATGAGGTGGCCCCTCAGTCTCCTCTTCTCCAAGCCCAACAGACCCAGCTCCCTCAGCCTTTCCTCATCAGGGAGATGTTCCACTCCCTTCACCATCTCTGTGGCTCTGCCCTGGACCCTTTCAAGCAGTTCCCTGTCCTCCCATTTATCTCTGCTGACTCCACAGTAGAACTGGTTACAGCAGCATCTCTAGTTGCAATTGAATGGCTTCCTTCTTCTTCAAGGACCCTTGTATTTCTTTCCTAAAACTGCAGAAAACCTCACACAAAAGGCTTTTACAACTCCCTAGCAGTAGGCCCAGATGAAAGCTTTACACCCTACAAGCTGTTAACTATTTGACGTCAGGGTTTGGTTAATGCTCTGTTTCAAAATGGGCATGAACAATTTAGAATCAAAGATGGCTGAGACCTGAATGTCATCTCTGTCTTCCAGGGCTGGCTCTGAGCTCAGGCAAAGCAAGTGGCTGCCACCCTCCTGGGGAGCTGTGGGCTGGCAGAAGGAAAGCTGCCAACAGGAAACATTTACTATTCACCAGCAGTAATTGTTCTTCATTAGAACTGGCACACTGCTGGGATGGTGAAGGAGAACCTTCTCACTTATTCTGCTCGAGATGCTGGGCAGTAAATGGCATGATCACATCAGCTCTCCTTCCAGAGAGCCAAGTGAGGGGGGTGTGCCTTCAAGGCAGGCATGATAGGAGCAGCACAGATGAGGCTCCAAGTCCTCCTCCTTGCTGTCTCCAATGCACTGGTGACCTGGCAACAGGACAAGAGGTGATGGCTTTAAACTGGGAGAGCGGAGATTGAGGTGAGACATGAGGAAGAAATTCTTTGCTGTGAGGGAGGTGAGACCCTGGCCCAGGTTGCCCAGGGAAGCTGTTGCTGCCCCATCCCTGGAAGTGTTGAAGGGCAGGTTGGATGGGGCTTGGAGCAACCTGGGCTGGTGGGAGGTGCCCCTGCCCATGCAGGGGGTTGGACCTGTATGATTTTTTAGGTTCCTTCCAACCCAAACCAGTCTGGGATTCTGTGATTCTATGACCTGTTGCAAAGAGGAGCTGAGGGCAGAATGTGGGAGAAGATTAGGAAGAACTCACAACTCCTTTTGTGATGGGAACTCCTGAGGAAGCTCCTTCTAGTAGGTCAGTGGTGAAGCCAAGGTTCAAAGGACTCTTCAACAGCCCAAGCCCCCAAAGAGATGACTCTCCTCACCACAGAGCAGTTTTGGTAATTGCTTCTCATCTCAGTCTTTGGTGGGTAACTCTGTAGAGCTAAGATCTCCTTCCTCCACTCGGACAGTGCCTGGCACTTTTTCTGGCTGGGGCTTCTAAAATGATAAGACATAAATATTTCTTTGTATTATTAGATCTCCCAGAGTGATTCAGTATCCAGCAGCTGAAAAGTTTCTGGGTCATATATCAAGCTAACAAACAACAGGGCTCATGTAGAAAACATCTCCTGAGAACATAAACCTCATTTCTGTCCAAGGAAATCCTGCTTCCCTCTAGACTTTACTGGGAATGACCAACAGGGACCCTCAAAAACAAATACCTGTGGCTTTCATACTACTCTCCTCCCACCCAACCATCCCACCTGTGAAAACTTGCATGTATCTGTGATTTACAACACGTTTTCTTTTAATTGTTACATTTAATGTATGATGCTGTTATGTTCTAGAATAGACAACCTGCTTGGCAGCATCTGTTCCTAAAATAAACAAGTTCATTAATATGATTAGGAGCAAAATCTTTCACTGCTTCTGGTGCTCAATATTCAATTGAAGAACGAGCACTGAGAGTTTCTCATGTAGGTCTGTGATTTATTTTTTTTTTCCAAGTACAAATTTCTAAGTTTAATTTTAAAGGTTTCTATCTCAAAATAGTACTGTGCTGTATGTTAATAGTCATGGAATAATTAAAAAAAACCCCAACCCTTTCCATGAGGTAAGAGAGAAGCAAAATGTTAAACGTTGATAGTTCCCAGCCATTCATTGCATGACTAATGCTGCAAAGATGATTTTCAACCGGTCAGAAACCAAGACATAAGGATGCTCTGTGATATCAAATTAGGAGGAGATGATGACTGTGCATTTCATGTGGGGTGATGGTTTGTGATTCGTAGGGTTTTAGATACTGGGCTAAATTTAAATCCTTTAATTCGCTTAAATGAAAAACTCTCAGTCTGGTTCCAGCCTTTTTTTTGGTAGCCAAGTCTGGAAATGAACTGCAGTTGCACGGGATTCATCTTACTCTTCTAAAAGAAGTCACTTAAGGATGGTTAAAACTGAGGTTACCCCTGAAGAGGATTAGTTTATAATACTAAAAATCAGTAATTTAAGGATGATCAGATGGTTAAAACTGAGGTTACCCCTGAAGATGATCTGGGGAGGTCAAGTTCTGTATAAATTCAAGGCTTTTTTTTTTCTTTCTCATTGAGGGCCTGGGTGTGGGTTCAAGAAAATAAAATATAATTGAACTGAATGTTTATCATGAAAGTGTCTCTCAGCCCTCATCACAGGGCCACGATGTTCCACAGGCACAGAAATAAAAAGGCCAGTCTTTGGCTTGCAAAGGCTACGGTCTAAGGATAAGGCAGGAGATAACAGATGGAACCAGACAGATGGAGGAGAGCAAGAAAACAATGATCCAATGTCAGCCAGCATGACGGGAAGTCAGCTCAGCACCCCAGTAGGCTCTTAGGCAGCTCTTCTTTGGGTTGTTGTTGTGCAGGAATCACAGCAAAATGTGAGGAGAGGCATGGGAAAGGGCATGAAGGTGCTTGTCTGCAGGCTGGCAGGGAGGGAAGGCTGGCACTGCTGGCAGAGGGAGCTGCCTTCCTGGTGCTGCTGAGAGGTGAGGGGTGTGCCAAGGGCAGGCTGAAAGGGCCTTGGGGATGAAGAGCAGCAGGAGGGAGGTGGAGGATGCAGAGCACCCGAAGGAAAAGGAGAGGTTGGGCAGCTGCCCCTTGGGTGGGGTTTGAAGACCAGAGAAGGGGACAAGGCAGCACTTGGGGTGGCAGGTGGCTGGGGGCAGGTGGCTGCAGCTCAGAGTCTTCAGGGGGAAAGGGTGGGACACATGTAGGCAGCTCGAGTGGCAGGACCAGTAGGAAGAGCCAAGATGAAGGTGGGGCCCACATGAGAGGTCTGAGTGGTATCTGCTAAGAAAAGCAGAGGAGGGCTGGTGGAAGCCACTCAGACCTTGAATTGACATCCAGAATATGAGGACACCAAAGACAGGCTGGGATTCTGCTCCACAGGGTAGAGTTGGACCTCTGAGTTGCTGTCACAGAGACAGTACCTGGGTTGGTGTCTATGAGATTCTGCCAGAGGAGACCTAACAAGGAGACCATGCAGCACACAACATATAGAGCACCATGAGGTCTACCCTGAGAGCCTGTGAACAAGAAGAGAGATACTGTCCCAAGTTCATCCTGAAGGATCCACTGGAGAAACAGGAAGGTGCCACAGAAGGACAAGACTTCAAGAAGTACAACTCTGGAATCGATTGAAAGATCAGGGAAGATGAGGATGAAGTCATGGTTTTGAGATACAACTTTAAAGAAGTAATGAGGGACACTGGAATCTGCATTCCTTAGGTGGGGTGCAACACCACAGAAGAGGGATGGACATGGGAAGAATCCAAGATGGGGTTGATATGTCCACCCTTGGAGGTATTCAGAACTTCACTGGACAAAACCTTGAGCAACCTGATCTAGTTGGATCTGCTAACTCCCTTCCAGCACTTCACTGTTGAATAAATATCTGCAGCAACTCTTCAGTGTGTAAGACATGGAGAGAGAAGACAAGGTGGGGAGGGATGGAGGAGGCAAATGGGTTTCAGAGTCAAGGTTCTTGGAAATTATAGAACGTAAAGCATGACTGTACTGAGAGAAAAAAATGAGGGGTCAAGAATGAGGGTGTAAGGACAGAGTAAAGGATGGGATGAAAGTGAGTGCCAAGGAGAAAGCATGAGATATTTGAGGCAAGAGTGGGGATGATTAACAAACTCCTACACTGGTGACCATGGAGGAGAAGAATGAAAGGCAGATGGAGGGCAGGGGAGCACAGAGGTAGGGAAGGGTCACAACATATGTTGCCCATAAACTTTTGGGTGTATTGGGCAAGATCTTGTCCTTGGAGAGAAGCAAAGGAAAGAAGAAATGGAACCTCAAAGAATCAAGAGTGCAAGAGTCTAACAGTGCATTAGCAGAACTTGAGGCCAAGCAAATCCACTCAAAAGGATGAATAGATGAGCTCACCCTTGCTCCTTGTTGCTGAGATTCACCAGACTAAAGACAGACCTTCCCAGCACAGATATCTCCATTGGAGCAAGTCACACTGGAGAACAGAAACTCTGAGGACCTGCCTCATCTCACTCTAAAATAGAGATCTAAAAGTGATCAGCTGACTCATGCCCTAAAATAATAGGATTTTCCCCCTTACACACCTGGGTTCAGATTAGAAGTCTGTACTGTAGGAATATAACTTCAGAGAACTGTCCTGCCCCCTGTCCATCCCAACCACTCTGAAGTCTAAACATGGGAGAACTGGGATCAGGGATGAACTCAGACTGGGAAAGAAGGGCAGAAGAGTCAAAGGTAGAAGTGACCGAGGAGCAGAGACAAGATAGAGGTGAGATGGATGGACAACTGGACATGATGGAAAAACTGGGTGTGGGTTTACGGTCAATGCCAAAAGAGAGCAAGTTGCTTGAGAAGTTGCCATCAAAGCAAACAGAATCCTAGAATCCTAGAATGGTTTGGGTTGGAAGGGACCTTCAAGATTATCTAGTTCCAACCTCCCTGCATAGGCAGGGGCACCTCCCACCCGCCCCCGTTGCTCCAAGCCCCATTCAACCTGTCCTTGAACACTCCCAGGGATGGGGCAGCCACAGCTTCCTTGGGCAACCTGGGCCAGGGTCTCACCTCCCTCACATTACTCAAGAGTATTGTGTGTGTGGCTCCTCTCAAGAGCGTGAAAGTTGACCAAGAGCTGCAAGTCCAAGACTGAAACAGGAGCATGTGACCATGTGAACACCTGCACCTGAGTGAGGTGTCTAATCTCCCTTTACAGTCCATTAAAATCTGAGGATCGATCCTGTTGCCCAAACACAGGCATCAAGTGCTACTTGAGATGCCCAGAGGTATCACATCTCCATTTCCATAAGGGCACAGGTGTCCCAGAGGTCTGGTGTTGGATTTACCAGCTCTACATGGGTGTCCTGGACACTCTGCTACCTCTCAGGTGGCACTAGATGTCTGTGGGCACGTGAGAAGAGCTGAGCACAGTGAAGTGTATGAGTGATTCAAATGACCCCAGAGCAGATACCCACAGTTGAGCAGCTGAATGCCTCAGGAATTACTGTTGCAGAAGGGTGAGGGACTTCTCCACACCAGCTCCAGGCAGATGTGAAAGTACCTCAGACTGAACTAGGTGCTATTTTTAAGCAACTGAATCCCACCCCGCATTGTCATCGATTGTAGAGGAGCTTAAACACATAATTCATAGAATCATAGAGTGTGTTGGGTTGGAAGGAGCCCCTAAAGGTCATCTAGTCCAGCAGGGACACCTCACACTAGAACAGGTTCCTCAGAGCCCCATCAAGCCTGACTTTGAATGTCTCCAGGGATGGGGCCTCCACCACCTCTCTAGGCAACCTGTCCCAAGATCCACCACCCTCTATTAAAGAACTTCTTCCTAATGTCCAAACTAAACCTCCTCTTCTCTAGCTTGAAACCATCACCCCTTGTCCTACAATTACATGCCCTGTGAGCAGCTCTTCCCCAGCCTTCTTGTAGGCCCCTTTCAGGTAGTTGTTGGTCACTATAAGGTCCCCCTCCAGAATCTTCTCTTCTTCAGGCTGTAGAAACCTCTGTGTCAGCTGAACTTCACCCTTGGTCTGTAATTCAGATACCCTGAATGCCAAGGTGTGAGGACACTGGTGTGCTGGATGGACTTGGGAGTCTGCTGCTGAAGAAGACAGACTGAAAACTTAATCAGACTCCTCAACATTTCAAGCAGAAAACAGGTTATATTGGCTTCCCCAGGCACAGGCTTAGAGCCCTGCTGCCACTGCAGATTTTACTGGGGAAATCAGTCTGAAGAAGCAGGAACTACTGCCCCAACCTGGTCACAAGTGCCCAAAAGCCACCAGTACAATTAGCAGAGATGCATGGATTTCTGGCAGCTCCAAAAGCCAGGTCTGAATGGCTGATGAAGGGCAAGTGCTTTCACTGTCAGCCCAGAAGGACACGGATGGGATGGCACAGACAGAAAGTGCACTGCAGGAGCTGCTCTGAACCTGGGGGGAAAAGAAAGGCTCCAGTTCCCATCACTGCCAGTTTGTCATTTTTCATCCCCACTCAATTCACTTCTTGATTTCCTTGTTTAAACTTAGCACAGAACTCAGAACGTACTGTTTTAGCTTGACAAGTGGTTTATTCAGGCAGCTGATTTACCAATTCACAGGCTACTCCCTACAGACTCCTACCAGAAATGCTCTGATTTAATTAAAGCAAGACTCAGGCCTCCAAACATGATCGCAGCTAGAAAATCCAGAATTAGCCATACATTTTTTTTTTTTCCCAAAGGCACCTTCCCTTGATTTGCCTGCAACCTGGGGCAGGGCTCTGCACATCCATCATCATTTCCAACCACTTTCAGCTCAGGCATTAGAGACGCTGTGTGGGCAGATTTAATAGGTTCTTTCTCGCTTCCTGGTGAGGAGAAAGGGTTGCATAAGATGTGAGTCAAGACTCCAGTCCCAAATCTGTGCCTGTGGCACCTGCAGGAGCTGCACTGCAAGGCAGGATGTCAATAAACTCCATGCTTTGCAGCAGTGACACTGGCCTACCTTGGGTCCCTGTAGAAAGCTTGGCTGAAATGTTCTCCTTTGGCATGAAATCAGGGGCTCAGCATTACCCCTTCCCTGGGAGGAGGGCATTGGGGTTCCTTTTCTCACCCCACTTGAACCTTTCCCATTCCTAAGGTTTCTCACCCCTAAGTTAAAGATTCAGTAACAGAATTTTCAAGCTTTCTGCATGTTCAGGTCCTCAAAACTTGGGTCTATTTAAACTGACTTGGGGAATCTTACCAGAGATCCTACATCAGGTGTTCAGCTATCCTCAGCACTTTCTGGGATCACTGGAAAGAAATGTGTCCTCAGAGAGGGGATCTTGGCCATGCTCAATCATTTTCTATGATGAGGGAGGTAAGACCCTGGCCCAGGTTGCCCAGAGAAGCTGTGGCTGCCCCATCCCTGGCAGTGTTGAAGGGCAGGTTGGATGGGGCTTGGAGCAACCTGGGCTGGTGGGAGGTGTCCCTGCCCATGCAGGGGGGTTCGGACTGGATGATCTTGAAGGTCCCTTCCAACCCAAACCATTCTATGATCTACAATTAATTAGGGACTGTGAGGCAAGCGTTGTCCCACCTAAAACCACCCAGCCAGGTGCCTCAGGTTTCATGGAGTGATGCGAGGCCCAAGTTCCTCAGACCATTTTATCTCATTAAATCGTTTTCCTCGGTTTAATCCTGATTTGCTCTTTCCAGATCAGAAAACAGCAGTTAAACCCAGATTCTGTTTATCCCTCAATCTGATTTAGACAGAATCAGCTAATAAACCTTCCTGCTTTCCCCAGCAGTGTTTCAGAAACGATGGCAGACTCTCAGTGCCATTGCAGACAGCAAGGAGAAAAACCTTTTACCAGCTTTCCTCAGAGCCATGCTGACCCACACTGGTTCTCTTCACCTATTCCAGCTCCTATTCCTTGTAAACCCCAGCAGGTAGCTCAGCCTCCTCATTCATTCATTCATTCATTCATTCATTCATTCATTCATTCATTCATTCATTTCCATCTTCCCCAAGCAGGGTTGATTCTTTGGTGCTTGAGCCCTAACTCATCATTATCATCATTATCTTAATACCTGGTTTCATGTCCTGCATCCCCAGCTTGAGCTCCTTCCCTTGCACTAATACATAACACATTTCAGCTCCTCTTTTCATAGAGCACTCCCACTGTCCTTTCACTAATTGAATCAACTCCCTAATCAGTCTTCTGGTGTATGAGCACTTTTTCCTTGCTGCCCACCCTTCTGCCCACTGACACTCTTTATCTTCACTTACTTGTTTTTCCCCTCAATTTTGTTAACCAAGACTAGACGTAGGGTTTACCTGGGTCTCTCCCACTAAACCACATCAATGCTTTCTGTCACAAACCAGGAAAAGACTGAGCAGAGCCAGCACTGCCACATGTAAATGTCCTTGAGATGATAGAATCATAGAATGGTTTGTGTTGGAAGGGACCTTAAGGATCATCTAGATCCAACCCCCCTGCATGGGCAGGGACACCTCCCACCAGCCCAGGCTGCTCCAAGCCCACCCAACCTGCCCTTCAACACTTCCAGGAAAAAAAACAACAATACACAAACACTAAAATAGCTGAGATTTTCCAGAACAGCTGAGCAATCCTGGTGATCAGCCTTCAGCAATGATGAGTTTCCAACTATCTCAGTGCACCCAAATGGGACAGCCTGAAAACTCGATTAGAACTTCAGCCAAGATACTTGAAAAACACTTTCAGTCAGTTAAAAAGTGCAGTAGCTGGGGGATATCACAGCCTTTTGTAGATCACTTTATCCTCTCAGGCTGCCTGGGTCCATCACTTGTGGTAAGGGGCAGAGACTCTTCATTAACAGGTCATAATATCCACAGTCCTGTATATCTGCTCTTATTAAACATCTCCACAACCCCAGGCCTCTGCCACCTGGGTGCTTGGGTGCTAGACAGAAAGAATCCCCAGGACGGAAGCTTTCCAATTCACATGTCATCAGCACAAGCCAGTATCTGAGTCTTAAATATTCCTTTTTCTGAGGAATTTTCAGTCATGAGGGACATCTGTATTTCATACTCTCCTCTGGAAACAGCACATTAATAATTCCCTGCATTTCAATACATTAAATTCCACGTTTGGAAGCTCTTGGGTTTTACAGTGTTTTGGGCAAAGCTGAACCAGGCAGGGCTGGCTGATCAGGCCCAGCTCTCTCTGAAAATCTTCCACAGAGATGGCCTTTTAAAAAAGTCCTCACTGCTTTTCATGGCAAGTGACATTTGATTAGAGAGGAATTTAGCACATTACATCTCAGCCTGAGTAAGCCCCTGGATATTGTTAGAAAACTAATACAGAATGTGAACAGCTCCCTGCACGAACGTGTAAGTGATAAACATCCAGAAAATCCTCCCTCCTCTCCTCTCTGCCTGTGAACTGCTCTTCTAAAAATAAAGGGAATGACAGAGTTTCTGTATTGTATGACAAGAGGAGCCCTTCAGTCACTTGCAGGAGAGGAAAGCAAATGGCAAGCCTCCTCACAGATGACATTTGGAACTGTTATTAGCTCTACAACAGATGGGCTAAATCCTGCTCTCCTGTGCGCCGCTGTAATTAGGGGAAAATGGCACTGAAATGGAGCAGGTTATTCCTTGTGCTTGCCAGGGAAAGCAAACGTGCAATCTCTGCTTCTTCCAGCTGTATTGACTTTCTTCTTTGCTGCCTCTTCTCTTCCTCACCCAGCCACACACCTCAATAATCCTCACTTGTACATTATTAGGGGACGACTTTTGAGGATGTGCATAAACAAGGACTGGGACAGGCCGAGGGGAGCGAATTTAATTGGATCTGTAATAGGGGATGGTTTTGGGTATAAAGCTGCATTTCCTTCTTAGCATCTTAATTATTTTAAGGAATGTTTGCCTTGACGTCCTTCAGCGTTCGGATTTATTTAGAGCTGAAAAATAACACCCAATTTGCTGCAGAATCAGTGCAGACAAAAATGAGCATGCACTGCCTTTTGGGAGAGATCACGTTGGCTGCATGGCAGATAACTGCCACGAGGAGAATAAATAATCCAGGAGACTGAAAATGTTACAGAGGCGCCTTGATTTTTCAGTCTACTTCAGCTTAGCAGAGAGGGAAAACTGGTGCAGTTATTTATTGCCTTATATGCAGAGAGGTGGACAGTCTGGAGCAATATTCAAATGGACAGCTGGAAATATTGCTCACACCAGCAGGAGAAAAGCTTAATTGCTTTTGAGAAGGAGGTCAATAACTTAATGAAAGATTAAGTGATGCTCTGCCTGTGCAACACGGATGGTGAAGCTGCAGTCAATGACCCTGGAGACTCCTCCGACTCCTCCGTATCCCTTGAGCCATGGGGGAAGGGCTGTCGGATCAATTGTCTGCATCTTCTGCTGCTCCAGCCTCACCTGCCACTTGTGTTTGGTGCTTTAGAGGAAGGGGAAGTAAATAAAATATAGCTGGACCATTGTGCTCTTAAGAGGAAATTCCCTCTTTGCCCTTGCTGACAACCAGCTGGAACACAACACAGTCATCACAGTATGAACGCCCCAGAGAGAGCCTTAGGGCTGTGCCAGGGAACACCTGGAGCTTCTCCTTCCTTTCTGGCACCCAAAATGAAGGAATGAACAAGTAGGGAGATAGGTTGCCCAGAGAAGCTGTGGCTGCCCCATCCCTGGCAGTGTTGAAGGGTAGGTTGGATGGGGCTTGGAGCAGCCTGGGCTGGTGGGAGGTGTCCCTGCCCATGCAGGGGGGCTGGGACTGGATGATCTTTCAGGTCCCTTCAAACCCAAACTAGTCTGTGATTCTGTGATTATTCTGTGTCATGCTCATATGCCTTCCAGCATGTTTAATTTCCCCCAAACTCCATCCCTCTAATTTCCTCAGTCTGACCAGGAATAATGACACACCACCACAGACAGACCATCCCTCCTGGCCTTTGAGGAAGCTCCTCAGACTTCCCACCTAGGAAATCACATCTCGTTCCCTGGTAACACCAACAAGATCTCAACGTATCTGCTGCCAGATTTTAATCTGCCCTCACCACCAAGCCCCAGAGCTGCCTGTGAGCAGGTAGCCACCTTTCTACAAGCAGACTGGCAGGGGAAACAGCTCCCTGCCACCAGAGAAGCAAGCAGCCACCAAGCTCATTTGAAAAACGATGTCGGTTCTTCACTGAAACAAGCAAAATTCTGGCAAAAATCACATAAGAGGGACCAAAGAGACACGTGGAATGCAAGCAGAGCTTACACAGCACTAAGGCAGTGAGAGTTACAGGAAAACACATGGTCAGCAACCTGTCCTGCAGAAACAGGTCTGCAAGACAGATGGAAGGGATGGGAGCGCTCCCTGCTACTCATCTTGGTTATAGCCTTGAGCACTAGGTAGAAAACACTGACTAATTGGACTTGGCAATTAACATACCATCAGTATATTAATGTATATTAATAGACTGTTAGCACAACAAAATACTCCCCCATAGGCTAGAGGGACCCCCATTAACGTGAAGCCCTCTGGTCTTTGAGCATGTCAGGTGAAATTTCCAAGCGCTGCCACTTTCCATGGACGCAAAGAACTAATTAACTAACCACGTGTGCGCATGAGAGAAGAGCAGTCATTTTATGTATTTCCGTGTATTAAAAGTAAACCCTGCGTTTGGAGAAGCTGCACTTGGTCTGTGGAATGCTACCTTGCTCCGTTCTCAAAGAACTGGAAATACAAAGCAAATATATATATATAAAAAGCCAATGAAGGTGATGAGAGGGCTGGAGAAGCTCTGGAGCCAGGCTGGGAGAGTTGGGGTGTTCAGCCTGGAGAAGAGAAGGCTCCAGGGAGACCTTAGAGCACCTTCCAGTGCCTGAAGGGGCTCCAGGAAAGCTGGGGA
>NW_009952373.1:136671-186580 GCF_000747805.2 Chaetura pelagica
CCCCCCTCCTTCAGCCTGGGGAACCAACCTGGTCAATTTCCACCCTCCCGACTTCTCCCCTGCGAGAAAAAGGGGCTGAACCGTGACCAGATTCCTCCTTTCCTCCTGGGAGGAGGGTGTGTGGGGTGTGTATGTGTGTGTGTGTGTACCTGCCTTGTTTCTCCTCCGTGCCCCCGGGGAGGGGTGGGTGCAGTTGGCTGGGTCACTGCTCCCCCCCTTGGGAGGGCAGAGCTGGTGGGGCTGTGCTGACCCCCTGGAGCTCTTCCTGCCCTACAAGGGCTCCTACGTGGCCCTCTGCACTTTGCTGAGTTCCTATCAGTGCTGAAAGGTGAGATTTCTGGAGATGATGGGTGTCCCATCACCTCCTGCCACCCCCACGTTCTGGAATCTTGTGTCTTTCTGAACTTGAGCGTTGGGAAGCTGCCTTCCCGTGGTGTTGCACTGTTCTGGCACCTGCTCTGAACTCTCCTGCTGTTCTCACCGTGGTTCCCAGAGGTGTGAAGGGCTTGTAGCATCTGGACAAGTTCTGGCTCTTGCAAACTGTTGGGGAGGTATCTTACTTGAAGAGCTGACACTTGGGTCTGGAGGTGTTTATGGATGTTGTGTCCTGAGTTATGTGTTAGGAAAGGTATAAGAGGAAAACCCAAAATTAAAAGTTACAGGATGGTGATTGCTCTAGAGCTCTTAAGGAAGTCAGAGGTGCAAAAGCCAAATGGTCACAGAGCAGAAGGCATGGTTCCTGGGCTGGTGTGTATTCTTTTATATATATATAAGCAGAAACTAAGTTCATTTGAATACAGATGTACTGACCATTTTCAATCAAATTCACAGTTCTCAGCTGTGTTGCTGTTACAGACCAGTGAGCTTAGCTCCTGCTCTTGTTTTACCTTCATGTTATTCATCATGGGTCAGTTTATTTTGATTCTTTCTGGGTGTCAGATTTGGTTGTTTTATGGTGGCTGTTGCTTCCTTCTGTATGTTTGTTTTGCTCTGGGGTTTAATTGCTGCTCTGACAACCAGAGCTCAGCTCTGGGAATACCAGGTGGAGCTGAGCCAAGCTTGTTGCTAGTCTACTGCTGGTCTCCTGGGTCAAAGGGGTGCAGGTGCAGACAGTTGGGCAGATGGAACTTCTGTCTGTTGTAGTATGGCTGCTCCTAGAGCAAGGTTTGGGTTAGAAGGGACCTTTAAAGGTCATGGGCAGGGGCATCTTCAACTAGATCAGGTTGCTCAGAGCCCTGTCCAACCTGAACTTGAATGTTTCCAGGGATGGGGCATCTCCTACCTCTCTGGGCAGCCTGGGCCAGGGTTTCACCACCCTCAGTGTAAAAATATTTTATGTAATATCCAGTCTGAGTCTCCCCTCTTCTAGTGTAAAACCATCACCCTGTGTCCTCTGGCTACAGGCCCTACTAAAAAGTCTGTTCCTATCTTTCTTATAAGCCCCCTTCAGGCACTGGAAGGTGCTCTAAGGTCTCCCTGGAGCCTTCTCTTCTCCAGGCTAAACACCCCAACTCTCCCAGCCTGTCTCCAGAGCAGAGCTGCTCCAACCCTGGGATCATCTCCATGGCCTGGATGACTCTGGGGATTACCCCAACCCATCTGCAGGACCTTGCACCTCTTGCACCTTTATTATGTATTTCTGCTGCTAGAGACTGTTTTAGCTATACTTTCAGTTGGCAAAGAGAGATTTAACACTGAAAAGCTGTGCTTGTAACTCGTGACATGCAAGGCTGTAGTTTCAGGAGTGCCAAATAAACCAGCAATCCCCAGGTCACTTGTTAGAAGTGACCTGAGCTGCTGTGCCCTGGTGACTTCTTGTTCCCTCTGTGTTTGTCCCATATTCCACCAGCCAGCAACCCAACTCAGCAGGGCAGGAGGCTATTAATTTCCCTGCAAGTTTAGAAGTCCTGGTGGAATTTTTGGCATTAGGAGGAGAAGAAAGTCTGTAACCAACTCAGTGATACTTCTTACTGTTTGTTTATTGTTTTTTTTTTGTTTCTTCACTGAAACACTGTTTCCTCTTGTAGTTTCCTTTGGATTAGGAGGATGATTTACACCCTGTCCTGCAAAGTTTTTGATTCTATGTTTAAACATTGCTGTGACAACCAGGATCCAGTCTTTGGTTCTCATTCTTAAATGCTGCAAAGTGGTAGCAATAATCCCAAAAGACCATCTTTAATAGACATTTTTCTTTCTCCTCTTTTTTTTCCTAAACTAAGTAGAAACATCAGTATCAGGTACTTCTGATAGAGGTGCCTTTTATTTCAGAGCTAACTTAGTGTGGAAAAGATAAAGGAATGAGTGTTTCCATATAAGTCAGAGGACAGCACAACACAAAGTACACCTCTTGTAAATATGATTTAAAAAAGCAAAATTAAATAAAAATCAGGGGATTTTCAGTGATTGCATTTTCAGTCATCCAAAGCTGAGAATTTAACAAGCTAGTTGGCCTTCTCAGGAGATGAAAGCACTCAGGAATGCTATTAAATGCTCATATTTGGGTTATGATTTGGACAGCAAAAAGTTAAGGGATTTTTGTGCAGGAATGAAAGAAAATCGGATGTCTCAGCTGCCTTGTGTGAAAAGAGCTGTTCTGAAATTTCAGGTAGGGTCTTAAACTGAATTTTGTCTTTGTTTGGAATAAGTAGAGAAGAGTCTGATGCTTGGAGGAATTTTAATAGTTGTATTAGCTGTCAGATGTCTGAAGTGGCTGCAGCAGTGTCAACTTAATAGAAATTTAGCATGTTCTTTTAATGGGAAATTAGGCTGTCTTCTAGGCTCCCTTTCCTATGGACCAGCTGATCTTTTAAGGCTCTTTCCAACTGAGTGATTTTATAACCATAATAATTCGTTCTGAATTAATGGAATGGGGTAAACCCACAGTTTCATTTAAATCTTCCTTCTCACTCTGTGTTCCTAGTAGAAGAGCAGTGGATGAGGGAGCAGGGATGGAGGTTGAGGTCAGTTCATCACATGTTGTCTGCTGTTCCTCCTTTCTCAAGGGGTGGATTCTTCACACTCTTCTCCTGCTCCAGGTCCTCCCCACAGGAGACAGTCCTGCATGAACTTCTCCAGTGTGTGTCCTTCCCACAGGCCACAGTTCTTCATGAGCTGCCCCATTGTGGGTCCCCCACAGGGTCACAAGTCCTGCCAGCAAACCTACTCCAGTGTAGGCTTCTCTCTCCATGAGTTCATAGGTCCTTCCAGGAGCCTTTTGCGGTGCACACTTCCAACAAGGTCACCTTGTCCTTTGGGCAGCCACCTACTCCATTTGGGGTCCTTCACGTGTTGCAGGAGCACAGTCTGCCTCACCACAGTCTTCACCATGGGCTGCAGGGAAGTCTCTGCTCTGGCACCTGGAGCACCTTCTCCTTCTTCACTGACCTTGGTGCCTGCAGAGCTGTTTCTCTCACATATTCTCACTTCTCTTTCCACTGCTATTGTTCTGCAGCCTTTGTTTTGCCACCAGTGTCACTGCAGCCCCTCTGCTACCAAAATCTTGCCATGAAGACCCAGTACACCCAGTCAGCTGTTCAAGTATCTGACTGGTGCTGTTCCTCTGGGGTCAGTCCTTGGGTTGATGCTGTGACTCAGGTGGATGGGGTGAATGCACTCGCATCGACTTGGTGGATGACAGCAACTTGGAGGGAGTGGAGGACATGCTGGAGGACAGGGCTGCTGTTCAGAGGGACCTCAGCAAGCTGGGTTAGTGGCCCAAGAGGAATTTTATGAGTTTTAGCTATGAAAAATGTGGAGGTTTTCTCACTGAGAAAGAAAATCCCTGAACATCAGTACCAACTGGTGGCCCTTGAGGGAAGAGCCCGAGGACCTGGTGGACAGCAAGTTGAATTGAGTTGATAGCTCACTCTTTGCAGCAGTGAAGGCCGGACATGCATCAACAGGAGCATAACTGACAGGTGAAGGCAACTGAATATTCCTTCTTCTTGGCCACAGATGGATCCTGTCTCCTGTTCTGGGCTACCAGGACAAGAGAGAGGTCAACAAAGTGGCCCGAGTCTGGTGAAGGCCACCAAGACAGGAGGCTGGAGCACATGGTGCATGAGGAGAGGCTGTGGAGGCTGGGATGGTTTGGCCTGGGGAAGAGGAGGCTGAAGGTGAGGATCTGGCAGTGGTGCTTCCCTGCCAGAAGAGGGATTTGGAGAAGGCAGAGGAAGACTCTTCTTGGGGGTGCACAGAGACAGGACAAGCAGCAGTGGTGAACTGTAGACAAGGAAATCAGTGTTTTTATGAAGAGGCTGGTGACATGCTGGAGCAGGGCCCACTTAGATGGTTGAGTCTCTGTCCTTAGAAATAGTCACAAGTTGACAGGATGAGGCCTGAGCAACCTCATCTAGCCTTGAAGTTGGAGCTGCTTCAAGCCAGAGGTTGGACTGGGTGACCTCCAGAGGTCCTTCAGACATGAGCTGCACTGTGATTACATGAATAAAACTTCTGCTTCAGGCATTAAGGTGTATTAGAATAATCAGCTTGTGGATTGCCTTGCACTGCCTGCTCTGTGAGCAGAGTGCTCTTTGCCTGGGAAGCCTTCCTTTCCTGGGAAAACTGAGGGGAAAAAACAGGCAGGCTGGTTGCAGATCAGCAATGATTAATTTTTCCCATGTTGTTTTAGGACACTTCATAAAGCTGTTGATATCATAAACTTGTCAGGGGAAATCACTATTTTTAAGAGATTCCAAATGGTGCCCTAGCAATCTTTGCAATGTCAGTGTATGTTGTATAAATAGACAGGTTATCTTTCTGGAACCTTTTCACCACATCCCTGGTAGTTTACCCTGTCGTCAGTCTTTCCTTGTTGTATTTGAAATGGTTCTGATCATTCCTAGCCCTTTCAAAGTCCAGTGTTTTTTGCACAAAAGGAATAAAATGGTTCTGAATTTGCACAGTGCCTGATGTTCTGGTTGGTGGTGCTTTCATGCCAGGAGGGAATGGTGTGAGTCTGAAATTACTGCTAGCACACCAGTCCTTTTTGAAGAAAACCCCACAATGTACAGCTTAAACAATTCATGTTTCTTATGCCTGACAGCACCAAATGATTGTTACAATTTTTTAAATAGTGTTTTTGAGGTGTGTGTTATTTACTGGAATGTTTGCAGATGAACTTCTCTGGTGATTGATTTGCAGGCAGTGGGCATTTTGTTTTTCATCTCAGTAGCTGGACTGAAATGCTAACACTTGTCATGCAACTTGTGGTAGTGGGCTTCTGGCCACAAAAAAATAAATCTCTGCTGTAAAAACTTACTCTGCATTTGAATGAGACTTTTTTTATAGTGTTCTGAGACACAAAGTAGGGTGGATGTGGACGATGAAGCCACAATAAGTGAAGTTGTTGGGTTATTGTGAAATTCAGTCATATCTGTGCAGTGTTAAGAGTTGTGGGTTTACGTGTAGCCCCTCAAGTGCCTCTGCACAACAGTTGCTTTGCTTTTCCTTGCCTGTTCATTCCAAGCTGATGGTTGTGCCTTGAATTCAGCAGGTAGGTCTCAGTCAGGGTGATTTAAACTTTTTGTGATCTGACAGAATAGTTTCTTTAACTCTTAGGGACACAGAGGTAAATTCCACATTTTAACAGGGAAATATGTACCTGTTTCTTCATGTTCCTGTCTTTTTTTTCCCCACAGCTGGGGAGGTCTTGCCCTGCAGCTGGCTCCAAGTGGCATCAGGCTGGCACTGCACAGGTGATGGGGGAGCTCACACCTTAGCTTGCTTTGTCAGGCTGCCCAGACCAGGAACAAAGCCATGCTACAGGCTGGAGAGCTTGACTTAGGTCTTATTTGTGACAACTTCTTACAGCTTTTTAAAAAAAATCACATACCATTTGAACATAAACTCATGGAGAAATAAAAACTAGAACCTTTTGGTACAAATTCCACAGCAGTGGAGAATCCTCCAGTGAAGGGATTTCTATCACACATCCTTGGGGCCCAGTTATTCAGCAAATGGGCCTGGGGGCTACAGGATGGGGATGTTTCTTCCTCTGTATTTAAACCAGACAAATTTATGCTTGTTTGAAATACAAAGTGTTGTTTAATTATCCATTAATTGTGTTTTGTTTGTATTGTGTGCTTGATTATCCACTATGACTAGGTGAAAAAGCACAGAAATGCAGTAATTTAGAACAAACTATTTGAAAGCATTTGAAATAAATTGGTAAGGAAGTACCCAGTGTGACTGCTATGAAGAATTGAATTCAACCTATTTAATTACAATTCTTGATAGATTAAGTGATTTAGTAGTTCAAACTGTGGCAGAGTATGAATGTATCTTGACCTCAGAAGAGTTTTTGGTCTTGGGACAAGCTGAGAAAATATGCAACAAGTTTGGGAGGCGTGTCAGGCGCAGTTTTTGATGGTTTTTCTTGGCTTATTCTTGTGAAGTTTTTTCATTGATAAATTGTGTAATTAGTAGATGGTGAGACCTAGAAAATAACTAGATAAGGTTATGCATGGGAAAGGGATAAATGCTTTGGAAAATGGTATGTAACAAGGTGAAATCCAGCAAAAGCAAGTTGAGGGTGGGATCTACCTCTAGTGCTGATGTGTGTCACCCTGAGCATTGAACCATAGAATGGTTTGGGTTGGAAGGGACCTTAAAGATCAGGTTCCAACCTCCCTGCCATGAGCAGGGACACCTCCCGCTGCACAAGCCCCATCCAACCTGCCCTTCAACACTGCCAGGGATGGGGCAGCCACAGTTTCCCTGGGCAATCTGGGCCAGGGTCTCACCACCCTCACAGCAAAGAATTTCTTCCTAATGTCTAACCCAAATCTCCCCTCATTCAGTTTAAAACCATTATCCCTTGTCACTGCCCTCCGTGGTGAAAAGTCCCTCCCCAGCTTTCCTGGAGCCCCTTCAGGCACTGGAAGCTGCTCTAAGGTCTCCCTGGAGCCTTCTCTTCTCCAGGCTGAACACCCCAACTCTCCCAGCCTCTCTCCAGGGCAGAAATGTGGTATAAATGATTGCTGACAGTGAAGAGTTGGTCCCAAACTCCATTGCTTGTTGTTTGGAGGGCCTTTTTTTTTTTTTTTTTTTCAGCTGCATGTTGAGATGGGTAAGGAAACTGAAACACAATTTATACTGAATTAATCTGGCCATGTGCCTCTGATTTTTTTAGGAGGGAGAGATGAGATGAAATGGAGTGTTTGGAAGGCTTCGTAGTGTATTTCTAATGTGCTGATCAGGTTGTTAGAATAATTCATCTGTAGAGTTCTTTCCCATATCTCTCTGGTTGTTTTTCTTTGTTGTTCTGTGTTGTATTGCATGATATTTTTACTGGGATGTTTTCAGTAGGTCGGAATAAAGCGAGGAGATCTAAGTCTAGGTATTCAAACTTTGAATGGTTTAAAACTGAGAAACATTTGTATTCCTTTCTATGAAACGTGGCCTCAGTTAAGACTGCCAAACAGAAGCTGCTGTTCCTCCCACTGAAGCTAATGGCACTGTGGTGTGTGGGTGGGTGGTTGTAGTTCAGCTTTATTTTTGTCTTTTCCTCTCATTATGCATTAGGCAGCAAAAGGTAACTTTGTATGGGATCTCAGGAAGAAAAATCTTGTTAAATTTTCTTCATTTGAGTTTAATTATATGGAAGCCCTTAGAAATTATATGGAAGCCCTTAGAGGTGATTATACCCAATGAATAAATCCAAATTTATTCTTCACTTGCTTTATGTGCCCTGTGCCCTGGTACACATGGTGCTGATAAGTGGCAGATCTCTTCCATTGTGCTGCTGCTTTAACATTGCTCTTTAAGTGTGAGAATTAAAAATGAAATCATGAAACAAAATGTGCTGGTGCCTGTTTGCTTCCTTCAGCTGTGAACCCACGAGTGCCCAGTGACTTGGCTGTTGTTGGAAAGGAGGGGTTATTCCCTGGATGGTGTGTTGTTAATGCCATGTTGGGATGCTGTAGAGGGCAGTGCTCAGTGGAGAGAGCACAGCCTTGTGTGTGAGCAGAACCTACAGCTGGGGGCTGTGAGGGCCTTCTGCTCTGCAGCTTTGAGCTAGAGCATTTGTTGTCATAGAATCACAGACTGGTTTGGCTTGGAAGGGACCTTAAAAATAATCTAAAGCCAACCTCCCTGCATGGGTATAGGTAAAAGGGTATCATTATCCAACTGCAATAAGATATTAAATAAATGTTTGTCACACACGTTCTCATTCATGTTTTTGTCTCCTTGACTTGTGATGCTGTAGGTGTTCTTGTTTCAGACTTTCTCTCATAACCTACAGGCAAAGACAAAATTATAGAGCATGAAAGAAGAGATGGGTGGTACAGTCAGATCAGGCTGTTTGGGGAATCAGCCCTGCCACTGATCTGCTGTGTTGTTGTACACTAAGTTCTCTGTGCCTGGTAAAAGGAGGATAAACAATGATCATGCACATTCTCAAGTAGAGCTGTGAATCAGTGCTGATGAAACATTTTTGGGCCTTTTGCATGGAAGGCACTATATGAGTTCCTTAGCAATAGTAATACTGCTTCATAGAGTGCCAGGTTGGAAGGGACCTCAAGGTTCACCTGTTCCAACCTTTAGGTGCTGCTCTAGTTGATCTGAGGTGGCTCAGCACCCAGTCAAGCTGAGACTTAACGCTGTCCAATGTGGGGGATCTACCACTTCCCTTGGGAGACTATTCCAATGTGTGACTGTCCTCATGGTGACAAATTTACCTCTTGTGTCCAATGAGAATCTCCCCAGGAGCAACTTGTGCCCTTCATCCCTTGTCTTTTCCATGTGATTCCTTGTAAATAGGGAGTTTCTTGGCAGCCACCCTTTAAGGACTTGAACATGGTAATAAGGTCTCCCTGAAGCCTTTACCTTTTCAAGGCTGGGCAAACCCAGTTTTCTCCTTCCTGCTCTTATGGGTGACTGAATATTGGAGCCTTTGGTAGCTCTGGATATAATTGTACTCTGAATCTTCTAGAACATTGCTATTTGAGGTAAGCACATCATAACTCATTAGCATTTCTCCACCAATTTATTCTTGAGAAATCTACATATGATGCATCTCTGGCTCTGTTTTCCCAAAATAAGACCCATCGAGCCTCTACCAAATCCTAATGTGGATTCCTGAGAGCAAGTTAATCAGGAACTGAATAATTCTCTTCAGGAGAATTTGCAAGCTGTAAGAGCTGTGGGACCCTTCATGAGGAGGAAGTACTTCTAGGAGAGAAATTTCCACCAAGTGGAAGCTCAGTTGTACTTTATTCCTCTATGCTTTAATTTTATCCCCTTTTGCTCAAGACTCAATCAGGTTAAATTTGATCTCCAAGGAAGATTCTTCCTGACTTCAGTTAATACTGAATTATGCATTTCTTTTTTTTCCATTCTGTAGTAAAATATTTTGGTAAAAGATAAAGATGGGAAGGTACAGGTAGAAGAAACCTGTTCAGATGACTCTCTACTCTTTTTTTTTTTTGTGACTGTCTCTCTCCAAATATGTTGAAACTGTATGAAAAAAGTCTCAAATTCAAAGTTGGATACGGGTTAATTAAATTATGATGCTTCTCATATTTTCTTTAGGTATCCAGTCAGCTTTATTTTCTTCCTGAGAGCAAGTTAATCAGGAACTGAATAATTCTCTTCAGGAGAAGTGGTTCCTCTGGCATTGAGGGCAGAGTGAGGGAAGGCTGTGCTGCAACTGCTGCAGCAGAGATAAAGGATGTTAATTGAAGTGGCCGACAGGTATAGAAGTAATTAAACAATCTGGGGAGGACTTGCTCATTGTGGGCTAAAGAAGGTCATTTCCAAAGGGGGAATGAAGAATAACATGCAGTTTGGGTGTTTAGTTTTTTTGTTCATTGTGTGCATCCTGAGTGCTGTCATTACTCATCTGTTCTAATATCCTCCAGAGCACCTACTTAATTAGTTGTGCTCAGCATATCTAAATAAAATCAGTGCCCTTTTTTTGGTTTGAAATTAGTTTTCTAAGCACAATATGGGTCCCTTACCTAGTGCTATTAATTTTCAGTACCTAACACTATTAATTTCCAATTGGATTAATGCAATTGCCCTTTTCTGGAGGTGCAGATTGTAAACCCAAATTTTCAATAATAGACTTTAATTAAATTACCAAATAGCTCCTGGAATGCTTTGTCTTCAGAGCTGTTGTCACGTATGTTTCAGTGCTGATTCTTTAATGACTTGATTAGTATGAACAATAACAACTAAAGGAATGCAGTAGGGATTGAATATATGCATACAGGCTGCAATTATTTATCTTTAGGCCCAACACAAAGCCCAAACAAACTTATTTTGTGCAGGGAATTAATTTGGATGAGAAGTGTCTACCTGGCTGAGTCCTAGTTTCGTGTAGTTTTTTATATTATTAAGATGTTTTGATTTCAGTGATGCTGTTTTGTGGAAGCATTTAAGGTGGCATATGATACTGACATTCTGGAAGTTGTCCCTCTGAAACTTGTGAGATAATTCTGTAGGGTTGAGGTTTTTTGTGACTGCATGGAAGACACAGAAGTGTTGACCCAATGTCACAGACTCATAGAATGATTTGGGTTGGAAGGGACCTCAAAGACAATCTAGTTCCAACCCCCCTGCATGGGCAGGGACACCTCCCACCAGCCCAGGCTGCTCCAAGCCCCATCCAACCTGCCCTTCAACACTGCCAGGGATGGGGCAGCCACGGTTTCCCTGGGCAGCCTGGGCCAAGGTCTCACCACCCTCACAGCAAAGAATTTCCTCCTAATGTCTCACCTGAATCTCCCTTCTTCCAGTTTTCATCCATTGGCCCTTGTCCTTCCATTGTAAGCCCTTGTCCCAAGTCCCTCCCCAGCTTTCCTGGAGCCCCTCCAGGCACTGGAAGCTGCTCTAAGGTCTCCCTGGAGCCTTCTCTTCTCCAGGCTGAACACCCCAACTCTCCCAGCCTGTCTCCAGAGCAGAGCTGCTCCAGCCCTTAGATCATCCTGATGGCCTCCTCTGGACTTTCTGCATGAGCTCCATGTCCTTCTTGTGTTGGGGCTCTAGAACTGGTCATTTATTTTGAAGGAAAAACTGGGACTTTAAGGGGCAGAAAGAAGAATGCTGGATTGTAAACCCATTTTACAAGTGGTGTGGGCTGCAGTGTCCAGTCAGGAAGAGTTTAGAGGTTATCAGTTCATGTGCAGAATTGGGGCTGACGTTAATTGGGGTCTTATGCTTTGCCAGTGGGTCTTGGCAGTTCACTGACCAAATGCTCTTGAAAAGCAAGAGAAGTTCAGCCTGTCTTCAGCTCTGCATGTTCTTAGATGTAGCAGCAATGGAAAAGAATGATATTATAAATAAGTATGTATTAAAAAGATCTAAAAGCCATCTTTGATGGCTATAATTTATCTTTTTGTGGATGGATTGTTATGTTTTGTGTAAGAATCAGGTGACTGAGGTGTCATAAATAGTTAAGAGTGAACTTGTTCTCAAGTTGAAACATGGACTGCCAGTTTTGTACAAAAGAGTAAACAAGCTTTTATTCACATCCTTTCCAGGTATTTAGTGCATCAGAAGAATGAAAGAGAATTCAAGTGTCACATGAGCTAATCTAGTTGTTAATATCCACATTTAAAGAAAACCATCTCAAATGCTGAGTTTTCGGTGTTTCTTTTACATGAAATGGGGTCTGTGAGTTTGTGTCTGATCTCTCCTCTTAGAACGTAACTAATGTCTTCATTCAGACTCTCATGGCTTGGTTTTTTTGTGATGAAAGTTGCAGATGGTGTGCTCAGTCCACCAAGGCAGAGCTGTGCTACTGAATGGAAATTTCCAAACGGATATTAGACCAATTTGTCAGAAAATCTATCAAAAAAGAGAATTGTCACTGGAGGACTGAAGGCACATCCAACAGCACTTGAATTATTCATGTAGAAGGCAGGCTTTGGGAAATCAGTTGCTTCTTGCTCGCTGACTCTCTGCTCTTCTCAGTCTGTGACCTTTTACTCCTGCTCCTCACACGTCCCTTGCCCTCAGAAAGGGCTGGTGTTGTTCTCAGGGCAGCCAGATGCATCAGGGAGTAAACACACAGTTCATGGTACAGGAGTAGGTGACAGGGAGCTTCATTCTGCCCCTGCTTCTGCCCATGGCAGTGTTCTTCAGATCCTGCCACTTGCTGATTTTGTCCCCTAAAAGTCAAGCTCACCTTGGAGGTATTTTTAAAAAAGTTGTTATTGGTGAGTCAAATTGGAGATAGACTTGCCATGAAGAAGGGGTGAGGGCAGGGGGAGGTGTTAAAGAGGTGGGGGAGCTGCAGGTCCTTCTGGTTGAGGCTTCATGTTAAAATGTTGCATTAATAATATTACCTGATATTCCCCGGTGCTGGTCTCCAGGTTTTGTTTGTTTGTTTTAAACCACTTTCTTGGAGCACTTTAGTTTGGGCTGAACCTTGGGGTTCCAGACGTGTGTGTTTCCACAATTATATACCGTTGGTTTTGGACCTGGCTGCCTTATCTGGGTGAAGCTATTACAGTCACTGTGACCCCAGGCATGAGATATGAGAGAAGAGAAATTTCATTTTGACTTCAGAATAACTTCCTCTGTTACCTGGTGGAGGAAAAAATATTACAGCTGCTTTTTTAGGCAGTGGCTAAATTAACTTCAGTTCATGCCCTCAAAGCATGTCAGTTATTGCTGAATTACAACAGAGCAATCAACCTAGACTTATTTACATAAGATGGGTTTTAAAATTTACTTTGCAACATTGATGTAAGTGAAAACATTTGTTTTTTTAAAAAAATAAAATAATAAATAAAAAAGGATTAAAAATTACTTAACAAAAGACCCAACAGCCACTATTAATAAATCGGACAAGACTTGACTTTGATCAAGGTGATCAATCTTTTTGGTACTTTGTGATTTACTCAGAGTTGCATGTTACAAGAATAAACTTCTGGCCCTCAGAAATGATTGGCTAATGTGCAGAAAATAATGCTCATTGTTTTTTTGGGACCTGAAGTGGCAGGTGAATCTGCCCTTTTTAATGACATTTTGCACCTCTGGCCAAGTATGTGGAGGTCGATGCCTCACTCTGAGCATTGGGGATGGCTTGAGTATTTTGTAGTTTTCGTTGTCCTTTGCATCTATACAGGTGTTGAAATACCAATACATTGTTTTCAGTTTTAAAAAAAACCAACAAGCATATTGTTTCTTTTAGCCTATTGCAACAACCCCCCCACGTCGTGACTGGAAGGACTCCCTGAGCCACAGCAGCAGTGAAACACAGGCCTCAATTACCAGTGGGACCTCCCTGGGAGAAGCAATACGTCAGAAAACTGCTGAGAATTGGGTATTTGCTGTGCTTTGTTCTGGTTCTGCCTGAAAATGATATGGTTGAAAATCATATGAAGTGCTGAATTTGTGTAACTCAGGTCTCTATTGTCCTCGCCCTCTAAAGGTCTGTGTTTCTGTATCGTGGAGCTGTAGAAAGGCAGGGCTGCTGTCAGCTGACAGCTCATCTAGTCTGGGCTGGATCCAAGTGCTATAAATCTTTTTGACGTTGATCATTCAAAAATGAATCCCCAGTAGTTCAGGGATTTTTTGTTTTACAAACAACTTCTGTTTTACAAAAACGCTCCCCCCAGTGCTTTCTGCTTATAAAACCTTGTGTATTTTCCAGTGTAATGTTTTCTTTGCAACAGTATCTTTGATCTGTCCTCAGTTTGGAATTAGCTGCAATCCCAGTCCTGCTACTGCCACTTAAATTGTCAGATCTAGCTACCTCAAAATAGCTGATTTATGTGGTAGCAGAGAGCCATGCTTCAGTTCCTGGGAAATCTGACCTTTTAGACCTTGGATTTAATGACATGTTCCATTTGTGCTGAAGGAAAACTGCCACCATTGTGGTACACTCGTAGAACTACCTGATGGATATACTGCCAGATATTTAATTACTCTGAGAAGTGCACAAGATCAAAGGTGTTTTGAAAAGACTGAGCTGATATAATTTTGAAATAAAAAAAATTTAAGAATCTAGTGCAAAAATGATAGTTAATATACCTTCTAATACCTTAGTAGTGTTTCAAAAGGTGGGAGAGCTTGCAGCTCTTGAGTAGGGATTGTGCTGTACTTCTGCTAATTCACTGGGACACTTTCTTTCTTATATTAACACACATTTGTTTATAAGTTATATAAGCTGGTGTTAATGGTTTGCCTTATAAATGATTGATACTCTTAATTCTCTGCACTGAGGACAGGTCTCTGCCTTTTCTATAATTAAAATTTATCTGTTTAATTACTTCCCCAGTAATCCCAGTGCAAATTCTTTAATGAATTCCTTGAACTAAAGATGTTCCTTTCAGTTTGAACATTAACTGGAAGTCTTTTGCTTAAAATATAGCAAAGATTTGGCCAGGATTCTTGTTATTTGTGTAAACTGAGAAGTTCTGTAATTAGAAACTTTTGATAAAGACAAATCAGAAGCTGTTCTGTTTGTTACTCCCCAGTTGTTCAGTGCAAACAGTCTTTATTACTCAGTGACCTACTGAAGTGTTTGTCCTTATCAAGATTTTACTTCCTGAGTGAGATATTTCATTCTGGTTTGGAAAAAGTCTGCTGCCATGGCAGGATTTGGAGAGGCAGCAGTTTCAGACAAGTGCTGGAAGGCTGGTGATCAGATAGTGAGCTGTGAGAACTGTGGCCTTCAGCAGTTCTTACTGCATAATTGAAAATGGAGTGTTTGTACTGAAAATGCAATTTAGAAGCCATAATTCTATTTTTATTCCTCCCCCCACACACAACTTGGTCTTTATTTCTTTTGGAAACATGTCTTCTGAAGCTTTCTTGATCCTTGAACACTTCTTTTTTCTCCCCACCTGTTCTCAGGGAACGGAGTCGTGGTACCAGCTTGCTGCAGAAGTGGATGTCAGCCGTTTAGCTGCTGCCTCAGGGACAAAGCTTGGCCTGACTCGTGATAGAAGTGACCTGAGTGAGTTTCCTACACTGGAGGAAGGAATATTGTCCTCAGCAGAAGCATCTAGAAAGCAGTTCCCTGGAGACAGAGCACATGGCTTACTGCTGGGTATGGTCACAGCTGCCTTTTGTTCAACTGCTAAACAGTTAGGACTTTTAAGATCAATCCCTAGCTTGGATTTGATTTGTTTGATGAGAACTGGTGTGAACAAAATACATTCTGTGTCATGTTACTGGCAAAGCCCATCTACAAAATGAGAGAGAGGGCTTGTGCACCTTCCCTGGAACTTCTAATGTGTCAACTGATTATCTTTAATCTGAGGTAAACCTGTAATTTTGATTTTCTTTAGCATTAATAGTAAACCTGAGTAGTTAGAAAATGTGGAGGTTCTCTCTGGGTGAGGTGACACTTCTCTGTGTCCTTAAAATCTGTATTAATTTGTTAGTCAAAGATCATAGTTAATTTTGAAACAGTTATAATAAATTAGATATAATTGTATTGATAACATGAAAAACTGCTCAGGGTGTGTGAGTGCTTGCAGCTCTTCCTCATACATTCAAACTTCTGGGTTCTGCTTCTGCATTTCACTGCTTCCTAGAGGATTTCTTTCTAGACAAAGACTGGCAACCTGGGCCAGTGTCTCACCACCCTCACAGCCAGCAATTTCTTCCTAATGTCTAGTCTAAATCTCCCCTCTTCCAGTTTTGGTCTATTACCCCTTGTCCTCTCAATACAAGCCCTTGTCCAAAGGTGGATGGGGCTCTGGGCAACCTGGCTTCCTTTCCCATCTAATCTTCATAGTTTAGTTAAAGGTTGGTTTGAGAAGTTCCAAGATTTAATATTCAACCTTGGTCCTTTACGTTAATTTTCAGCCATGTGGGGTCAGAAGATTCTGGTCAATTCTGGGGTTATAACTTTTAGTCCACTGGTAGGAATACATCTTTGAAAAGATAAACTTCTCTTTATAACACAGCATTATTCTCTGCATTTTAAGACATAAACCTTATTACTGATTCTGTGTAATAATTTCTAATAATCCTCAAAGTGGTGGAAACAGAGACAATTTTTCACTCACTGTTAATCACAGGAAACATCTATCCCCAACAAGGTAAACATGTTTATCTTGAAAATGAAGCCAACTGTTATCAGATCCATTTTTCTTTCTTACCTTTATTTGCTCATTTTTTTCCCCTCTTGTGTTTTTTTTTAACTTCAAGCTTCAGGTGTGGCAGTCAATCTGCCAAGAATTCCAGCTCTCCCTTTTTGTCCATGTGCAATTAATGAAACCAAACCCAGTAAAAGCAGCACTAAGCAAGGTATATTTAACAATACTCATATGGCTGAATTGATTTATTTTCTCTTCTTTGCTATCTATGGCAGACAAAATTAGCTAAGATTGTTATCAGCAGCTTTTTTAGCTACCCCGGCTGGATCATGTTCTTTACTTTTCTCAGTTGTGTTATTCCATTTTGTGCATTGCTGCTTCCTTACACATGAGTTCCTATTCTAAGCAGCTGTTTGCCAGGCCCCAAACATGATTGTCATCCATTGGTTGCACTCTTAAATTAGCAGTTGCTGCCTTTAAACATAGTTTTATATATATTTTTCTCAACTCTTAAGTACTAGTTCTCACACCCGATTTGATCACACAGTGTGTGTGAACTTTTGGCTTTCAACATTAGCTCTGTCTCAATTGCAGTGGAATTGTTCATTTTCCATGTGCAATCCTTTGTCTGTGTGTCCTGGAACTTACTGCTCTGTCATCTGGTAACTTTTTTACCTGCTGATGTTTTTCTTCTTTAATGTTACCCCATCCAGGCTCCTCTTGTGCACATAACTTGCCTGGGAATCCTTGGAAACACTTAGTGATGCTGTTGCTAGGCCCAAAGTGTTCCTTTCTGTGTTGATGTCCCTTAGAGGTTCACTTTCATAAAGTCACAGACTGGTTTGGGTTGGAAAGGACGTAGTCCTGATCTAGTTCCAACCCCCCTGCCATGGGCAGGGACACATTCTACCAGACCAGGTTGCTCCAAGCCCCATCAACCCCGTCCTTGAACGTTTACAGGGATGGGGCAGCCACAGCTTCCCTGGGCAACCTGGGCCAGGGTCTCACCACCCTCACAGCAAAGAATTTTCTAATATCTAAATCTCTCTTCTTTCACCTGAAAACCGTTTCTCCTCATCCTCTCCCTCCCTGCCCTTGTCCCAAGCCCCTCCCCAGCTTTCCTGGAGCCCCTTCAGGCACTGGAAGGTGCTCTAAGGTCTCCCTGGAGCCTTCTCTTCTCCAGGCTGAACACCCCAACTCTCCCAGCCTGTCTCCAGAGCAGAGCTGCAGCTCCAGCCCCCTGAGCATCTCTGTGGCCTCCTCTGGACTGACTCCCTTTGCACACTCAAGTGTTACTACATCCATTAGGTTATTTGTGACTCATTTTTCCAGAATGGAACTGAAATTGCAGAATAAAGGTGCTTCTAAAGCTGCTTTCACTATACCTTTAGGCTCGTGGGTTTTTTTCATGAAGAAACAAAATTATTATAGGCAAATAACGTGATTATTTTTGATATTTTAAAATAAACCTGCATTGCTTCCAGTTAACTGCAAATTCACCTTGCAGTTTGCCATTCCCATACCTGCTTGCATAATCTGATGTGTATGTGGTTTGTTTCTTGGGTTTTTGTTTGTTATGGAGGTGAAATTGCCTTGGGAATAACCTGGTAAACATCCATGGCAACTCCTGAGGCTTTTATGAGTTTGGCTGTTATTACAACATGCAGCTCATGCTCGTTTTCATCAGTATGGCCATTTTGATAATGCTTTGATTCATCCTTTGTGAAGGAGCCTGTGAGGGGAGAGAGAACATCTCTGTCAGAGGTTTAGAGGTTCTGGTTCATGCCAGACCCCTCTGGGCCTATGGCTCAATGTCTTCCACTGTAGGTCTCACACTGATGGCTGCAACTGTCCCTTGTGTCTCCTGTCATGCTTTCTTAACTATTTCAGATATGTTTTTCAAGAGGTTTTCTCCTTTATGAGATAATAGCACTCTTGGCTGGCTCATACTTGGGCCTACATGCAGCTTGGTAACTAAAAGCCATGTATGAATCACAGGGAGCTGCTGTCTGCCTAGAGTTGGTTAATATTGAGTAAACCCCTTTTGTTTGGTTTTCTTGCCATGTAGGAAACTCCAAGTTTAAGGCAGATAATAAAAAGTGGAAGGACATGGTAGATTAAGCAAGCTTTGTCTTTGCTGTCTTCCTTTGTATAGGATTCTTGTATTTAGTATATTTTATGTAGCATTTTGCCCATGTTATTGTGGCAACATATCATCTAGAAAAATTCCTGATACTTGTAAAAGTTTGCATTTAAAAGCCACTGGAATTTTATTTGTTGCTCTCTAGTGATTGGACCAGTAGCTACAGCCTTTTTGTGTATCCACTGAAATTTCCAGATATGGGAGGAAAGGTGAGAGGGAAGGAGGAAACAGAAGCTCTAATGTTAATTTATTCCTTCTTCTCTTAAAAAATGTTTTGAATTTCATTTGGAGGGGGGGAGATCACAATGACAGTTGTATTGCAATTGCTCCTGCTGCATTGTGGAACAGATTGATCAAGCCAAGAAGGTTTTGTTTTTGTTTTGCTTTCCTTTTTTGTCTTCCACAAATGGCAGTTTGACTCTGGCATTCGGAATTGTCAGCAGGCTGTAAGATAAAGTAGCATGCCCAGCTTTGCTTGTTCAGTGAATTCAACTGTGAGGAAGCTTTTGACCTTCAGAGTGACAGCAGGAAGAATTCCTGTTTTGACAAATGCTGGAGGAGTTTTGTACTGACGTCACTTGCTTTAAGCCTCCAGCACCTGCTTCTCTGCCTGCAAAACCTGGGTGAGGTTTGGGCAGAATGAGCCCCTAAATCATTGTGAGCATCCAAAACATGAGAGCAGTGATCTTTCTGCCTCTTGAAGAAAAGTTACTCAAAGCATTGTGCTTCACGTGCTGGAAGGTTGGGAAATGTTCAGAAATGCCAGAACATGTGATGTGGCTGGAGTTCTTTTACAAAATTAATATTTTATTATATGTTGCCTGAGTTAAATGTCATTTATTGAACTCCATGAGGGTGTTTTATAGGTCACCCCTAACAGTTGTTGCAGGGGACAAGCTGGAGGGAGACAGTTTCTACTGAGGATGTGCCTGCAGTGAATCTTGACTATTCTCTTTCCTCCTTTTTTATTTATCTTTTTTCCTCACTCTTTGTGGCCTTGTCAGTCATCTCCTGCTTCAAGTCAGTGATCACCACCACGGTTCCTCTGCCTGGAAAGCTCTGGGGAAGGCAAAGCCCTGTCAGCCTGAGGCAGGTTTCTGCTCCAGGGCAAAAGCCAGAATGTTCTGTGGAGGAGTCAGGGGAGTGAGGCTGGTCTGAGGGTGCAGGTTTGCAGTATGAAGGTAGCTACTGCTAAGGAGACTGGCTTTCCCTTCTTCTGAATACATGTTCCTGCTGCCTTCCTTCTGCCAGACCCACTGGATGAATCCCTGCAATCAGCTAAGCTTGTTCAGATTGAAATGTAATGGTAGGGTTGGAAATGGAGGTGGTCCCCTTTCAGCTGGATGGGGGTTCTCTTGCCTGTCCTAAAAAGGGAGGGAGAAGCACATTTCTGGGCTGGGCTGAGGAGGTTGGGGCTGTCCCTTCTTGCTGAGGTGTGGTAAGGGCTGTCCCTTCCCACTGCTTCAAGTGGAGACAGAGAACTCTTGGTAAGGATGACATGGAAGAGTCTGAGGGGGGAGGGAAGAAGGAGAATTGAGGCAGAACTTCCCCGTGCTGTTCAGATAGCTGTTGGAGCCATTAATGATCCATCTCAACTGCCTTGCACACACTGGGGAGAGCCAGCTGTGTTGTGTTGATGTGCACTCAGAAATGCCTTATTTGTCTCCTAGGTTTGCACAGCTTCAGTGTTCTGTCTCACACTCTTGTTTTATGTTACCTGAGCTGAAGTGCTTCTAAATGACTGAATTTCTGTTCTTGCATATCTACATACAAATGTAATCAAGTCACCCTTAATCTTCTCTTTGATTGTATAAAACAGATTTAGCTCCAGGAGGCTTGTGTGATGAGGCATATTTCTTCAATCTTTTAGCTGTTTTCTCTGGTCCTCCTGTGATATTTCCAAATAAGGAGTTAAAATCATCAGAATGTGCAAATACCATTTCAGTAACAGTTGCAGGAAAAGGTTGGAAAGAATAGTCCTTGTTACTACTTATTCAGTATTCTTATGTATCTATATGAAACACTTACTTGCCATTTTGGATTCAGTACTGCTCTGGCCTTCCCTGGGTGGCTTGTTTGTCATGACCCAGGTCCTTATCTGAGTTGTTGTTTCCTAAGGTATTTTGTCACTCTGGTAGGTTTGCTGGGGTGCTTTGTTCCCACCAACATGTGGCTGAACTTCAGCAACCCTAAAACTTGTCTCTTTGTACCCCAGACTGCCTTTTATCAATGGTCTGTGCAGTGAGAACATTATTGCTTGGCAAATACTTGCCTCACCTGTGTGTCTTCTACCTAAGAAAGGCAGGATTTCTGAGGTTTCACACAGGGCAGGGACAGGAACAGCTCTGGAAGGGGCTCAGGAGATGAAGCATTTCCTGATTATAACTCTGCTTGGAGAATGCTAAACAATTTTTCATCCCTTGAGTGCTGGGTTGACTTTCTTAATACAGATGTTGAGTGGTACTTAAGTTTTTGTTGATTTAATATATCTCAAAGTATTGATTTATCAGCCAAATGTTGTGACTTGTGTGTATCTAATAGAAGTGTATATTCACATTATTTTATCAATACCTTTATAAATGGATTAAAAAAACTTGTTTGTCAAGACCTATTTTTGACAGTAATTGACAGCTTTTTTTCCCCAATTATTTTTGTTCCCTCCCTCAGTCTTTTTTTTTGTTTCTTCATTTACAAAGTCAGCACACTCAGTCTTTACTGTGCAGAAAAGCTTTTTCTTTAATCACTCCTGCTTTTCAGTTTAGCTTGAAAACACATCTTCATTCAAAGTGAAGAAGTTAAGCTGAAAATCAGGGAAGTGTCTTTTCCCCTTCCATTGTATGAATAAAAATGAGGTGCCAGCTCTGCAAACATGAAATGCATCATGATGGGAGATGACAAGCCTAATTTGATAACTCCAATGACTATTGCTTTTGTTCACTAATATAATTTTAAATGTAAAACTAGCTTTGATAGGAAGAAAGAGTACATCTAGCACAGCTAAGATAGTTTAGATTCCAGATTGCTTAATGTTTCTTAAAATACATGGGCTTGCATGCTTAACTCAGTTCTGCATCCAAGCTAACTATGGTTACTTACTCAGTATTTTCAAGTATAACAACAATAATTGAGTAAACAAACAAAATAAATGCAGGGTAAATATTGTCCACTCCCAGTTACTGGTTGAGAATAATGTGCAAGCTCTGCCTGGTTCCAAGTCAATATCAGCCACTGAAAACAAACCTCTTTTCTTTCTCTAAAGTACACTTTAAATAAATGCTAAGGAGATTGCAGTGAATTATATCAGTCTTGTGGTCCATGATTTTAAATCATGATACAAATTGTGATTAAAATCACAAAGTAACAATCAGTCTGGTACATGAGATGATACATATGGTACATCGAAGATGACCCAAGGGCTGGAGCAGCTCTGCTCTGGACACAGGCTGAGAGAGTTGGGGCGTTCAGCCTGAAGAGAAGAAGGATCGGAGGAGCCCTTAGAGCAGCTTCCAGTGCCTGAAGGGGCTCCAGGAAAGCTGGGGAGGGGCTTTTCATCAGAGAAGACAGTGATAGGACAAAGGGTAATGGTTTTAAACTGAAAGAGGGGCGATTTAGGTCAGACATCAGGAAGACATTCTTCACCGTGAGGGTAGGAAGGCACTGAAACAGGTTGCCCAGAGAAGCTGTGGCTGCCCCATCCCTGGAGGTGTTGAAGGGCAGGTTGGATGGGGCTTGGGCAGCCTGGGCTGCTGGGAGGTGTCCCTGCCCATGGCAGGGAGGTTGGAACATGATGATCTTGAAGGTCCCTTCCAGCCTTAACCCTTCTGTGATGATTCTCTGATCCTGTGATTCGACCAAATCTTAGTTGTGCTGTGTAATAAAACAGAGCCCTGAGGTGCTGTTAATTATAAATGAGACATCCCTGACCTTGTTCCTTATTTTCTTGGCTCCTGTTCCCTCTCTGCTGACACTGCCAGTCTTGAGTTTTCTTCTCTACTTTTTTTACACTTCCATGAGTGTGAGAATTATTTTTTCAGCCAGCTTTGTAGGGGTACTTAGCAGTCTACATTGGAACCTCTTCTGAACGTCTCCTCTTGTCAGGTTGCTCAGGAGCAGCAATTCATACCCATTTTTTGAAAATACACATAGTTTCCTTTCCTATAAACTTCCAGAAAAAGCAAGACTTTTTTTTCTTTTCCTTCATCTTTAGTTGTGCAAATAGTTAAGACAAAAGTGAAATGGAGTTGTGAGCAGTGCAATGCACTTATCCATTAAAGGGAGAATTTAGCTTTCAGGAGGTACTGGGTGCTAGAAAAACAGACTCCCCACTTGAGTTGCTGTAGCATGTTTGTGCCATCTGTACTACAGATGCTAAAGTATAAATTTGGCTTCCTCTAGGAGACATTAGGCTGACCATGTGGTGGGGACAGCTGCTGGGAAAGAAGGGGAGCTTTGAAACTAAATAGCAATCATATTATTATTTTCCTAGCTGCTGATGGGGTGGGACTAGAAGGCATCCAAGTTTTGAGCCAGCTTTGCCGTGTGGTGTGGAATTATTTCTGTTCATGTAATTATCCTCTCACTATGTAGTGTTCTAATGTAATTTAAAAGATGATAATTGGAAGCATTAAGTTAAAAATAAATCAGAAAGGTGCCTGGTGGTTGGGTACGACTCATCAGGGGATGTAATAGAGGCTGTAGAAAACCTCAGGATAAAGCTGAGGTGGTGTAAGCTTGATTCTCTGTGTGTGATGGTCACCTTACCTGATGTGATCATGCTTCTGTAGGTGACATAGAGAATCATAGAATCATAGAATCTTAGGGGCTGGAAGGGACCTCGAAAGATCATCTAGTCCAACCCCCCTGCCAGAGCAGGGTCACCTAGAGTACATCACACAGGAACTCATCCAGGTGGGTTTTGAATGTCTCCAGTGAAGGAGACTCCACAACCTCCCTGGGCAGCCTGTTCCAGTGCTCTGTCACTCTCACAGTAAAAAAATGACTTGATGATGGTTGAAAACTAATGAACCTTAATGAAATTAATGTGGGCTCTGAAAGGCAAGAAATAGCTGTTTTTTTGCTTTAAAAAAGCTTATTTATCAAAGTACTGGAAGGTATCTGTTTTGTTTTTTTTTTTTTTGCATCTATCAAAATATGTCTGTAGTAACTTACATGTCTCAGATCCCACCTGATCACTGCATTTACTCTTGAGCTATAAACCACTTCTGTTTTTGTAAGCAGTGAACTGACAAAAGAAGTGCCAACTACCTCAAAGGACAAAAGTCTGTGATAGAAACTACACTGTATTGCTGCAGTAGCAGGAGTGCAATTGTCACAAGTTTTATTATGACTTGGCATCTTGAAACCCTAAAGAAAAAAACCAAACCCCTGCTGTAAACAAAACTGATGGGAAAATGGGGACAGGGAAGGGCAGCAGTGGGGATTCTTTGTTCTTAAAGAAGTGAAGTAGAAGCCCTGTGGACTTTCTCCAATGTGTACAGACTGCCTGGAAATCACAAGGGAAGGTGCTGACTAGTGAGTGGAAAAGAGCAGGGATGTGTGCAGGAAGAAGTTAAGGATAAGGGCTAAGTTAGTGATGTCAGTGTCCTGGGGTGGTTTGGGATTGAGGAGAAGGAATCTGAATTTGGTATGTCTTAAGAAAGCTGAAGTTAAGATGTGAGGGGATGTGCTTCAGCAGAGGATTTAAATGGTGGGATTCCATCATTTTCACTGCAGTTGGCATGTTTGTGAACTGAAGGCTGCATTAGTTGGCAGGGGAGTTTAAGAAGGGATTGCCTGCAAGCTTTTATTCCTGTGGTGTTGTTATTTTTAACAGCTACTCAAGGCAGTCAGTGCTCTCCCTGTCTTCCACTGCTGAGGTATTCAACCCAAGGCCAAAGACTTTCAGAGCAGACACTTCTGCAGGACTCAGAGATGGATTTTATTCCCTTAAGGTAAGATGAAGTTACCTGGCATCATGACAAGAGTGCATACCTTTTCTCCTGAGTGGCCATGAATTTTCCTACATTTGATAACTAAATAATTAGTTTTATGGTCACAGGAATAAGACAAAGCTGTGGTTGGTTGGTACTGACAGAAGGTGTTGTGAGAGTTCTACTCAACTTTTTATTTAGCCTGCAAAGAGTTTGAAAAAGGGAGAACCAGAACAAGCTTGTCATCCTACTGTACCTGAAGAAAATAGGGAAATGAGGATCTCCACTCTCTGGAACATCTTTTTGGCTTTTTTAGACTCTGAAATAAACTTGATGACATTTTGGGGACACAAATCAGATACAACTTGTGTTTAGAGTAGTAAATACATGCATATGTACACATGTAATAACTCTGTGGTTTGTATGTACTGCAGTAACACATGTTAAGTGTAGTTTAAAAACATGCTTTTATGTAAAGTATGAATACATAAAGGAATAACTATTCCAGTAAAAGTCTGTCCAAAACCTTCATTTCAGGGTGTGACAAATTATTCTTTCTGTGCAAGGAAATCCTCAGCCCTTTATAAAAGTGGGAAAAAAGAAAGTGCATTTAAACACATTTACCACATCATGGGTGTTTAGGCTTCCTTATACTTCATTTGGTGTGTGACAGGAGACAGATTCCCTACTAATGTGATCCACTGTCACTTTACTTTGTGGATCAGAGCTTAGTTCCACCAGAACCATTCATCTACTTCCCCAGAGTTAATATTAATTGGGGTTTGGTGATCATTTTCAAACAGGAATTTTTTTATGAGATCCTGGCTGATTTTATATCCTCTAAAGGTATAATTGATGTCATGAAACTGAAGTAGGTGATTTACATTTAAAAAAAATCCCATGCAATTTTATATATGTGTGTAAGCAACCTCTATCTTTTATTTAACTAATAACCTGTTTGTACAAAATACTTTAGTCCTAAATTGATTGAAAAATATTAACATACTATGTAGAAACCAACATTATTTTCAACCCTTTATTTCATAGGACAGAGCTTTTTAATATTGTTTGAATTTTCTTTACATTTCTCCACATTTTTGGCCTGTTTAGGGGAAATATTTTGTGTATGTTGCTAAACCCCAGTTACTTGAGTGAAGTTGTACTTTTGCCTCTGAAATTAAAGGAGAGAATTTGGGTGTTAAAATAAAAATGATAAGAAATTGACTTTTGTTTTTTTTCTTTTCCTGCCTTTTCTAGAGGAGTCCCTGATGTTTCTGGTGCCTTTGAGGAGCACTCAAAGGCTTTGCACATCCTTGAGGATGCAGGGTCTGCACCCAGTGACTGCTTCAGTTTGTCCCAGCGTCCCCTCTCCTTCAGACACATGGAACCTCTGGGTGCCAGTTCTTCCTCTCAGCAAACCACTTCTTCTGGAGAGCTGCTTGTGAACAAGGAGGCAAATGATTATAAAAATGATACTGAAGAGAAGGCATTGATGCCCCAAACAAGTGAGAATTTAGCAAACCCCACCTCAAAGGGGATGCTAAACAGACTGAACCATATGGAACCTTCTCTTACCTGGAGTACATCTGTAAAGGGTGAATGTTTCTCCCATGACAACCATGTAGCAACTGCTGGTTTTGGGCTTTCAGAGAGAGAAAAAGGGTTACTGAGGCATGACAGGTTCTCCTCTTCAGAAAACTACTCCTGTAAACCAGCACTAACTAGGAATTCAGAAAAAAGGGAGGGAGAGATGAAAGAGGAAAAGGTAAAAGTGGCTGAGACCAAGTCAGAAGAGTACATGAGGCAGCTGGAGAAGCTGGAAAAAGAAAAGAAGGTTCCTGAGCTTGACTTGTATACTAATTTATCTGATGATTTGAGGAAAGACAGTTGTAAAATTTCAGAAGCACAAGGTGATTTTTCTGCCAAGGCTTGTGGAACAAGTGAGGGGATGTCAAAGGAATGTGGAGCAGGTTTAAATGGCTCCAAAAGCTTGGAGTTTGTGGCTGTTGCTGAGGAACCCCAGGGAGCTTACCTGGATCATCATCAGAAACAACTATCTCCTGCAGTGAGATCTGAGAAAAAGGAGTTTATCCCTACTGTGACAAGCACTGGTGATTGTGCACCTAAACCACTAGTTATGAGTAACATGGAAACTCCTTCTCCATGCAGCGTGGATACCCCAGTGGAAGCAGAACCTGGAGAAAGCAGGAGTGAATTAACTATTTCAGATTTTTCCATAGAAAGGGGACACAAAGTTACAGGAATTTCCCCTTCCTTTAACCTTGTAGGTGATGGCTCCTTTTCTGTACACTTTGCTCATCCAAACTATCAGTCTACTCCAGGCATACTTCTAAAGAAAAGTGTTAAGGCAGAAGAACTTGGCATCCCTGTGATCAAAGCAGATATTCAGGCCTCCTCTTCTTGCTTAAATGAAGGAACTTCAGAGAACTCATCTACCAGTCCCCCTGTATCTCTTGAGAAGCAACGGTCACTGCAGTGTGCTCAGAAGGAGAACAGTGAACCTTTTGAGTCCTTAAAATGGAAACATCCCCACAGTGGAAGAATTCAGTCTCTCCCATCGCTTAGTTTCATGGAGAAGGTAGGGGCTTGGAATGTGAGCCAGCCAGAGGAGGGACCCCAGGCAGGGACATCATGTGACCCAGGTGGAGTTTCCCCCAGAAGGAAGGCCTACAGTGCAATTAGCAGTTCTTCAAACAATATTTTGTCAATACAAAAAAGTGGTAGAGACCCCATGGAGTATGTTACAGCTTCCCCTAGAGATACAGGTTCCTTGGGAAACTTCCATTTGCATAATAAAAACTTGCTGCTTGTCCAACCTCCCCTTACTAGATCTCAGTCTGACAATGCAGTAAATGTTTCCAGTAGGAACATGGAAGTTATTCCACCAGCAAAGTCAACAGAGGCAGTGCAGCCTCTGGAAGACAAAAGTAATGTTTTAGGAATGCCTGAAAATAGTTCAGGAGGCTCCTTGTTACAAAAGCTCTCAGTTGAGGTTGGTTCTAGACCTAATGGTAAAGATTCAGAAAGATATAGTAGGGGGGACAGTTCAGCCCCAAATGTGGTTGCTCCCAGTGAAGATGTTGTTCAGCTCCTCAGAGAGGATGGAAACTCTCTAACTGATGACCAGAAGAAGTGTGATCTTGAAAATCATTCTCACAACCTGAGTATTCCTGCTTGGTAAAGATTCAGAAAGATATAGTAGGGGGGACAGTTCAGCCCCAAATGTGGTTGCTCCCAGTGAAGATGTTGTTCAGCTCCTCAGAGAGGATGGAAACTCTCTAACTGATGACCAGAAGAAGTGTGATCTTGAAAATCATTCTCACAACCTGAGAAATCCTGCTGGCCATGTCAGCATGGACAGTTTTGATGATATTTCCTCTGATAGTTTGAATCATCTTCTTAGTTCTGGGCAAAGTAGCCAGGGGGACTTGGGCTCTATAGGGCACTCCTCTGTGGTTTCCAGACCCATCTTCAGTGCAAATGATGGTAACTTCATTCCTGTTGAAGCAACTGCTTTGGAAACTCCAGTGAAAGAAGAGCTTAATATTGAAGAAAGGATCCCAGTAAGTTCATTTCTAATCAAAATTTGTAACTCTTCTTTACCTTTGGATTATGAGGAGACCAGAGAACTCTTGGCTGTCATAGAGTGCAAAGGACAGAGGATCTCACAGGAACAAAACATTAGGATGCTTGTAGTTTTTACCCTCCAGTCATGTTGGGAACATGCCATCTTCTAGAAATACTAGCAAATATGTGGTTTATGTAAACCTAAAATAATCTTAAAGGACCCTTTAGTTTCTTCTAGTTTAAACTCTGGTTTCAGATGTATCCCTTTTTCCCCACCCCATTGTTCTTTTAGAGGACTCTGGTAGGGTCTGCATCAGACTGAATGAACTGGTTTTGCACTGGTCTGTGCTACTGGTGAATTTAATACATGTTATTAGCTCAGCTTGTCTTAAATACAGAGGTGGAAGAAATAACTTCAGGGTAGTATTTAACATGGGCAAACAAACGCCTGGATCTGTTCCTGTGGGATCTGCTGTAGGGGACCCTGCTCTAGCAGGGGAGTTGGACTAGATGATCTCCAGAGGTCCCTTCCAACCCCCACCACTCTGTGATTCTGTGAAAGAATTGGATGTGGGAAAGGTTTAGTTTGTTTGGTTTTTCCAGGCATAGGTGATAGTATCATGGCAACAGAAAGTGAGAGAAATTTAAAGATTGGTGGCTGATGGTGGTGGAACATAAAGGACACAAGAATAGAAAACAGTGATAAAAAGTGAAATCTGTGTGGTGAAAGAGTTATAAATAAATTGGTTATAACTCTTTTAGCAGAGCATTGATAAGCCATTTCTGATCTTCCTGATTCCTTCAAAAGATCAGGTTATAATTACCCAAACATGAGACTGAGACTCAGCTGCTGAGTAAGGAGATGCTGGGCTGCAGAGGAGAAATGAACTTCACACACCCACGGATCTGCAATAATAGCAAAACCAACACACAACTTCCTTGGCAAATCAAATTGCCCTATTTTATTTTTTTTTCTATAAATACTCATTTTGCTTGATCACTTAGTTCCAGTATCCAAGGCAGAAATGCTTGATTTTTTTTTGGTGTTTTCCTCACAAAGGAGGTCAGAAGCCTATGGGTACCTTTCCTGCTTTATTCCTACTTGGATAATGAAGATTTCTTTCCTCCCTACCCTCCTTTAGGATGGTTGGTGGGAATGGAGGGCAGATGGTGGCAGCCATGTCAGGGATACCAGTAACTGTTGAGTGTTGGAGAAAATGAAATGCAGATTTATGTTAATCATAAACATGTAATTATCTTCTGAGTAAGTGGCTGTTCCTCTCACAAGATGACTCCTATAATCATTAGGTCTTTGGAACTGTGTTTTAGAAGCACTCTTCTCTCAGTTGTCTTTGCAAATATGTGTTGAAACAAATATAAATATTGTTGGGAGGATATTTTAAATGAAATTCATGAGATGTAGAGGTTGTCTGTTACCTCCTTTTTTATATGACTATAAATTAGGCATGTTCACCAGCCCTAGTTGTGAGGAATTTTGCTCTCATAAATCACTGATAAGGTAAAGCAGATTGTCACATATATGGCTATTGATATGTTTAGTTAATAGGAAAAAGAGTTGGCTCAGTTTGGGAGGGTCTACAGAGAGACTGGGATAGATTGGATCCTTGGGCTGATGTCAGTGGTCTGGGCTTCAACAAGGCCAAGTGCTGGGTCCTGCCCTCAGGCCACAACAAGCCCAGGCAACGCTCCAGGCTTGGGGAAGTGTGGCTGGAAAGTGTCTGGCAGGAAAGGACCTGGGGGTTCTCATTGACTAAGGGGCTGAACATGAGCCAGCAGTGTGCCCAGGTGGCCAAGAAAGCCAATGGCATCCTGGCCTGTGTTGGAAATAGTGTGACCAGCAGAAGTTGAGGGGTGATTGTGCCCCTGTGCTCAGCACTGGTGAGGCCACACCTGGAGTGTTGTGTCCAGTTTTGGGCACCTCAATTCCAGAGAGATCTCTAGGTGCTGGAGCCAGGACAAAGGAAGGCAACAGAGGTGGTGAGGGGCCTAAAGAATCAATCTGATGAAGAAGGCTTGAAGGAGCTGGGAATGTTTAGTCTGAGGAAGAGGAGGCTGAGGGGAGACCTCATCAGTCTCTGCAACTACCTGAAAGGTCATTGTAGAGAGGTTGGTGCTGGTCTCTTCTCACAGGTCATTAGTGACAGAACAAGAGGGAAGGGCTTCAAGCTGCATCAGGGCAGGGTCATACTGGACATTGGGAACAATTTTTCCCAGAAGGAGTGGTCAGACACTGGAACAGGCTGCCCAGGAAGGTGGTGGAGTCACCATCCCTGGGTGTGTTGAAGGGTGGTTTGGATGTGGTGTTGGTGGATGTGGTTTAGGGGAGAACTTTGTAGAGCAGGGATGATGGTTGGACTGGGTGATCCCACAGGTCTTTCTTTTCCAACCAGAATGGTTCTGTGATTCTATGATTCTATAAAATAATTTATTTCATTTGGTTGCCCAGTTTAGGACATAGTATTGAGGAATTGAAATTGCCCCTACAGATGATGAAGTTACAGCACATCTTGTTGGGTTTTTTTCAGCCCATAATGTCTGTAAATATAGATGCTCTGTTGCAGGGGAAGAAGTTAATTTCTCAGGGCATGCTGGACAGCCTTTGGTAGGCTCTTACCTCCAGGAAGCTCCTCCAACTGTCAAAATACATGAATGCAGGGACTGATGCTGTGTGTGTCTGAACTGACACTCCTTTGGATGCTGCGCAGAGAGAGTTTGTCTCATTCTGATAATGTTTTTGTAAGTATATTGCAGAGTTTTAGGGTTTGAGTATGATTTGGCTTCTCTAAACAAACTGGCTGGCTTAATGTTTATGAAGTTATACTTGGGGACCAATTCATATAAATATAGTATACAAAGAATGCTTGTGTGTATTTGTACTCAAGGAAAGGGAAAAAGACATGTATTTTACTCTGTCTTTACTATGGAGGGGTTATTGCTTTAGCTGCTTGAGTAAAACTAACTCTGGGCTGCACATGGAATTTGTACACTTATATGGACTTCAACCAGTGCAGTAGTTGTATCCAGAAGTGGTTTCATAGCCAGGGAGTCTGAGGTGCTGCTGAAATGCCTTAATTGCTCGTCAGGCCACTGAGCAGATGGGTAATTAATCACATGATAGGTTGCCCCGTTTCTTCATTAAAATGTCATCAGCAGAAAGGGCTTCTACTCCTTGGCCACTAGAAGTTTCTTCTCTGCAGCAACATCACAACAACATCACAATGTTTTTTAAGCAGCTTTGACAAAAGGGTTTTCAACTCTGGGCCTTGAAGACCAGCTTATATTGAACATGTCCTTAAGAGTGAGGAACCTTCCTGCTGCCTTCCTTGAATTTCCAAGTCTGATGAGGACTTCGCAGCAATCATTTGGGGAGAAGAAGGTGTTTAAACCAAACCTTTCTGTTCTCCTTCCAGCTGGCAAATGACATTTTAAGCAGGTGAGGCTGAAGCTTACCAATCTCATGGAACCATTTGGTTGGAAAGGACCTTTAAGACGATCAAGTCCAACCCCTAACCCAGCCCTGCCAAGGCCACCACTCACCCATGTCCCTCTTCCCCACATCTACATAGCTTTGAAACCCCTCCAGGGATGGGGACTCCACCACTGCCCTGAGCAGCCTGGGCAAGGGCCTGACAACCCTTTCCATGAAGAAATTGTTCCTCATATCCAATCTAAACCTTCCCTGGCACAACTTGAGGCCATTTCATCATCTTTGCTGACTTTTTCCATAATTCCTGGATCCTGTGGAAGGGACTGGGCACTGGTTTGGGGGTACTGCTCATTGGGATCTTTGGCATATGATGAAGGAAAAGTCAGGAAAGCACCAGGAAAAAACTGTTGGTGAGTGTAAGCACAAGCTATTATTATCAGCACAGCTCTTGCAACTTGTTCCTGACTTGCTGCCAAACAAATGCATGAGGAATAGACTGCAGGAGGTGTCAGTTGTTCTGCTGGGCTGCACGTGGCTTGTGAGGTGGCCACCATATAGCCCTAGTCATACCAGCTAGGAGAAAGGCTGGTGGTTCAAAGTCCAAAGAAGAGTAGGAGCTGGAGAGGTTGCCTCATGTTGACTGCTTTAGTTTTTTGGGTGAGCTGTTAGTGTGCTTTGAACATGACTGAGGCTTAAGATGCTTTGAAACAAGTTGTTTGAATTTAAGGTGACAGGGAAAACGTGCAACTTGACAATCCATTGCCCTTTGTACAAGTGCCATGTGTCTAACTGGCTTCTTCTTTTTGACAGATATATCTTCGCAACCTTGGCATTGATCAGTCACCTGGAACAATACTGACACCTTTTGCACCCCGGGGACCCATCAGGGAAGTGGAATTTTCCCCCTCAGAGCTCAGAACATTGAAGGACTCCACGGACACGCTGACCAGGACAGCTCCACAGCACCAAGGTACAGGGAGGGAGGACCCTGTAGTGTGCCAGCCTGAGACAGCTCTGAACTTCAGAGTCAGCTGTGAGATTGCTCTTGACCTGTTCCTGCCAAGTGTGTTTCTTTTAATGTGTTGCTTCATTTGTATGAGTTGATCTGATATCTCAAATGTGAGATATTAACAGGCTGAGAGAGTTGGGGTGTTCAGCCTGGAGAAGAGAAGGCTCCAGAGAGACCTTAGAGCACCTTCCAGTGCCTGAAGGGGCTCCAGGAAAGCTGGGGAGGGACTTGGGACAAGGGCAAGGAGGGATGGGATGAGTGGGATGGATAAAAACTGCAAGAGGGGAGAATTAAGGTGGATATTAGGAAGAAATTCTTTGCTGTGAGAATGGTGAGACACTGGCCCAGGTTGCCCAGGGAAGCTGTGGCTGCCCCATCCCTGGCAGTGTTGAAGGGCAGGTTGGATGGGGCTTGGAGCAACTTGGTCTGGTGGGAGGTGTCCCTGCCCATGCAGGGGGGTTGAGACCAGATGATCTTTAAGGTCCTTTCCAACTCAAGCCAGTCTTGGGTTCTGTATTTGCCATTGGAAAAATAAGCATTAAAACACTTGAAAACATCCCTCTCACTGAGCACTGGTGGCTTTGTGGCATCTTCTAGTCCGTGCAATGAAATTTTAGCCTTTTTAAAATTTAATCTTTTTACAAGAGTTCCTAAGAAGGAAATGGTTTGTATCTGAAGATTAAAGAAAGGTTACCAAACTTTTTTCTTCCTGCAAGAGAAACAATCCTTGGTTTCCTTCTCTTTGAGATATCTTGGTGTTTTCAGGGTGACAAAAAGTCAAGCGCATTTTATAACTGACCTGATCAGTTCATAAATCCATCCATTCCTTCTTCAAGCCTTGTGGGTGACTTGGCAACTGAAACACCTTGGCAGTTGGTCCAGGGGCAGAGTTGTCCTCAGTGGAGATGCTGTTCAGCTGGACTCTGGACTACTTAGTGCACTTGAAAATGTCAGTGCTTGGGCTATGAAACAGAATTGTGTTTAAAACTCTTCCCTGTTGTGTGTACCTGCCAGCTTGGATTTCAGAACAGCCTTTGTGCTCAAGTTTGGCTTTTATATCCAAATACTAAAAGTGCATCTTCTCTGCTTTGGCACCTTTCTAACCAATGATGGGAAATACCCATAGTGTGTCCTTTGCCTTCTTCCAAAAGGATATTTTGGAAATAGTGCCCCACAGCCCTCCTGCCTCTTGCAGGGAAGCTGGAATCCAAGTGTTCATTTGGACATTCAACCACCTCTATATAATTTATCTGAGAACACTTACTTAAAACCTAGTTTAAGCCTTTATCTAAAAACCAAGTTATTTAAGTGGTAGGACAAGAGGGAACGACCTAAAGCTATACCAGGGGAGGCTTAGGCTGGACATTAGGACAAGTTTTTTCTCAGAGTGTTGTCAGACATTAGAACAGGCTCTCCAGAGAGGTGGTTGAGCCACCATCCCTGAAAGTTGCCTAGATGTGGTGCTTGGGGACGTGGTTTGGGGGTGAACATGGTAGAGTAGGGTTAAAGGTTGGACCTGATGATCTTAAAGGTCTTTTCCAACCTGAATGATGCTATGATTGTATGATAAGTCAAGCTTTGTAGTTTCTTTGATATTCTGTATTTATCCCAAGTGGACTAAGGGGTTTCTTTCAGTAGAGAATTTTCCTGCAAGCCTTAGTTCAAGTTACAACTTTAGAATAACTTTGAAAAATAGTTCCCTAAATGTTTTCAATATTTCTATTTTCCCTTCCCTTTACAAGACCTCTAGCACCTGACAAAGTCTGTACTGATGCAGCTGTTTTCTGGAGCCCTGGACTTCCTGCATCTTCTGTTTCTTTGTAGGTAAATTGCCATCAGCACTTCAGATTACCCAAACAACATCCAACTCTGGCACTTCCACTCTCAATCTGCCTAAACCAATGAGTTCAGAAGTTGGCTTTGATGTTCTGTCACTCTGTGAACTCTCTCACCACTTCTCAAGATTCGGAGACAAACCAGGGAGTCAGAATGGTTTGTCCTGCCATCAGCTGGAGACAACTTCTCTGCTTTCCACACAACAGGGGACAGAGCCTTCAGCTGTCTCCAAACCAGCTGGACCAAACCACCAGCAGCAAATGGCTTCACTTGGCTGCCATTCTGACAGAGAGAGTCCCCTGCTTGCTGCAAGAAGTGTCCAAGATCTGCTGGCTAAAAATGAGTCAGAAGATGTGAGCAGCAGCCTGCAGAGGTGGACTGCCCGTGCTTTGGCTGGAGTTCAACATGAAGTGGAAGTTGACAGAGGATCACAAACCTCAAGTGTAGGCAGTAAGAGAACAGAGGGTCAAGAAAAGGATTCCTTGGTTGGATCTGGTGCACTGCAAGAAATACATAAGCTTTTGGCAGAGGCAGAGGATATAGCTGGCAGGTGGTGTGATCCTGTTTGTTCCACTTCCTCTTCTAGAGAAACTGGTGAGTCTTCTCCAGTGGCGATTAGAGAGGAGGATGGGCCTGAAGGCTCCAGGTCAGGGAAAGGCAGTGACCCTCAGTTCCAGAAGATGCTGTCGTGGGTTGAGACTGTGACCTGGAGAAGTGTGCAAGAAGAGGGGTCAGTAGTGAAGCCCCTGGATTATAACACAGGGAGTTTAAAATGGCAAAAGTCTTTTGAAGTCAATTTGCACAATAATGAGGAGGTGGTAAAGGAAATGACCAAGGAGTTTAGGACAGAAAAATCAGTAGGAAGGTCTGAGCCAGAAGGCTGCAGCAGTGTAACTACAGACAGAAATCAGCCTGGTTTTGTGGGCCTTGCACAAAGCAATGGGAGCAGTGAAGGCAGCACTGGAAGAACTTTGGAGCTGGGCAACCCTTCTTCCTCAGGAAGCACCACCAGTGTTGCAGGAGGCTTGCAGAGCATGTTGTCCAAAGCTAGTGCAGCTGGAAGCAAGGCAGGAGGCACTGGAGGGAGCGAGGACAGTAGCAGTGGAGATTCACTAGCTGCCCATGTCAGAAACCTCCTGAGAAGTGGGTCAGGTGCACCACAACTGCTGAAGAGTGCAGATGAAGAGGAGAGGACATCACGAGGTAACGAAATGGTGTTTTACCAAGTCTGCATCTTCAGAATGGCAAATCTTTATTTAGGCATCTGTTTGAAGGATTGCTTTGAAATGGCTCTGAAATGAAAGGGGTATGGTCTTGGTGATCCAGGCTGTCCTGAGGAGGTAGATGAGCCATTATCCCTGGAGACACATAAAAAGACAAATGTGCAAGGGGACAATGTTTAGTGGTGGATGTGGCAGATTTAGGGTGGTGGTTGGACTCAATTATCTTGGAAGATTTTTCCAACCAGAATGATCCTGTGACTGTGAGAGGGCATCTGAGTCTGTTTCCCTGATTTGAAAGATGATTGTATTGTGTTATGTTGTATTAGTGTTAATGGGACAGAGCCTAAGTGCTCAATGTTTCTCAGTTCCTTATGTGGAATGATGGAATGGGAGAGAACTGGGCTTTTCTAGTTTGAGTATCTTCCTAACACTGACATGAAAAGGTGTTTTATCCCCCTAGCTATTAGGCACCTACTGGGTTAAGAATTTGGGGAGGGACTGTGTGAAAGACAGACCCAGGCAATAGGAAGGCACAGCAAAGTCTTGGTTTGAAATTATTAAACTGTTCTCATACCTGATGTGAGAAAATGACAAGGAACCTGCTTTCTGTTTGGTGTTCTCTGTGCAGCATGGATGAAGCTAAAACTGGCCAGCCAAGCTCAGGAGCCAGTGACAGACTTGAATGAAGAGCACCAACAAAGAATAGAGGAGATAAAGGCAGAGCTGCTGCTGAGTGCCAAGAAATCTGCACTAGCAAAGGTACAAAAAGATAAACCAACTCCTCTGGAGAGAATGTTTGAATTGAGTCAATTCCTGGGTATGTTTCAGGACCAGCCATGGCACATGCCTGTTGAATTTTGGAGTTTTTCTCTTTCCCCTTGGGCAGTAGTTGGATACCTTGGGTGAGGGGGATGGCACAACTGAAAATCTTTAAGATCCCTTCCAACCCAAAGCATTCTATGATTCTGTGAACATTTTCTGCTTTGATCTTGGAAGTATTTTTGCTTTACAATGGCTTGAATTTGAGATTAAAAAAATGATTAAAAATTTGCAGAAGGGAGGTGGCAGGTTTTTTTTTGTTATACTTAAGATAAATGTGTTTTCTTTCCTCCAAACACAATAATATGTCAATGAAAAATATAGATTGTTGAGAGGTAATTAAATGAAAAAAAACAGTTTTTTCCTGACAAAAAAAACCCCAACCTAGTATAAATGTAATGAGACCTGTTCTGTCAAACACCTGTTGAATTTGCAGAGCAGAGCTGGCAGTGTACTGACTTAAAATGAACAGAACAAAGTTTATGGGAAGATATTTTCTTTCTACTGAACTTTAAAGACTGAGAGAGACAAACTGTTCCCAGCACTCAGGCAAACAATTCCTTCGTCAGATCATCATCTTGATTTAGTGCCTCTGATGAAGGCTTATGATGAGTGTTCTTTTTACATACTTGAGACTCTGCCTCTCATTTTTATAGGTGACAACTCAAGTAATGTCCCACTGTGATATTTTACTGATTCTTGGAGGAATCATGTGAAGCTTGTCCATCAAAAGAAAAGAAAATAGAAGGGAGGAGGAGCAGGACAGCTTGGGAGAGTTCTTCCTAGAGATCTTTTGCTTCTAAGGATTGTTCTGTCTTCTGAGATAGTTTGTGTCTGTTTGATAGCTGTTTGTCACTGGTGATGTGTTAACAAACTCTAAAAAGAAGCAACATGATGATTTCTGAGTTCTAGCTGAGCAGAGTGTTCAAGGAGGTGACTGGACATGTACACAAAAATGGGCTGCAAACATGTACTTGAGTGCTCCCCTGAATAGTGACCCAAAAAAGGGAACCTCAGGGGTGGGTGCTGGGACCAGTGCTGTTTAACATTTTATCAGTAATGTGGACAGTGGGATCAGTTTGCTGATGACACCAAAGTCCAGAGGAGGCCACGGAGATGATGGGAGGCCTGGAGCAGCTCTGCTCTGGGGACAGGCTGGGAGAGTTGGGGTGTTCAGCCTGGAGAAGAGAAGGCTCCAGGGAGACCTTAGAGCACCTTCCAGTGCCTGGAGGGGCTCCAGGAAAGTTGGGGAGGGGCTTGGGACAAGTGAGAAGACAAGCAGTAATGGATTAAAATTGGAGGAGGGGATATTTAGGTGAGACATGAGGAAGAAATTCTTTGCTGTGAGGGAGGTGAGACCCTGGCCCAGGTTGCCCAGAGAAGCTGCCCATCCCTGGCAGTGTTGAAGGGCAGGTTGGATGGGGCTTGGAGCAGCCTGGGCTGGTGGGAGGTGTCCCTGCCCATGCAGGAGGTTGGAACTGGATGATCTTGAAGAGCCCTTCCAACCCAAACCACCCTGGGATTCTGTGATTCTGAACATTAAGTATAAAAATGTAATGGCTAGAGGTATCTCCAATCACAGGCATGACTCGGAATTTCAGTTTTTGTTTTCTCTTCTATAAAACTGACAAACCTGTTGGAGTGGATATTTTTTAGCCCTTCCATTTGTGGGAGGTGGGGAGTTTTAAGAAGGGGACACGGAAAGTAAATCCAAGGCTTCAGAAATAGTAGAATCATAGAATCGTTCAGGTTTCAAGGGACCTTAAAGATCACCTAATTTCAACCTCCCTGCATGGGCAGGGACCCTCCCACTAGACCAGGTTGCTCAAAAAATCAGCCCTGTTACTTTTCTTCCACTGCAACCATTAGGGTTTTCCCAGATAAGAAGAATTTAAAGAATAAGGAAATGGGAAAAGCCAAAGACTTGTAGGTGGTCTTCTGTTCCAGGAGCTTTTTCTTTCAAATATAACCACATTGTGCAGTTGTTTTGGTCCCCCAGCTGAGATGGAGAGTTTTTGAGTTGCTCTTTGAGGTGAGTAGTTTCACCATATTAAACCTAAGAATTGAGGACATTATTACCCCACCTGTATTTTTATGGGCCCCAAAGAGCTATCTCTTGACTTACCTAAGAGTGTTCCCCCTTTGCACCCTGTTTTCTTCCACTAGATGCTGTATTTTTCCACTCCTTGTACTTTCTCAGTTGCTCAGGAAGTTCATTGAGTTGCAACTCTAAATTTGCACTGCAGTCTCTTGGAGATCATATGCCATACAGATCTTTTTTGGAAAGATGACACATAACAAGCACAATAACATGTGAAAGGCTTGGGAAGATGAGTTTATAGCATCTTCTGTGCTTGCTCTCAGGAGGAGGAGTTGCTGTGTTTTACTTCAGGCCATTGAACGGGTGCCTGGATGAGGGAAGGGATGATCTTGGGAGCAGAGGGCTGCTCTGTGTCCTGGCACTGTGCTGCAGTTCCTTGTTGTCCCTCTGGGCTACAGGAAGTACAGGAAGCCAAATATGCTACAGGAAAGTACTGCTTGGGAATGGTTATCCAGACCTTGCTGAAGAAGTTGACTGCTAATAACATCTGGGATGTAGAAAGGATGGAAAATCTCTTGTGGAATATTTCTTTATACTTGGTGACTTAGACCAACAATGGTTTTGACTGATTTTTATTTCCAAATTGCAACTGGCACCATCTCCCACTGCATCCTCACAGCTACACCGAGAAGTGTGGGGAGGTGGATTGTGAACTGGTTGAAGGAAAGAAGTCAGAGAAGTGTGGTCAATGGGACAAGAGTCCAGTTGGAGTCCTATATCTAAAGGAGTCCCTCGAGGGTTGGTACTGGGACCAGTGCTATTCAATATATTCATCCACAACCTGGATGAGGGAACAGAGGGCACTGGCAGCCAGTTTGCTGGTGACACCAAACTGGGAGGAGTGGCTGACACCCCAAAAGGCTGTGCTGCCATTCAGGGAGACCTGGACAGGCTGGAGAGTTGAGCAGGGAGAAATTGAATTAAATTCAACAAGGGCAAGTGTAGAGTCTTGCATCTAGGGAAGAACAACCCCATGTACCAGTCCAGGTTGGGGGCTGAGCTGCTCTTCTCAGTGATGTCCAGTGATAGGACAATGGGCAACGGGTGCAAACTGGAACTTAGGAGGTTCCATGGAAACATGAGGAAAACCTTTATCACTCTGAGGGTGACAGCACTGGGACAGGCTGCCCAGAGAGGTTGTGGAGTCTCCTTCTCTGGAGACATTCCAAAACTGCCTGGTCATGTTCCTCTGTGATCTGCTCTAGATGATCCTGGTCTGGCAGGGGGTTGGACTAGATGATCTTTCGGGGTCCCTTCCAACCCCAACCATTTTGTGATGCTTCTCCTGTGATATATTCTCTGCTGTTTCCAGTTTTTCCAAACAGTAGGAAAAAAAAAAAAAGTCTAGACTTATTTATGTATTATTTTAAAACAAGCTTATCTGGACCATCTTCATGGCAGTACCTTAATCTTAGATTTGCCCTCTGCACCTCAATGGAAGGATTATCATTTTTAAGGGCAAATTAAGGAAGTGCAGATACTGGTAAATTAATAAAATGATGTCCACACTTAAGGAATCCTCTCTCAAGAAAGCTAGTGGCCTTGAGTTTCATACATGCTACCATGAGCTTGAATGATCTAGATGTAAGGTTTGGATGCTGATGAAATGATTTGTGTTTTGTTTCATCCACTTGCAGTGTTCACTAACCATGGTGCTGCCTCTGGACCTGCCCAAAAGAGTTGGGGTGAAACCATGTCAGAGGGAGCTGCTTCTGGCACTTTGTGTGGAGTGGTATTTTGTGCCAGGGCAGGGGCTGGCTGTGTGACACCTGGGCTGGCTGTGTGAGCATCATCCCTGGAGGGGGAGTCTCTGCATGTGGCCACGTGTTCCTTTCTCTGGTATGGGTACAGCTGCTTGCAAAGATGAATGTTTCAGTTGTTTTGCCTCTGCCCCTCGTTGGAGGTGCAGTGTTGACAGATCAAGTGAGTCGTTGTCTTCATTTGCTTCAGGGCAAAAGCTGTTGCAGATTTTTAATCAACATTGACAGGCAATAAATTACCCTGGGCAAGAAGTTTTTTCCCAGTTGTACTTGCAAGGGTTTCTCTTCGTGGTCTTAGAGAAACAGATTTATAAAAGATACAAGAAACATACAAAAGTTGTATACAAGATCTCCATCCTTGGAGATTTTCAAAACTTGATGAGACAAGGCCCCTGAGCGACCTGTACCAATGTTGAAGTTAGCCATACTTTGAGCAAGGGGTCAGAACAGACACTTCCAGAGATCTCTCTTCTGGCCTGCATCAAGAATAGTGTGACCAGCAGGATCGAGGTGATCCTGCCCCTCTACTCAGCCTTGGTGAGGCTGCATCTCAAGCACTGGGTGCAGTTCTGGGCACTGCAGTGTAAGAAGGACATGGAGGTGCTGGAGAGGGTGCAGAGAAGGGCAACAAGGCTGATGAGGGGTCTGGAGAACAGGTCTGATGAGGAGAGGCTGAGGGAGCTGGGGCTGTTCAGCCTGGAGAAGAGGAAGCTGAGGGGAGACCTCATTGCTCTCCACAACTACCTGAAAGGAGGTTGTAGTGAGGTGGTGTTGGCCTCTTCTCCCTGGTGACTAGTGATAGGACATGAAGAAATGGGGTCAAGTTGTGCCAGGGAGGTTCAGATTGGATGTTAGGAAAAATTTATTCACTGAGAGTGGTGAGGCCTTGGGACAGGCTGCTCAGGGAGGTGGTGGAGGCATCATCCCTGGAGGTGTGCAAAAAATGGGTGGATGTGGTGCTGAGGGAGATTTAGTGGTCATGGGAGTGTAGGGCTGATGTTGGACTTGGTGATCTTGAAGGTATTTTCAGGCTTGATGATTCTATGATTCTTCAAACCTAGGTGTTTCTGTGGTGTTGTCTGTCCAACTGGCTATCTTTTTAATTACTAAATTTATCAGTGAACTCACAAAGCTTTAGGGACGTGTGTCTGAATCCCTCTGAACTTAAATAGTAAACTCAGATGGTGAATATCCATTCAAAAGAGCCATTTTTCCTCATCTGTTATGGACTGGGTTGATAACTAACACCCAGCTGTGCATGAAGGTGACTGATAGGAAGGAAGAAAGTTTTGTTCTTGGTTTCCAGTGAGTGCAGAGATGTTGAAGAAATCTTCACAGCTGAGCCTACTTAGCAGTTAACAAGTCTAAAGTTCCCAAAATGAAAGGGTTCTGTAACAGATGTCACTGCTGCCCTTTGTTGTAGGGTCAAAACCATGTCAACTAATTGGCTGGCACTTAAAACAAGACCCAGTTTTAATGAGTTCCAGAGAAAGTGTAATAACGGACTGGTGATTATTGACTGCACAGGTCTCTGAGCGCTGCAGTCCAGGTTTTGGTGAGGGCAGCAAGTTTCCCACATAACCTGTGTGAATTCTTGTGTGTTTTTCAGGATTCATGGGGCTGCAGGTTGAAGGCTGCCCCTGAGCACAGCCAGGACCAGGAACTGAACATAGAGCATTTCAAAGCTTCAAGTGACAGTAAATTTCAAACTTACAGGCAAACACAAGCAGTTGAGAATGAAGAGCTTTTAGAGCCAAGTTCACCACAAGCTGAGCCCTTACACAGAGCTGATCCTTCCCATTGTTGCTTACTGGAGGATCTGCAGTTCAAATCTTGCAGTAGCCTTCAAACACCTGCCTGCAGCCAACATCAGGCATCTGAGGCTGTTGAACTTCACCCACCATTGTGGAAGGAATGGGACACATGTGCAGTGAGATCTGCAGCTGCTTCTGACACACAGACACAGGTCCGTGTTCCAGCTCGGAAGAAGCTGTCTGTGGAAAAGTGTTCTGAAGAGGTGGCCAAGCAAATTACTTCCATCACCTTTTCATCCCGAAAACGTTTGCAGTCACCACTGACATCCCTGGGACTTGGCAGCAGTCTTGCTAAAGATGGCCTTGATGGGATAATGCCTTTGGAGGTTGACTCTGCTAGCACTGAGGAACCAAGCCATGGCAAACAACCCTGGGAAAGATCTAAAACTTCTCCTCCAAGTCTGATACTTCCTGGCTCAGTGTCTAATCAGATTGCTTTTACTGTGGAGAAAGACAAGTTTCATCATGTCTCTGCTGACAGTTACAGAGTTGGAGCTTATCAAGAAACAGACTGTTTGTCAGATCAGGGTTCTGTAAGCATCCGTGCTGATAGAAGACAGACCCTTAGTGCAAACACTTCTGATGTTCTGCCTCAAGATGTGACTGAATTCGGCAGGCACAGTGCCAGGCTTGCAGGGTTTGACTGCAATCTCAGGCTCAGTCAAGACACAAATAGATTTCATGAATCCAATTCCATAAGATCTTACCAGCAGGAGAAAAGCAGCCCACCTGGCCACAGCCAAGTGTATGAGAGCTTGGAAGGTTCAGGTCCAGCCAAGCAAACTGATTTTCTGAAAGGCCACGTAGAATTGTTGAAAGAAAAGAAGAAAAGCCCTTCTGACAGAGCACCTCTTGTTCAGAAGGAGGTTGAGAGTGAACAAATCTGCAGGTCTCACCATTCCTCTGCTGATGAGATGTTATCCATGTCTGCATCTCCAGCCCCAACTAAGAAAGTACTGTCTTGCGTCCACATCACTCTTCCCTCAAAGTGTCATAACTCAGAGCTGCATGATGACCTGAACACTGAAAATGAGAGGAGATCCTGGGCCAAACCTGAAGTTAATACTCAACCTTTCTCTTTAAAAACTCCAGAAACTTTAACAGAAGCTATTTCTAAATTACCACCTGCTGATCTTATTCCAGAAGACCGAAGATCTTCATCTTTCCCAAGGCCAGTGTCTTCAGCAGGTCCCTTCCTGGGGCTTTCCTCAGGGACAAGCACAGCAGGACGAGACCTGACTCTGCAAGGCAGTCAGAGTCCACAAGTCTCAGTCCTGGGATCTGAGGGATCTAATCTGAAGAGTATCTTCAACTCTGTAGTTCCTGCAAAGACTGGGAGAAGTACTTCTGATGCTGCCACTCAGATAACAACAGAAAGCCCTCAAAAAACCACCTTTTCAGCTGAAATCTGTATTAATTCACAAGACAGTGAAAATGCTGATGACCAATTGCTTCTCCAGAAAGCACATGAACTTCCCAACAATACAACTTCATCTCATAACAAGATTTCCTCTTTGCCAAGGCAGGGTGGTGAGTAAATTAGTGTCTTATATGTCTATATGGACTTTCATCTATCCAAGATCAAGGTATTTATTGATTTTAAAAGCCAAAACCAAACCCAGCTTTTTGTGTGGGTTGCTCAAAAAGTTTCTCAAATGGGAAAAAAGACCCAACCCATAAAATTGAGCTTTACAGTCCTGTGGGTAGGGAGTTGTATAAATACAGTTGTATTTCAGTTCAGGTTTAGCTGGAACTGAGTTTGCTGGGCACAAGTCTGGTTCAAGACCACTTTCTGACCATTTGATTTTAGATAATTTGATTTGATTCACTGCTTAGGAGTTTCATGGAATCCCAGACTGGTTTGGGTTGGAAGGTACCTGAAAGATCATCTAATTCCAACCCCCATGCGTGGGCAGGGACATCTCCCACTAGACCAGGTGGCTCAGAGAGACATACCTGTTTATCAGGGGATTCATCTGATGACTGATTTACTCTCTGGTCAGGGTTTTACAAAATAGGATAAAATAGAAAATGTGGGAGGGCTTCTTTATTTGCTGACAGAGAAATGAGACTGTTGCTCCCTGGTTTCCCACAGTGGTGGTTTATACTAATGTGTGTAGATTTGTGTAGTTCTCAGTATTTTTCCAGGGCTCCAGGCTCTCTCTTCTCAAGATGTTGAAAATAATGGGAGTTCAGAGAGAAGATTCTTTTCATAGAATCATAGGGGTTGGAAGGGACGTCTGAAGATCATCGAGTCCAACCCCCCTGCTGCGGCAGGAATACCTGGGGCAGATCACCCAGGAACACATCCAGATGGGTCTTGAGTCTCCAGAGAAGGAGACTCCACAACCTCTCTGGGAACTCTGTCCCAGGGCTCTGTCATCCTCACAGGAAAGAAGTTTTTCCTTATGTTGAGGTGGAACCTCCTATGCTCCAGCTTGGTGCCACTTCCCCTTGTCTTATCACAGGACAACACTGAAATATGAAATACCTCTTGTATCAGAGTGCAAAAAAATGTCAGCTCTCTGATCACCTCATCTCTTTGCTGTTAGAAGTCAGCTAATGTTCTGGTCCAAGCATTTGCTGGAATTCTGTTTTGACAGCATGTTCTTATTGACTTGAGAGACAGATCCATGCTCATTTAAAATTATTTTGTTAATCACAGATCACCTGGGAGCTGTGTGGGTATGTGAGTCACAGGTTTATTGTTGAATAGGTAAGCAAGCTGCTTTTTCTAGCTAAGCAACAGTAAAGACTTGGGGGTGTTCAGCCTGGAGAAGAGAAGGCTCCAGGGAGACCTTAGAGCACCTTCCAGTGCCTGAAGGGGCTCCAGGAAAGCTGGGGAGGGGCTTGGGACAAGTGAGAAGACAAGCAGTAATGGATTAAAATTGGAGGAGGGGATATTTAGGTGAGACATGAGGAAGAAATTCTTTGCTGTGAGGGTGGTGAGAGCCTGGCCCAGGTTGCCCAGAGAAGCTGTGGCTGCCCCATCCCTGGCAGTGTTGAAGGGCAGGTTGGATGGGGCTTGGAGCAGCCTGGGCTGGTGGGAGGTGTCCCTGCCCATGCAGGGGGTTGGAACTGGATGATCTTTAAGGTTCCTTCCAACCCAAACTGTTCTATGATTCCATGAAGCCTTCTAACCACTGGGGGGCTATTAAATAATTAAGAATTATAATTGCTTTTCCTAAAGGGTAGGGTGTTTCTCTGAATTTACCACAGGGAGCATCTTCAGTAGTCTCCTGATTTGTTGGTTTTATTTTCAGTTGTGTTAAAGGATGGAAGCTTGACTTCCCTTAATTGCTTTGCCTTCCATCCCCACAGACCAGCCCTTATTGCTGCCATATAAACCTTCTGGAAGTACTGGGATGTATTATGTCCCTTATCTAAAGGCAAGATCCACAATGTCTCCAGTTGAGTCAGAGGCCAGTGCTGAGAGCTCTCCTTCAGGTACCTATTTATCTTGGGTGTTCCAAATGCACAGGATGCTGGTTGTAGTTCCTGGCTCACTATGTATCTCTTTCACATGGAGCTCAGAACTTTCTGTCCTCCTCACTTAGAGGAAGTGCATTGATTTGAAGAGAAAAATGTCTATGTTCATGTTCACACCACTTCATAGCACAAGTCCTGACTGAGGGCTGTGGTTTCCATTTCTTTGATGAAAGGGATGTCAGAACTCCATCCTGGCAGAGGAAAGAAACCAGGCTCAATGCTTTACAGCGTGGCAATTCTTGACTTTCCTCTGGGAATTATTATTCTGTTTGGACTCTTTCATATCTCTCCCAATTCTCCTTCCTTTTAGTTCCCTTCTTTTATTCTATTTCTTACATTCCTCTTCTTTTATTAATTTGGTATGTGTGCATTCTGAAATATCTGCATAATACAGCACATTTCAGTCAGTAGCTTTCTCAATACTGAATTTCTTCCCTCCTTGTTAGAGGATTCCAGTGTAGAAACTCTTTCTATAAACAATGGAATTCTTAACTGTGGTTTAAAATATATTCACCCTTTCCCCACATCCTCCCATCTCCCACTTCTCATTTACCAGAAGAAGAGGATTCTCTGTGGTTCATCAACTGCTTTGGCTTTGCCTGCTGTTATTTTTTAGTTCTCCCCTATACATAAAGAACACATCACTGAAGCACTATAGGCCTTGTTGGCAGATTGTTTTGAGTCAGAGATCTTTGACATCCAAAGTTATTTGTAGACAAAACCAATATTGCAGAACTGTCCAGTTCCTGACAGGTGTCCCCCAGGGGGAGTAGGTTGATACCACAGTGACAGTAAGTGCACAGGTCAGTTGTGAGAGCCACAAATGGTGCTTGTAATTGTTTATGCATGTCTCTGCTCACTCCTTTTTTGCAGTCTGTCTGTTGTAAGATGTTCCAAATGAGAGGAACAAATGTGACACGAGTCTGTTGTTTTGAAGAAACTGATGCTAGAGATAAAAATTCAACATTGTGTACAAGGGAGTATGAGGTTCTAGAAAATGTACAGCAGGATGGAAAACTAAGCTTTGGGGTTTTAACTCCCTGCTGCAGAGAGGATTCTTTACTGTGTCCAGTTCTGGATCCCCCAACATAAGGAGGACATGGAGCTCCTGGAGGGAGTCCAGACGAGGCCACGAAGATGATCCAAGGGCTGGAGCAACTCTGCTCTGGAGACAGGCTGGGAGAGTTGGGGTGTTCAGCCTGGAGAAGAGAAGGCTCCAGGGAGACCTTAGAGCACCTTCCAGTGCCTGAAGGGGCTCCAGGAAAGCTGGGGAGAGGCTTTTCATCAGAGAAGATAGCGACAGGACAAGGGGTGATGGTTTTAAACTGAGAGAGGGGAGACTTAGGTGAGATATTCGGAAGAAATTCTTCCCTCTAAGAGTGGTGAGGAACTGGGATGGGTTGCCCAGGGAGGTTGTTGATGCCCCATCCCTGGAAGTTTTTAAGGCCAGATTGGATGAGGTTTTGTGCAACCTGACCTAGTGGTTCCCTGCTCATGGCAGGGGAGTTGGAACTTGGTGATCTTTGAGGTGCCTTCCAACCTTAATGATTCTATGATTCTATGATTCTGTGATTCTTAGCTCATGAGTAGTAGCGGAAGGAAAGTGAGTGCAACCACTGAACGTAACCAGGTGGTGTTGACAAGGGTTTTATCAATCAGTTGGGACCATTTTTAGATTTCTAACCTCAGGAGACAGTGATGTGATGATCACCCTCTGCAGCTACCTGAAAGGAAGTTGTAAAGAGTTCGTTGCTGGTCTCTTCTCACATGTAACTGGTGATAGAACAAGAGGAAATGGCCTCAAGCTGCACCAGGGGAGGTTCAGACTAGACATTAGAAGGAACTTTTTCTCTGAAAGGGTTGTCAGACGTTGGAACAGGCTGCCCAGGGAGGTGGTTGAGTCATCATCCCTGGATGTGTTGAAAAGTCATTGGGATGTGGTGTTGGGGACATGGCTTAGGGCTGGACTTGAGAGAGTAGGGTTAATGTTTGGACTCAAAGATCTTGAAGGTCTTTTCCAACCCAAGTGATTCTGTAATGGAGAACTCTGCTGCTGTTGCTTTGACTTCTTGTGCAGAGAGATTATACAAACATACTCTTCCAGTTTTTCTCCATTGCTCTTCTGAGCTTGGAAAATAGATATTTACATGAATCAGTGAAAATGTCTGGAATTTTAATGTGAACAGGAGGGAGTCTGGACATTCCAAGTACCTCTGCCTGGCTTCCTGGCAGACTTCTCCAATGCTCATTTTCATGTGGTGTTCTCTGCTCATTAGTAGAACAGCTAAAATGTATCTACCTCTTAGGGAAGACCCTTGGCACCAGAGATAATGGAAAACAATGCGGAGGAAGACCTACAGCTGCTGTGTTAGTCACTACAACTGCTCACTGGGGACCCAGATTGTTGGTTGGAGAACATGCTGCTACTAATACCTGGATAATGGGCTTTCTTGCAGATGTTGTCTCATGATATTTCTGTATCTATTTGTCCTGTTTCCTTATTTTACTCACAGTTGTTGCTCTCCTTATCTGCAGGGTCAAATGATGCTTTTCCTCCAAGGTTTCCAGCAAACATGCTTGGTTTAAGGAATGATAATCCTCCAGGCATCACAACTATCAAGCATAAAGAAGGAATCTGCAGGAAGAGAACTGAGCCCAAACTAGCCTGGGCTGAGGAGCAAATCAGAACTTCCCCAGGTAGTTACAATGTGTGTTTAATTTTACCTGTGTTTTTAAACACATGAAAGAAAGTAGAACAAAATAATGATGTTTCAGGATCTGTGATTTCTGATCTTGTGACATTGCTGATTGATTTTTTTCTTCTCTTTCCTACCTTTCCTGTCCCTGACTGCCGTAATACTTACACATCCAGAATTTCTAGCATTCCAGTGGCTCTTCTTTCCTACCTTTCCTGTCCCTGACTGCCCTAATACACATCCAGAATTTCTAGCATTCCAGTGGCCTCAGTGCTTATCAGAGCCTTTGTAAGGTTTTTGTTTGGTGGATTTTGGTTTTTTTATTTGTTTTTTTGTGGTGTATCTGTCGTGTTTGGTTGGCTTTGGTTTTGCTTTTGTTTTTTAAGGCACTCTTAAGTTTGTGAAGTGCAAGGTTTTCTTTATGTGTAGAAAAGATGTCCATGTGGAAAATGACAGAAATTCCCCAGTCAATAAATCAGATGGGATGATTTTGTGTCTTGAGTTGGGTTCACATTCCTGCCCACAAATACACTGATGTCTTCTGATGTCATGCAGACTATCTGTAATGTTGGTATATAATTGATTTTCAATTTGATTTGTCTGATGTCTTCTCCTTCCAACCTAGTTGGATGGCACTCCTGAGGGGTGAAGGTCAGGGTTTACTACTCTAGTAGCCTTCTTCAAGGCTTTATTTGTTGAGAATGCTGACAAAATGAAATCACCCTGTGCTACCTGGTGATTTTGACACTGTATCTCATGCCAGTAGATAAAATGACTCCTGATGGACATTCCTTTTGTTCAAAACCTCTCTCTGTGATTTTGAGTGGCTGACAAAGTCAAGACAAAGTCCTCAAGTCTGCGTAGGGATGAGGGTTTTTGTTGGGTGTGAGAACTACATCTTGTTCCTGGACAGAAGTAAGTTGAGACAGAAGGTGGCTGAGTGGCTGGTGTCTCTCCTAACTGCAGTAGTGGATTCCTCAGGGGAGCTGCTCATTGCCCTGTACAGAGTTTTGCTGTATTAAACAGAGAGAGCAAATTTCAAGAAGGCAATAATAATTGTGGCTGTTCATGAGGGATGGGACCCAAAGCATGAACATGATGGGAATCCATTATGGAGTAGAGAGTTCCTGCTGTATGCTAGGGACTCACAGATACAGGCTTCTTGGGAGCCCAGTTGTTGTTCTTAGTATCGCATAAACTTGTTAAATGAAGATGTTTAATGAAGCAGATTTTTATGGAGCACCTCAGTGTGATTATTGTCCTTTATCAGCAGGCAGCTCAACATGCCTGGCGTGGGGTCACCCCACAGAGCAGTGCTGGTGAGTTGGTGGGGATTCCTTCTGCTGATTTTAATTCTTCACAAGGAGCTTTGAGGGTTTTCTCTACAGGATGGGGAGATTTTGCTGATTCCAGAAGAGAATTTAGAATTATTGCAAAAGACACACTGAAGTTCATTATTTTATGTTGACTTTTTTTGGTGTCAGTAGGACCAGTGGTTAAATTAGTGCTACAATAAAGACAACATTGTCTGAACCTAGTTTTTCTAATGGCAGAAATAATTATCTGTGAGAATTTGTAGCATGCAAGGACATGGAAACAAGTGAAGTAAGATAGAAAAGTGCTTTTCTTCATTCACTGGGGGTAGCTCAGAAGAATTCTGGGTCATGGTGGTAAAGCTGAAGAAAGAGTGTGTATAGAAGTGAGCTCTTCAAACAACAAGCTGCAGTAACAACCATAATGACATAGAATCCCAGACTGGTTTGGGTTGGAAAGACCTTCAAGATCACCTAGTTCCAACCCCCCTACATGGGCAGGGACACCTCCCACCAGCCCAGGCTGCTCCAAGCCCCATCCAACCTGCCCTTCAACACTGCCAGGGATGGGGCAGCCACAGCTTCTCTGGGCAACCTGTGTGTTGGAGCAGCGATCAGACCTGGTTTCTAGTCCTGCATGAAAGCATTAGGTCACAGGACTGTTTAAAACAAAACAACAAAAACACAAATAAAGCAAGAAATTTGGGATGAGTATTGAAGAGCTAGAGAAGAACTG
>NW_009952373.1:186624-187415 GCF_000747805.2 Chaetura pelagica
TCAGCTCTCCATTACCAAATCACTGATGTTACCAGTCATAAATGGTCTGTTCTTTTTTTGTGTTACCTTTTTATTTCTATGACAGCTATTAGTTCTTCATAAGGCATCTTGAAATGATAGACTTGACCAAAATGGTGTGGAACACGTTGCAGTATAGGTAGGAGCTGGAGAGAATCTGCCTTTGTGGGTTGCTACATAATATCCTCAGCTTCCCTAAATACATATAAGGACTTGACCCAGATTTTGGTCAGTGGGGTAGCTGGATTCCTCCTTCAGATTCATTTGGGTATCATAATCCTTTGGGTTCTGTCTTCCAAATGATGGAAAATATTACTTCTATACCTTTATTAATGCTGAGCCTTCACTCCAAAGTTTGTTGTGTTTCAGGAATGGTTATGGTGATTCCTGCTTTTGCTTGGGAAGTGTTAGGATGAAAGGAATCCTGTTCAAGATTTGTTGTTTCCTACTTGCTTCCCTGTAACGAGACAAACTTTTAAAGTGTTTTCTTCTCTTCCAGAACGCACAGCTCATTCGAAGTCTGTAAAAACCACTCATCCAGTCTTCAGATCTGCACAGCTAAACCTTCAGCACCCAGTGCCCGTGGGTGAGAGCTTCTTTCTGTCCAACAGTGAGCTGTCAGAAGACAGTTCTGGTCTTGGACGTGCTGGACCTTCCTTCAAGGCTGTCCTGCAGAGTCAGAGAAGAGCACGTCGTCATCAACGCGTTTTCTCTCTCCATCACAAAAAAGATGGTGACAAGGAGTTCTTCCCACTCCCAGCAGCAGCAGATTA
>NW_009952373.1:187462-211955 GCF_000747805.2 Chaetura pelagica
AGGGAGGGAGCTGCGTGGCAGAAGAGAAGCAGACCTAAAGGCAGCTAGGAATTATCCTTTGCCATCTGGCCAAACAACTCGCCTTAATGAGCATGTGGAGAAAGAGCTGCCAGCCAAGCAGAGAACCCACTCCAGCGGTAGCTTAGATGAGCTCTGGATCAAGTTTTTGGAGTGCCAGAAGAGGCACCAGCACCATGATTTCAGGAGAAATGGTGAGCTGTCCCTGGTTGAGCGCTTGGATCGGTTGGCCAGGCTGCTTCAGAACCCTGTAAAGCATACACTGATGCCAGAGAAACCTGAGAGGAGCCTTTCTGAACAGAAAAGAGAGGGAAGAGAACAGAAGAAAATCAGACTGCTAGAAAAGGTCACGTCTGAAAGCACCTCAGAGCCTAATGCGACACGTGTCAAAGGCAGGCCACGTATGACCCGTGATAAAAATAGCCTGGCTGAGCTCAGGAAAAATAGGTCAGGTGAGAAAAATACCTGCCACATGGATAAGATTTTGGAGCACCAGCAGTATTTGGAAACTCTTAGTGACACCTCCTCAGAGGTGAGGCTTAGTAGAGACCATGGCACCACAATCAGTTCCATCACCTCAGAATCAGAGACAGTGACCCTGACAGAGGTGGAAACTGGAACCCAGGGTGAGGTGAGCAGTTCCATTTCCACAATTGACACTGCCAGGCTGATCAGGGCTTTTGGGCACAAAAGAGTGAGGGTGTCCCCAAGACTCTCCCAGCTTTACTATACCATCAACTCCCAGAAAAATCACACTGAAAAGTGGGACAAGGGAAGTGGCAAAGCAGAGAGTGTGGAATATCCAAAGGTTACTTCTGGGAGACACAGGAGAAGGAAAGAGATCCAGGTATGTGGTCAGTTAGACCAAAAGACTGTTTTAACTGATCTTTACAGGAAGTCACAACCTGCTGTGCAATAGTTACTAGTACAGTTTGTTACTTGGAAAATCATCTAACATTTCCCAGAGTGTTGTTTATATGATAGGCTTCTGTCTTTGATGTAAGTAGCTCAAGCAAGTCTCTGCCTTTCCAGAAATAAGGAGGAGATCAAAATATCTTAAAACATCACTTGGACTTTCTTTCCCTTTGTTCTTATTTGGCTCTTTTCTCTGCCTTGGTTGTCTTGAGAAGCCAGATCCTGCTGTATCTGATTTCTAGTTAACTGCAGGTTCTGTGCTTGAGCTGAAGAACCAGTGGTGGTGAGTTGTGGTTGTAGATTTTGACTGGCTATTGCTACCTGAATATCTCTGGGCAGTGATAAATACCATTTCCTAAAAGTTGGAATTACAATTTGAATTTTCTAACTGTTTGTCTAGTTTAAATGTTGGAATTACTTTGTTTTGCTGAGCGTTGGTTGTAACCTTCTTCAGTTTCTGTATTTGGCAGTTCAGGTGTATGAAAAGATCAAGTCTTGTCCCTAAAGATTCTGTGTGAAAAGTCTGGAGTGAAGCTGTTCAAAATCTTTCTGATCACTTCAGTTGAATTTGGCCATTGTCCTTTGGAGGAGAAATGAAAATGAATGTGCTGTAAGGAGACCTTGCCTTGGGTGATTATAGCAGAAAATGACAGAGTTTTGGTGTTCTGTAGTGTACATTGATCCTGAAAAGTCCAGGAACAAGTGAGAAATACTTCTTTTATTACTGGAATAAATTGGTAGAGTCATCATTACTAGTAGATCTTATTGAAATGAGTTTGATTTTCTTTTTAATAGAAACCACTCAAACTTCCTCTGCATCAAGTAAGCTCAGGAATGCACGTCTGGGGGAGAAACAGCCTTTTTCAAGACTGAGAGTGGTTTTGAACATAGTTTATTGTTACTTTTATTTATAATACTTATTTGAAGGTAAAATGAAATTCTCATAGACTTTGCAACAGGAGGACTGTTCATCAGAACACTGGCTACCTAACAGGGAAATCAGGATCCAGCATTTCTTGCATGATTGTGTTGTACAGGAGGTTCTTTTATTCCATATTGTGAATAATCTTTCAGTGTCTGTTTGGACCTTAAAAACGCCACCTAGATTTTTGCCTCTTAAGATCCCCAGTGAGATAACTCAGTGCAGTCATATGGCTTTAAGAAAGTATTATCTTTTATCTGCTGATGTCACTTTCTTTATAAAACTACATATAAAGAGACACATGAGTCACCTCAAATAAGGAGTAAGAGAAAATCGATGGCAAAACTTAATTTTAAAATCCAAATTTGGGTAATTTCTGTGATGCTTGGCAGAACAGAAATCAAGATTTATTTTTTTTCTGTTAAGTTGCAAATATCTGTGGTACAGACACTAGTGTGTAAATCCTTCAGGCAAGTGCTGCTTTGTGTAGCTCAGGTTTTTTTCTCAGAGCCTATTGTCAGCTCTGCTTCCAGAAAACTTGGTTACAGCTTTTTTTTATTTTATTTATAGATGCTGAACCCATCCCAGAAGGTTTTTATCTCTTCCAGTTTCTGTTCTTTCTAAAGCACTCTTCAAGCTGCCATCTGGTAGCAGGTACAAAGCTAAAGGTTGTGCTATTCAACTGCTGAAGGGCTTTAAGAGCACGGAATCTTCTAGTCCCAAGAGAAATATGCATCTCAATATTCAACACTGAGTGGCTGCCTGTATTTATTTTTATGGCCTGATCTGCACGTGCATGGAAATGAGTTATCTGGCTTTTTTTTCTTCTTTTATGCTCTCTTCCCTTTTGCTGAGCACGTGTTTGAATTTCCTGCTGTTCTCTGAAATAAGATACAGATCTACTACATCCCTCTGGTGCACTCTGCTAGAGCTGGAACAGCTTTAGGAAACTAAAACCCAGTTCTTGTCAATATGCATGAGAGGAAAAATTGCCTCTTTTAACATTGAAATGAAATTATCTTTGGCATTGAAGTGATGAGAGCAGAGGTTCAATAAAAAGGTAATAAAGAAGCCTCTGTGTGTTTCCATCGTGGTTGGCACGAGGAGTTACAAATAGGATACTAATTGCTATGATCAAGGCAAAAAAAAAGAGATCTGTTTCATAATTAAAAATGAGGTTCAGTGGAGTTGCAGAGATTGGGCTGTGCTGCACTGTTGGGTTCAGAGCCTGGAGAAGCACTGTCAGTTAATTGCTGTTAATGAAGCACTAACCTGCTCTGGGTTATATCTAGCCAAAAAAAGGCTTGTGGACAAGGTGCATTACACTTAGAGGATATTCCTCCTTAAATGGCTGGGAAGTTCTAACACACCATCAAATGGAAATTAATTTGGTGTGGCAAAGTTGTGCTGCTTACACCCCTGCAGCTGCAACATCTGCTTGTGTGAATGGGCAAGATGTGAAACTAGCATTTTGCCTCAGCCATGCTCTTGCCATATGTCTTTTATTTGTATTTCTTTTATTGAGTTGGATTTTCTCCACCTGGAGAACTTTGTGTTATGAGGATCACAGGGTGATGAGAGGACATTCCATGTTTTGAAAGGACCTAGCTCTTCCTTGGCAGTGGTACAGAACTGGAGTTCAGGGTGAATTTGCAAAGCAACGTGTTAATCTTTCAAGACAGTTTGTCCCTGCAGCAAACTCAGCAACCTTTAAAGGCTTTTGCTTTGAGAGGGTAGGAACATAGGATTCAATATAGAGGTTTAGTCTCTGTCTTTCCAAAGCAGAAATACTTCACACTTTTCAGTCTTTCTTGAAAATACAACCAACAAATGGTCTTGCCACAGCCAAGGGTTTTCTGCGTCTGTCTTGCTAGGCCAGGGTGATGACTGTAACTTTTTTCTGTTTGAAACCTGCTCTCTTGTTCCTTCCTGTTAGCATTTCGGGAATTTTTATTCTCTTGCTTGTGTTTTCTTTTTTCTAGCAGGCAATCTCCCTTTCCTTGGATTCAACTTCTGCAAGCAGCAGCTCCTGGGGGCCCAGCCCTGCTCTTAGGAACAGGCGACAGGCACGGATGCTTAACAAAGGTATCCAGGCAGGTGGGTTGTTGGATTCCAGACCTCTCTGTATTTGCTTCTGCCTTTCACCTCTTTGGAAACCCTGCTTCAAAGTCTGTTGCATGTTTCTGGTGATGGGTGTGTACACACAGCATTCTTTAGATTCACTTCACATGCTTTTAAAGAGAGGGGGATGTTGTTAATTGAAACGAGCCATTTCATTTCCTTTCTTGGGCTGCATGAGTAGCAGCCATTCTTTTCATTTAAACTTTAGTTTATTAACCCAAGTTTCTGATCCATTTCAGTAGTATAGGTGAACTACCTGTATTTTTAATGTTTTATCCACCAGACATCTGTTACTCACAAAACATATGCTATTTCAGAAGGCAACTGCAGTGTTCCATGCTCTTCTTTGTAATATCTTGGATGTTATATTATATTTAAAGCATCAGCTGATGCTGGACTGGTGCACTTCTGCATTAGGGTTCTTCTGGTGTCAATTATCAGCTTCTTCATTGCTTTCATTTACACACCAAGTCCCCATCATCAGCTGGAGTAATTTATTCACCAGACGTATCAATTATTTATTTAACACTGCTTTTTCTTTATTTGAGTGGATTGAATCAGCAAAGTATTTTCATGGCACATTTTCAAGATAGTGTTATGACTTTTTGAATGTTAGTTGACACCTTCCACTTAAAATGTTTCTGTTAAATATTGGTAGTGCTGTTGGCAAAGCAATCTGCTGTAGCTGAAACAGTTTTTGGATGGGACACAGGATGTAACAGGTCCAGTAAAGCCTGCAGTTCATGAATCCAAAATGTAAATCTGTGTCTTGACCTGGCAGTGTGTCTTTCAGCAGCAGATTAGAAGGTCCCCAGCAAGGGGCAAGTTGGTTCAGATTAAATTATATATCTATACATATATATAAATAATACACACACACACACACATATATATATGCTTGTTCGGCTGGGGGTGCTTGGTTTCTCCCACTTTAATGTTGCTCAGATTATCATATAGTAACAATCCTGAGTCACTGTAAAATCTCCTTGAATTAGAAGTGGGAATATCTAAGTTTCCCTTTTGAAAGGAGGATTAAAAAAGTGATCCTTTAGCTTGAGAGTAAAAATTGAGGGTCAGCTCCTGAAGGATGTTTGTTGGACATGCTGGTGTTGAAGTGCTTCCAGTTGCTCTGGAATAAGATGTTGCTGCTTCATTTTTAACTGCAGGAGACTTGGAGATTGTGAACAGTGCAACCAAGAAAAACACTCGAGATGTTGGTGTGACTTTCCCTCCCCCAAGACCTAGCCAGCCAAGTCAAGGGCCACAGGAACCCTGGCATCGTGTTGATGGTATTTTTGGAGAGTCAGATGGTACAGCCACAGATCATCAGGCAGCAGGAAGCAAGGAGAAGCAGAAGGGGCAGCCAGGCAATTTTTCTGTGGAGAGAAGGATGAAAAGGAGCAGGATGCATTTACCACAAGGTCAGTCCAAAATAGACTTTCTCTCCAGACCAGAAAAGCTGTGCATCTCAACAGCAACCAGCAAAATATGTGAGGAGGGTTAGCCAGGACACTAAGTAGTCTGTCACTAGCACAGTCAGTTCTTACTCTGTTTTTAATCAATGAATTTTAAACATTATCTCAAGCAAGCTCTCTATTGTGATAGCACTTTCAATCAAGCTGTTAGATGCAACCTAGCCAGTAAAGGCAGTAAATAGGAAACAATGAATAAGCCAGGGAAAGATGAATGAGATGGGAAGCATGTAGATACTTAGATTTTCAAGGTTTAAAAGGTTATGTTAAGCCCTGAGTAGCTGGTCACTCTAAGTTGTACGTACTAGTTTTAATTTACTTACACAGTAAGTCAATTTCTTCAAAGAAAAAGTCTCTTTTTGGGAGTACTTGAGGGAAGATTCCAGAAGAACTAACTCTTTTTTTATCTAGAGTTGCATTTTTGAGCTGATGGTGTAGCCTCCTGACTTTTTTTTTTTTTTTAAATGTTTCCTGTCAGGCTTCATAATGTCATGATTAAATGTTTAGAAATGTTTTCCCTAGTCATCATTGTCGTTGTTGTAGGGACAAATCATCCTCTTTCATCCTGGTTGAATTCAGAAAATGTAGAATATCTCCTCAGTGTACTAGCTGATGTATTCACATCCCATTATGTATGTAAACTGTGAGGAATCTAATTCTTGGATACATATTTAATGTTAGGAAGATGGAAATAATTTAGTCTTCAAAAACATCTATAAAAAACTGTAGGACTTAGGACAGCACAGAGGCTCCTTAAAAATGTGTATTTGCTGATAAATAAATGTTTCTGTAAAGAGAGAAACACAAGCAAACTAAACCATTTGGTACTTTGTCAAAAGTGTTGTTTAAGAAAGACTTGCTGGTTTTATGACACTTGGCAAGGGAATGATTTTGAAACTGCCAAAGGTGTCTGCTACAGAGCCCCACTGTTATTAAACTGAAGGATTTATTGCAGTATTAGGCCACTGATGGCCTCCAGTGACAGCCCTGGGCATGGAGGGCCTTAGATGGGGATGGAGAACAGACCCAAGTATTGTCTGCAAGTCTTGATTCTCTTCTGGGGTCTTTCTAACAGGGATTTCATGGTTTGTCCGAGCAGAAGACTTGAAATCTGAATCTAGGAAGGAAAACCATTCCATTCCCTTTTCTGGTCCTGGACCCTCTTGGTTTGAACCATTGACCAGCACAAAGCCCTGGAGGGAGCCTCTCCGAGAGAAGAACTGGCAGGAGCAGCAGCACAGCAATGGGACTGAGCCAGCACTTCCAGAAAGAGCTGCTGAGAACAGGTCCTTGCAACCACTTGTGAAGCTGACCCTGCAGGTACAGGCTGCAGGGATCTCTGGATGAGCTGGGGTGTGATGCTGACCTGGTGGAAACACATTTTGTTCCTTTGGTTTGTTATTTTGCCTTTGTAATCAGTGGAAGTCAACACGTTACAGACCCCTCCTGCTTAAAAAGAAACCAACCAAACCACAAAAAACCCCAAGAAAACCATTTGTCAGTTTGGTTATAACAATCTGCCCTTCACAACATGCTCATACATTGGAAATAATCTAATATTTTAGAGCTTAAATAATTTGTCTTCAGGAGGTAGAGGGAAATGTAGCTGACGTTATGTCAGTTCATACTTCTCTTCCATGCAGAAATGATGCTGTGTGGTGTACATAGGATGTAATTAAAATGGGCTGTAATTAACACAGTGCAAGCACTGTGTGTGTGTGTTCATACACCTGCATGTATGGTGTACAGTGCAAGCAGTGTGTGTGTTCATACACCTGCATGTATGGTGTGCACTTCAGATCAGGTGTGATCCTTCAGTATCTGTGGAAAAATACAGATTAGGATACAGAAATAGGTTTGAAACAGCTTGTCCACAGGAAGTGAAATCTGAATTAGTGCTAATTTAAGTGCACTTCAGAGGTTTCTTTAAGTTCATTTGCATCTGCTCGTGTTCCCAGAGACTGCTCTGTGTTGGAAGTTGAAGTGTGGCAAACAGAGGAGATGTCTTCTAAAATTCCACTTCTGATCCAAACTGAACTGCTGAAGTTGATGTGCCCACTGATTTACACAAGGGAGACTGTGATGTTCCAGAGTCTCCTCAGGGCTCAACATTGTGACCTTTGCTGTGCCCTTTTGGAGATGATATTTATGTCCCTTTTCCTAATGATTTTAGATTTTCTTACTGACCATTTATTTTTCTGGTTGTTGGCAAATAGTCTGTGAAAGAAGGGCTCCCAGGATCCACCCAGCACCCAGGATACAACATGTTGGATGTCTTACCACATGCTGCTTTGATGGGATTTCTTTTTTTTTTGTTCCCATGCTTTGGGGATGGTGTTGGAGAACTTGCTTATTGACTGTAGGGAGACAGTCTGGCCACTTGAGGCTCTGTTTTGTGTCATCCCACCTCAGGAGGCTCTTGCAGCACATCGCCCTGATTTCATCTCCCGCTCTGGGGAGCGTGTGAAGCACCTGAAGCTGGTGATGGAGGAGAGGAGGATGCAGAGCCAGCTGCAGGCTGAACGAGAAGAGCTCTTTAATCCTCTGGAGAAGAGAAAAAACTACAGGACTGCAAGTCACATGCTGGCTGAGAGAGGTACCTTTGTGGTTCTGCTCTTCATGTTCTGTAGGATTTAATGCATTTCCTCATGAAGGGTGTGTGTGTTTTCAAGAAAAGCATTACAATTATTTAACACTATTCTCCATAAGAATCCATAGTTTATAAAGGACGTCATATTGTGGCAGTGGTGTTCTTTGTGAGGAGCAGAGTTGTTCACTGTTCTCTTGTCTCAAATTTTCCCATGTAGGTTTTGTGACTAAAGAAAAGAGAAGAACAATTCCAAGGAGTGAAATGGTTCAAAGATCTAAACGGTAAGGTTAAGAAAATCTTGGTTTGGGTAGATAAGTGAGCTGAGGAAATAGGTAGGAATTGCCCCCTCCCTGGAGGTGTTCAAGGCCAGGTTGGATGGGGTTTGGAGCAACCATAGTAGCAAGTTGAGAGGATGAGGCCTGAGCAATGTCATCTAGCCTCGAAGTTGGAGCTGCTTCGAGCAGGAGGTTGGGCTGGGTGACTCCAGAGGTCCTTCCCAACCCAAGCGATGCTGCAATTTCACAAGCTACCTCCTGGGATATGCAATATATAGAATAACCCCCTTGATATATAGGCTGGGAGAGTCCAAAGAGAATGTTTTATTCCAATGCTTTTGGCATTTAAAAATATTACTAGGGCTTTGGAGAGGTGACAGAAGTGGTAAATATGTCAACTCTCCAGGGTACTCATGCCCATGTGTCCAAGCTGAAGTGGAAGGGTTTGGCTTTGGGTCTCCCTTGGACTGAGAGATCAACTTGTGTATTTTCAGAAACTCTGATTCTATAATTACCAAAGTCAGCAGGACTTCTGTGGAGACTGACTCAGGCAGTCACACTTGGTGGCTATTTTTGTGTTGTTCTTGCTGCTGTCATGCTTAAGGCCAGGTTGGATGAGGCTTGTGCAGCCTGGTCTGCAGGGAGGTTGGAACCTGATGATCTTTAAGGTCCCTCCCAGCCTCATCCACTCTATGATTCTATGCTCCACTTCTCTGTTGGAGCTGAAAAATAATTTATTCTGTACCATTCTTTTGAAATCCACCCCTAGAAGTGCAGGAGCTTTTTCCTTTTCTCTGTGAGGATACAAATGGAATTTCTCATGGCAAATTAGCTAAAGGTAATGAAAACCATTTCAGTGAATTAACCTGCAGTTCTGCGTCATCCGCTTCTTGTTCTAAACCTCTTAAGGGTGTTTTTTTCTTCTTTTTATTGGTGTTGGATGTGTATTTGCTTGCTTCTCAATTCCACTCGGTGGGGAGTTCTAGAAGCTACAAATGTGTATGACTCTCCCAAGCTGATGCTGGCAAATTAGACAGGAGATAAAATTCAGTACTAATTGAGATTTGGATTTGATCCTCGCTTTCTTGATTCTGCCTGGAATTCTTGTTTTCCAGCTAACTTCTCATCTCTCTCTCCTTTGAAACATGCAAGTGACACCTAGCTTGGACTGACTGAATAGCAAATGGGTGCAAACTGGTGCACATTTGCCTCCCTTGTGTCTCTTACTGGTATTTCAGGCTGAGAGTTGAGGGTGTTCATCCTGGAGAAGAGAAGGCTCCAGGGAGACCTTAGAGCACCTTCCAGTGCCTGAAGGGGCTCCAGGAAAGCTGGGGAGGGGCTTGGGACAAGGGCAGGGAGGGATGGGATGAGGAGGAAGTGTTTTAAGCAGAAAGAGGGGAGATTCAGATTGGACATCAAGAAGAAATTTTTTGCTGTGAGGGTGGTGAGACCCTGGCCCAGGCTGCCCAGAGAAGCTGTGGCTGCCCCATCCCTGGCAGTGTTGAAGGGCAGGTTGGATGGGGCTTGGAGCAACCTGGGCTGGTGGGAGGTGTCCCTGCCCATGCAGGGGGGTTGGAACTGGATGATCTTTAACGACCCTTCCCACCCAAACCATTTTATGATTCTGTGAAGTATCACTTATTTTCCTTCTGAAATCAGTACCCAGACAATTGCCAAAGTTGCTTGTCCTGGCTGGGGGGCTGCTTGGGTTTGCAGTGTTCAAAGTGGAGCTTGGTGAAGGACTTTGAAATCTAAAGAGCTGAACATAGATGTGTTTAAGAAAGTTTTGAAGTGCTAGCAGTAAATATGTAAAGGTGTTGTACTGACATAAGAATGAAGGAGTCTCTAAAAGAGCCTAATGCAGTATTTTCTCTGTAACAAGTTTGTATTTTTTCTTATTTCCTGGTTTTTGAATGAGCACGTTAAGAAGGAGTTATAGGGGAGTCTGTCTTGCTTTAAATAGGACAGGATTGAAATTTTTGAACATCGCTCACTTCTGCTTCCTGTAAACCACAGGGTTTTGAAGCTGTGTCTTTCTTGGCAACCCTTGTCAGGACATTAATAAAGCTTTATGATCTTAAAAGAAGATTTGGGCAATAAGTGTGAGGAATTTACTGCCATCCTGGCTCCATGGTCCCTCCTTGAGCTGGTGACACAAACTGGACCAGAAAAGCACACTGCCTCTGTCCTGAGCACCTTCTGGTCAAAGCATCCCTTGCTGTTTGACTCTGGTGTGAGAGAAGTTCAACACTGGAGAAGACAAAGCATTCACAGGACAACACTTTAATGGCTCAAATACTAAAAAAAGTCCCTCAAGAGCTTAAATCAGGTTGTTCTTGTCATTAATACGTTGCTGGTGGTGAATAAACGTGATACTTGGAGTTGACAAATCCCCAAATCAATGGAGCTGCTCTGGGCTGAAGATACTGAGGCTCTGCCTTGTGCAGCTGGGATAATCCCATGATTTTAATGTTACAAACATTGCCTTTGGGAGGTGCTGCTTGTAGAACGAGGCACGATGGGATGTGGGAATTTCCGGTATCACACCAACATTTTCCCTCTGTGACACTAGGGAAACCCCCAGCTAGTTGTTTCTCTGGTGTGGTTGGCCAGTGGCCTTCGAGAGAAAGTGAAGAGAAAAGGGAGGGTGGGGTTTTTTAGATCAGTAATTTCCTGCCAAGTCACTATTTTTGACTTTGTGTTGTTGCCACTGCAGGATCTATGAGCAGCTGCCAGAGGTGCAGAAGAAGAGAGAGGAGGAGAAGAGGAGGATGGAATACAACTCGTACCGCCTGAAAGCACAGCTCTACAAAATGGTGGGTGTTCTGCTCCAGCATTCCTACTGCAACACTGGAGATGGATTTTTTTGGAGGTCACAAGCAGGATGGGTGGTAATATTCACTGAATGTTACTTGGGTGGAATTCTTTTGCAGCTTACAGTGGTTAGGTTATATTGGCATTGGGTCTCAGGGTCACGGCAGTCGAGCTTAGCAAAACTTGGAACAAAAATTCCCTGACCTCACCTGGAATCCTTCCAGTACCTACACGTGGTGTATGGAAAAAAGACAAGGAAGCATGCTCCTGGTGAAAGCATGCTTTGTATAACGTGTAACAGACACACAGCACAGGTTTAAATAACCATAGAAAGACTGAAGAACCCCGTGCTAAAGACTCCCTTGGGTTAAGCAGGGTAAGTGACAAGAAGAGTCTTCCAACCTTCTGCCCTCCCATGGGCACACGTCTGATTATCTAGTATTTGTGTGCAATGAGCAGTGCTAGTTTATACAAAAAAATGAGCAAAAATGTCCTGATAAAACACAGAAGGCTCTTTTCATAGAATCATAGAATCCCAGACTGGTTTGGCTTGGAAGGGGCCTTTAAGATCATCTAGATCCAAACCCCCTGCATGGGCAGGGACACCTCCCACCAGCCCAGGCTGCTCCAAGCCCCATCCAACCTGCCCTTCAACACTGCCAGGGATGAGGCAGCCACAGCTTCTTTGGGCAACCTGTCTTCTCTGAGAAGTGCATCTCCAAAACTGAGGAGTGAGTCACGTTTTGAGCTGCTCTAGGCATCCCTAAGCTTAACCTTTCTACTAAGAAGAAGAACTAAAATATGAGAAGCATCAGTTTGCAACACCAACACTGAGGTTCTAACTTGACTTGCCTTCTTGCTCTTTAACTAAAGCTCATACCATAAAACGTTCCCTTTTGGAGAACTCTGGCAGCAGGCAGGGCACTGCATTATAAGCCTCAGTGGTTTAAGGACATGCATTAAAAAAGAAAACTGTTGGGTTTTTTTTGCCTCTGGATCTGAAGGTTGCCCCAGTTTTAGCATTGCTCCTCTTTTCTGGCTGAGTTGTCCTACCAGTGCTTGGATAATAAGGTCAGTTATTTGTTGGGAACAGCAGTAATTGGATTTTAAAAGTCAGGGCTTGTAATGCAATGTATTATCCAGAATACTTCCCTAATCTGATTGTGGATGCTTAACCACCAGAATCACTGGAATTTGATGCTGTGCTTTGCAGGGTATATGCAGGATGTATTTTTTCAGTAGTCTGAGGAGCTCTGGTGCTGGTACAGTAAGATCTTAATGAATGCTGGCAGTCCTTGACTTGAAGTAGCACAGTCAGCTGGAAGCAGAGAGGGAATCGGGTCAGAAGTTGTGTATACAAGTCTGGTTTTGATTGGAAGAGGGCTGATTCACTGCAGTAAATATTGTAATCTTTTTGACTTCCTTGCTGATGCAGAAGAGCTGCAGGGAGTAGCTGGAAATAGGGTGAATGGTTTGTTTAGGATTTGGTTGGTGTGTTGCTGAGAGCACCCGTTTCAAAGCAGATCTGAGTGTGCAGGAAAACAAGAACCACAGATTTTGTGGAGTGACTCCAAGGGTGACACAGAGTATTAGGAGAAGGAAGTGGCTGGTACAAAAGCTAGACTAAAACCTTGAGTAATGAGGGCTGTCTCATCAAGATGAGCTGTGGCACTGCACCCAAACTGATGTTGGAGTGTCTCGTGGTGGCAGGTGTGTGCTGGTGTAGAACAGCAGATCAGATCTGTGGAATGAATCTGGCTCTTCTTTTAGTTGCAGTCACCCAGAGGAATTCTGGTGAACCTCATACAGATCCAGTGGGGGAAAGATCATTTGGCACATATCCAGGCAAAGCTTGGGGAAAGAGAGGGAGGCAGGGAGTCAAGTGCCCTGCTCAAGTCTGGGTGTGGAGCAGGGCATAGTGCTTGTGCTCCCTGACGGCCAGGACAGTGCTCAGGGGCATCACCTGTCTCTCATGAAACTTTTGTCCTTCACTCCTTGGATTTTGGCAGGCTGACACTGAGTAACCCAATGGGGAAAGGCTGTACTCGTGCCCCAGCCAGTCCAGGGAGCAGGTTAGTAGGTCAAACTGCTGGTGAAATGTGTGCTGAGGCAGCCTGTTCTGGAGCATCTGGGGCTTATGCTTGGATTTTTCTGGCTGACTTGCTGCTGTGCAAACCCTAATGCCTGGCAGGGAAGCACTGGGCAGGTGGGGATGTCTTAAACTGCCAGAAGTGGAGTCTGAGCACCTGTTCTCCTTTCCCAGCACCTGTGGCTGAACACTTTGTTGTACTAATGGAGTGTGCTTAGATCCTGAGTTTATTCCATCTCAGCCATCATGCAGGAAGGCACTGGGACACAGTCTGCTTCTCTTTCTGTCACTGATACCAAAGGGGTGGATGTGTGAAGGTAAAATCAGGTGTGCACACTAAGAGCAGTGCAGCTGGCTCTGAGGATGGGGTTATCCAGCAGTACCACACTCATGCCACTTCTACAGGGCACTGAGGACTCCCAGGTTAGGTAGGGGGGATTAAAATTTGGGAATGGAAACAATTAAATCAACATGTGCCCTCACATCTGCACACACATGGGCAAGTGCTTTTTGCTGAAGCATCCTCACACTGGATTTAAAGGTATGTTAGTTACAGCTGCATATGGATGAAATTAATGGGCCAGTGCTTCAGAAGAGACATAAACACCAGCTTCTGAGGAATATATTGTGAGGAGGAAACCAGCAAAATTGTGTTTCCAGTGTGAGCAACAACAGCCACAGTGTGGGACATGCTGCTCTCTGGAGGCAACATGTTTCTTTTCATAAGCTGCAGGAAACCAAGAGTAATGATCTTAGTGTCCAGGTTGAGGGATGAGTTGAAACTGACTTTATTTGGCTCAAAGTAAGGCCTCAAGTCAGTGAATATACATAAACAAAATTTTCTTACCTTTTGTAAAGTACAAGTTAAAATGCTCCTGGAGGACAGCTGAGAAGTGAGGGCTGTCAGTGTGTGTTTTGAAGGCATTTCTGTGCTACAGAGGTGATGTGGGGCAATGAAATAACAGTTTTGTCAGCACTGAGTGAGGATGGGATCCTTAGGAGGAGGCACTGGGAGCTCCTTGAAACTTAGCAAAATTCCTGTGCTAGAAGGATGGCTGAGGGTTATTCTTAATTTTTTTTTTAATTGTTAAATATGTATCTATTAAGATAGCAAGCTTGCTTTTGCTGCAGAAGGCACATGGATCTGGACTGATGTTGTGTCTTAATATCCCTCTGCTTTTGTACTTTTAATTTCAAATAGATCACAAAATCATACGGGCCAGAGAAGGTGTGTGCCCTTGAATTTTGAAAGCTGTTCAGTCAAGACAGATTTCTGATCTGCTGGCAGCATAAGTCAGAACTCTTTGAACCTCAGTGATGTGAAGTGAAAATGAGTCTCATGAGTTGATCAGCAGATACAAACTCATTCTCTTACTGAGGCTTTTCCATTAGATGTAGCAAGTTGGTCATTTTTGTAAATGTCATGGGAGAAACCTCCATAAAGAGAATAGCAAAGTTATTAATTACTCTGCTTCCCTGCACCCTTTAAAAAAGATACTGGCATTCAGGAACACTAAACACTATTTAAGGATGGGATGTGTCCTTTAGAGCCCATGCCAGACAAGGGCCACAAGGTGTCACTGCCCCAAAGGAAAAAGCTTCTAGAGATGTGAAACTGAACTGCCTTTTGCTTGCAGCTTTACACTGGTTTTTTTTAACTGTTTGTTTTTTAGTCTCCTTGGCTACATTTTCCCCCCACGGCAGGAAGGGGAGCAAAGAGGACAGAGCATCTCATTGCTGGCTGGGTTTGGTTATTAGGCTGCAAAAGGGGCTGTGAGCTGGAAGGGCTCTTCAGAGGCTTTGTGGTGCAAGGTGGTTGGAGCCCTTCTGAGGCTTGGTTGAAGTATTGAGGACAGGTTCTGCACAGAGATTCAAGTCAGGAGCTTTGCTGCTTTTTATACATGTATGTGTATGTAAGACTATGGGTATATGCAATATATATAGGGTGTGTGTATATATATAGAGACAGGATGTGTATGCACATCTCCTCCATACTCTGAGCTGCCTGTTGCCTCCACTGTGATGCAGAAGGTCTCACCAGGCAATAGCTGTATCACTCCCACTGCTGTTAGTAATATATGAGCTACCCAAGGCTCCTAATTTATCCCACACTTCCCTGCAGCCACGTAATGTGGATTCCATGCATCAAAACGTCAGGGATCTGCTGGCTGATGGAGCAGAATGGTGTTGTGTTTCAATCATCTGGGTGACAACAGGTCACACCAGCAGGTGCCTGGGGACACAGACCATGGCAGAGCCAGTGTTAGCAGCACTTCTCCAAGATGCTCTGACATTCTGGTGTGGTTCATGACCAAGGGGCTTTGAATCAATCTTCTTTTTTCCTTTCATGAATTTCTCCACTTGTTTGGTGAAGTGTTAAATGTCTGGAGTTGGCAGCACCCTAGGGCAGAGCTCCACAGGTTAACTGCACAAGACTGTGACTCTTCACACAAAGTGTCGTTTTGAGTTGTTTTATTCTTTTTCCTTTAAAATCTATTACCAGATTTTTGACACGATGCCTCCCCAAATTATTTTTGGAAGAGTCTCCAAATACCATTGCCTTTTCCCCTGCTTTGGGCTGCTCAGGATTGTACAGGCTTTCATCTCTTTGCTGTCAGTCACAGCTCATCCCTCCCACTCAAGTGAAGACTCCTAATGTATTCAATTGCTTATTGTAGAAAAGCACTTTCTGTATCTTCCATTGACTTGTTGCTCTTTGTAACTCTTCTAGTTTGGCTGTGTCCTTCCTAAGTGTGTCACAAACTGGAGAACACACGACTCCCAGAAGTTTGTATTCAGAGTCAATCCCAGACAGGTTTGCGTTGGAAGGGACCTTAAAGCTCATCCAGTCTCACCCCCCTGCATGGGCAGGGACCCCTCCCACCAGCCCAGGTTGCTCCAAGCCCCATCCAACCTGCCCTTCAACACTGCCAGGGATGGGACAGCCACAGCTTCTCTGGGCAACCTGGGCCAGGCTCTCACCACCCTCACAGCCAAGAATTCCTCCCCAAGATCTCATCTGAATCTCCCCTCTTCTAGTTCAAAGCCATTCCCCCTCATCCTCTCACTGCCTGCCCTTGTCCCAAGTCCCTCCCCAGCTTTCCTGGAGCCCCTTCAGGCACTGGAAGGTGCTCTAAGGTCTCCCTGGAGCCTTCTCTTCTGCAGGCTGAACACCCCAACTCTCCCAGCCTGTCTGCAGAGCAGAGCTGCTCCAGCCCTCTCAGCATCTTTGTGGCCTCCTCTGGATTCTCTCCAACAGCTCCATGTCCTTTTTATGTTGGGGACCCCAGAGCTGAACACAGCAGGTGAAGAGAGAGACATGCACTGTGGTTACTTAGTTAAGTCTGTCAACTGTGTCAGTCTGTCAAGGTGTGTCCTGACTATTCAGAATCATTTCTGGCCATTTCCAGAGCAGCCAACACAGGGATGTCCTGGTGTTGGTGAGAAACATAGGCTGCTTCAGCTGCCCTAAAGGGTGTAAATAGTTTTGTATTGCCCCTTGATATTCTGCTCAGAAAATGTATTAACAGGATCTTCATACTTACCATTTTTAATTTTTAGAGGACTCACACTCATCTCTCTCCCTTTGTTTTTATCTTTCAGAAAATCACCAACCATGTCTTAGGGAGGAGGGTGCCTTGGAACTGATAAAGGTCTCTTCAAAGGAAGGTTTCTTCTGCTTTCTGAGCTTTCAGCATGAAGGAAGTTGTGATGTGACAAAAGATAATGCAGTAAATATTGTTGCAGTGTATGTTTGTGGTTTTCAGTCGTGTCATTTTTGTACTAATATAACTTTGCATGTCAGAATGAAGGATTTGCTGTGGATGAGAGGTTTTTAGATAAATGGCTGTTTCTGGAAGTGCATAACACCACTACAGAAGTAAACATGGTTTGAAAGTATTTGATTCATAACATATTTATATCTATCTAATGGGAATAGGAGGTTTATATTTTGAATTGTTTTTATCAATAATTCTTTATTTTTTTAATTTCCTGTGTCAATGGAGAAAACGAATCATGTTTTGTACTTCAAAAACCCTTTAAATAAATAACAGAAGTTTATAGTAACTGTTGGAGCAATCATGAACTGTATCTTTGCTGTCTGTATAAACAACAACAAAAGAAACGAGGTCTTAGTCACCCCCTATCCAACACAGGCCTGAAGAACTCACAAGGTAACTGAAAAGATGTTCAAACTGGATGTGATTACCACAGGTCTTTGGTGAGACCCTGACCTGGGTTGCCCAGAGAAGCTGTGGCTGCCCCATCCCTGGCAGTGTTGAAGGGCAGGTTGGATGGGGCTTGGAGCAGCCTGGGCTGGTGGGAGGTGCCCCTGCCCATGCAGGGGGTTGGATCTAGGTCCTGAAGGTCCCTCCCAATCCAAACCAGTCTGTGATTTTATTCTGTGGCCACCTGAAGGAGGGGTGGCTTCACCTCCCTCTGGGTTTGCTGCCTTTCTGTTCAGACCATGAGAGTCTAATCAGAGAAATGTTTTATGGTGTTGGGAATGTTTTAAGCCTTTCCTGGAAGAATCCCCTTTACTTTGTGAGGTGCTTGCAGGCTGGCAGGGTACCTGGTTGTGCTCTGAACTGTCATCACTGTGGCAAGAGATGAGCTGGAAAGATGGTGGTTTTGGGTGATAGAAACCTGCAGTCTGGGTTTCATTTTTTGTCACAATAGAGTTTTGTTTGATGTATAAACAGGAAAGACACCTGAGGGGAGCTCAGCAGGTGTGAGGAGTGGCTTCCTGTTTTCTGTGCTGAAGGTATCATGTGGCTGCAATAAATCAGCTCAGAGCTTCTCTCCTTAGTCCACACCACTTTCCCCACTCTCCTTTTACTTATTTGCTGCTTCCATTGTCTTGTCCCTGGGATCAGGTTGGATACAAGTTGCTGCTTTACTTTTCCTCTTTTGGAGCTAGAAAGCAGCTCTGTGTGTTGCTGAAGTAAAAGGTGCTTTCCTGGCTGGGGCTGAGGCTTCTCCAATTTGATACACATGTGAACAGACTTTTTCCTTGAGACAAGAAATGCAGTTGTGTTGCAGTGGTGACAAGATCTTACCTCACTGGTGACCAGATCTCACCTTACTGAGTGAGCTTCTTAAATATGCTTTTAAGCTTTCAAGTGATGGAAAAGACCTAAGAGAGGTTAAGGGCCCTGCTGATGCCTCGGGAGTGGTTTGGAAGTCTTCTTGCTGTCTGATAGCACAGCCCATGGTGCTGTTCATTGAAATGCCCACAGTGTGCCTGTGTGTTGGGAAGAAAAGCAGATTGTAAATTAGAAAAAGGTAGAGGCAGCCCATCTCAACTAGTTGGAGGACCCATCCTCATCTGAATCACAGAATGGTTAAAGGACCTTCAAGATCATCCAGTTCCAACCCCCTGCATGGGCAGGGACACCTCCCACCTGCCCAGACTGCTCCCAGCCCCATCCAACCTGCCCTTCAACACTGCCAGGATGGGGCAGCCACAGCTTCTTTATTTTGTCTTCCTCCAGTGACCTTCTGGGCAGATGTCTGAGGAGGGTAAGAACTTACCTGAAGAGGCTCCAGGAAAGCTGGGGAGGGACTTTTCACCAGAGAAGGCAGTGATAGGACAAGGGGTAATGGTTTTAAACTGCAAGAGGGGAGATTTAGGTCAGACATCAGGAAGAAATGCTTCACCATGAGGGTAGGAAGGCACTGAAATAGGTTGCCCAGGGAGGTGGTGGCAGCCCCTTCCCAGGAGGTGTTCAAGGGCAGGTGGGATGAGGCTTGTGTAGCCTGGTCTGGTGGGAGGTGTCCCTGCTTATAGCAGGAAGGTTGGAACCTGATGATTTTTAAGGTCCCTTCCAATCTTAACCATTCCGGACACCTGCTGGAATCTCCAGTTCCAGAGCTGCCTGTGATTCTTCCAACAAAACTCTTGGAACAGGTAAGCAAGAGCTGGCCAAAGCAGTGAGAAGCTTTGTCCTTCATACTAGTGAACTGGAACTACATGTTGTCAAACCTTTTGAAACACAGGAAGAGCTGCTGCAATTTTGTATGTTTTACCTGGCTTAAAAATGTTCAGTGACTACCAGAAAAATCCAACAGCCCCTGTCCTTCTGGTAGAGTTGCAGCTTGAGAGCTTGAGTGCCAAGCAGCATGTGAGTCCTCATTTGGTAATAATCCTGTGGTGTTTTCCTCTGCTAAGGAAGAAGTGTTTGCTTCTGGTCAAGTCTTTCTGTTTGGGCAGGCTTGGGTATTTCAGATGTGTGGTCTGGGGTGGTTATCACTGGGCTGGGGCCTCCCATGGAGTTTCCACTCTGCTTTCTGACATCCTGTGCAGGAAATGTTCTCTGTGTTCTGCACACAGGGAGAAAAAGCAAGTGTTGCAGGGGAGCATTGTGAGACTGTTGGACTTTGCTCCTCAAAGGAGCAAAACACCTGCAACTCCAGATGGAATCAGGAGGAGTTGTGACCTCTCAGAACTTAGGAAAATGAGGTCTTCTGTTATCATCCATCCTTCCCAGGATTTCTCCAGGAGGGATGCTAGTGGAGCTGACTCACACCCATTCCTCTGCCCTTCCTTCTTGTCATCAGGTCAGATAAAGCTCATGCTGGGTGCAAAGCATCCAGTGTTTATAGTTCTGTGCAAGGAGGCTGTTGACATTTGGAGTCATTGGTTCCAACATGCACTTCTTTCCAAAACCTCAGAGAATTATGCTTGTCTTGTGTCAGTTCCAGAGCAGAGTTATCTCCTCCTAAGTCCACTGCCATACAAAGAATTTCAGGGTAAGTTCTGCAAATCTTTGCAAGTTGAAAGAAGGCAGATTTTGGGTTGTTGTTTTGTTTTTTTTTAACCCTACAGGAGCAGGTTTCTGTGCTTAGTTAATCAGAAATGCTCTTTGGGGAGCATTTGCCATGCCCACCCCTCACACTGGTGGTTGTGGAGGTGCCAAATCCATGTGTGGGTCTCACCAACTGTCATAGCTGGTGCCTCCAAAGCTGGGAGAGGGCAGTGCTGGTGTCTGTTGAGTTGTCTCTGGAAACTGAAAGCAGCTCTGATCTAGTGCTGTGGTGGTTCAGCTGCACCTTGGTCATCTCCAAGAAGGGCTGGTCTTTGGCTTTGAGCTACCTGAAGATGTGCTGTCTGCAAACTGAACTTGAGGTGGGAAGGGTGATAGATGGGTGGGTGAGGCAAAGAGATGGCAGAGAAAAGAGGTATCAAAGGTCACCTTGTGTTATTATAAGAGGCTTGTTTGCCCTTCAGAAGCACCTTCTGTTTCCTCTTCCATCACCATTTCTCCTACCTCTGGGGCTGTAGGTTCCTTCCCAGTGAACCTTTTCTAATAATCTGAGTCCTGTGGTTCTTGGTGGTTGTTCTTGGAGTCCTTCCTGTGGAGAACCATTCTCAAGTTAGAGGTCTGCCACATCAGGCAGTGGTGGGACTTGAGTGGATGTTGTCTGGGTCACCTTCTCTTATGGCTGGTAACCATGGAAACCAGTTGTAAGGATGATGTAGAAGAAAGGTTGAAGTCCATGGAAATTCCCCCCAGAATACAGTTCCTGTGCATCTGTCTAGACGTGGCCTGGTCCAGGGTGGTTGACTCCTGGAGAGCTGCATACCTGAAGGACTTCTGCTGCCCACCTTTGTTGGTGGCAGATTTGCTGGTGCTTCTGCCTGTTGGAGAACACAACTGAACTGCTTGGAAGAGGAGGAGGCTGAAGAAGGAGATTTGCCCTGTGCAGAAGCAGGTAAGATGGTTGCTCCCACTTGTCCATGAGAGCATCCTGGTTGATAATTCACTTCTTCTGAAATGATGTTCTGAGGAAGGAACTGCTCCCTGACTGGCTGTTTGTTGCTCCAGATCAAACTTTAATCCAGTAAATTCTCAGCCTGGAGAAGAGAAGGTTTTGGGGAGAACTCATAGTGGCTTCCCAGTATCTGAAGGGGCTACAGGAAAGCTGGGGAGGGACTTCTGACAAGGTCTTGGAGTGAGGGAAAAAGGGGAATGATTTTAAGCTGAAAGAGGAGAGATTTAGGTGACACATCAGGAAGAAATTCTTTGCTGTGAGGGTGGTGAGACCCTGGCCCAGGTTGCCCAGAGAAGCTGTGGCTGCCCCATCCCTGGCAGTGTTGAAGGGCAGGTTGGATGGGGCTTGGAGCAGCCTGGGCTGGTGGGAGGTGTCCCTGCCCATGCAGGGGGGTTGGAACTGGATGATCTTGAGGTCCTTTCCAACCCAAACCAGTCTGGGATGAAATAGGATCTGAATAAGTTGCTGCCTCTGTGCTGCATGTGCTGGTTGCCCAGCTGCGCTGCTGTGAAGCTTCAGAGTGTGAGATGGAGCCATTGGACGTGCTTGTCATAGTCTTGGGGAAGGAATTCAGCTGATCTGCTCGAAATGGGAAAGCCATGGTTCTTTCACACAAGCAAGGTTTCAAAGTCAAACTTTTTTACTCCTATTTTCCCCCCTCCAGCAGCAGATAAGCTGAACTCTCCAGGCCAAATGAGACCCTGCGGGAGGGTGAATGACCCTTGCATGACAAATGAAAACCATGTTGATTAATGCACTTCTGGAAGGCACTCAAATTCCAGGATGATGAGGACAGTTGTAAGAGGTCTTTGAGAGGGGAGAAGGGTTGGTTTTTTTTAAAAATAGCTAATCTAATTTTACTAATTTACCCACGTGCTGCAGCCCTGTTTCTTTCTAGCTTTGTCAGAAGCTGCTTTGAACTGGTCTTCATGGTGCAAAAGAGAGAGACAAGCTCATTTTTCCAAAGTTGTGTTGGCTCCTCTACCCAAATTGGATTTCGTTTGTCCCATGAATCACTCTGCTGGAGGTGGGGGTTCTGGTGGCTTCTGCCAGGTCTTCTGAGTCATCTGCTGAGCAGCCAGCCTGGGCCTTCCCTTGGAGAAGAGTGAGTCTCTTGGGCTTTGGGACTTGCTGCTTGGATCTGGAGGAGGTACTTTGCCAGCTACATGCTGTGGCCTCCTCAACACCTGTGCAGGGGGAGTTCAGTTCCTGTGGCTTTGTGTGCAGATTCAAGAGTCATCTGAATGGAAGGTTCTGTGAAATTGGGTCTGAGGAGATGGTTTTTTTGGGATTTCTCAAGGCAGAGGTTTTGATGAATGGCTCAGAGCTGCTTTGCTGCATTCCAGCTCTCCTTTGCCCTTTGCAGAAGGACCCTGACCAGGCTAAGAGCAATGGAGTTTGTGCTGGTGAAGCAGTGGTTGAAAACCCAAAGTGTGAGTGCTCAGGATCTTCCTGTGCTGGTGTCCTCCATCTGCTGGTTCCCTCCTTCATGGCTCTGAGCAATGAGTGCCTGGAAGGGCACAGAAAACAAAGGGCTGTCCCTGTAATTCCAGGGCTGTGAGGGATCCCTGCCTCCCCACGTGCTGCTCTTGGCTTACTCCAGGATGCAGAAATCCCCTCTCTGGGGCTCAGCTGCCCCAGCTGCAGAGCGTGGTCGGGTGCCAGGTCTTCTGTGGGTTTGTGTCAGCAGAGATATCAAGTGTTTGAGGCAGTAGATGGGGGAAGGATGCTTGTTCCTGTGCACAAAAAAGGCCTTTTATGAACCACTCTGAAAACCCACCACTTATTGCCATCCCCAACCCTGTGTAGGGGCACAAACTTCTCCATGGCCAGTGGCTGAGATCAGGTTCCCTGTGCTGGTGGGGAGCAAAGAGGCTTTGACCTTCACCTACCCCCCCCCCCTCCAAGCCTGCCCTACTTTTAGTAATTTGTGCTGGTTGAGGAAGTGGAGGAATGAGTAAAAACATCACGGACCATGTAGAAATGGTGGAGCTCTGCTGGGATTAATGGGCTGCTGAGGGAAGGCTGGAGCCTGTTGGCTGCTCAGGGTTTCCTCTGGCTGACAGTCCCAGCTCCATCCCAGCCTCTGGCTCACCCCTCTGTGGCACTCCTGGCCACCACTGCCCTTTCTTGGAAAGACCTTCACAGCTCTGCACAGCCTGGTCCCTCTGGACCTTGCTGCTGATGGTTTCCTGATGGCTGGAAGCCCTGTCATGCCTTCAAAACTCTCCCAGTTCAGTGCCAGGCTGCTGATTTACAGCTGCTCTGCTGAGCTTCCACTGAGCTGCCTGGATCCAAGAATCAGGGAATCGTTTTGGCTGGAAAAGACCTTTAAGATCATTGAATCCAACTGTTAACCCAGCAGTGCCAAGGCCACCACTACACCATGTTCCTCAGCACAAGTTTTACATGGCATTTAACCCCCTCTGGGGCTGGTGATTCACCCACCTCCCTGGGCAGCCTGTGCCAGTGTTTGATAACCCTTTCAGTGAAGATGTTTCTCCCACTATCCAATCTAAATCCCCAAGAAGGGACAGCAAAGCCCCCTGTTTCTCTCACTCCTCTTGCACAAGTTTATTCTTTCCAGTGAAGTTATTATTTTGCTGCAATTCTCCTCTCCTGGATGTGATGGGACCTGCACAATCCCTGCATGGTGAGTTTCAGCAGCAGAGCATCTTCAAGATTCAGGGAGGCCTTCCTGGTGCTCTGCAGAGCTTCATAGGAGCATAGAAGGGTTAAGGTTGGAAGGGATCTTAAAGATCATCCAGTTCCACCCCCCCTGCATGGGCAGGGACACCTCCCACCAGCCCAGGCTGCTCCAAGCCCCATCCAACCTGCCCTTCAACACTGCCAGGGATGGGCCAGCCACAGCTTCCCTGGGCAACCTGGGCCAGGCTCTCACCACCCTCACAGAGAAGGATTTCCTCCTCATGTTCAACCTAAATCTCCCTCTTCCAGTTTTAATCCATTCCTCCTCATCCCACCCCTCCCTGCCCTTGTCCCAAGCCCCTCCCCAGCTTTCCTGGAGCCCCTTCAGGCACTGGAAGGTGCTCTAAGGTCTCCCTGGAGCCTTCTCTTCTCCAGACTGAACACCCCAACTCTCCCAGCCTGGCTCCACGGAGGAAGGGCAGAAGGTGCTCGGGGGAGCTTGTGCTGAGCCCAGGTTGGATGGGGCTTGGAGCAGCCTGGGCTGGTGGGAGGTGTCCCTGCCCATGCAGGGGGGCTGGAACTGGATGATCCCTCCAGTCTCTCCCACCCCATTCCCCGATTCATTCCGTGATGCCAAGGAAAACTTAACAACAAAACCAACTGTGTGGAGGGGCTGGAGGGTCCATCTCCCCATGATGCGGTGGGTGGGGTGATTGAACCCCCTTTCTAACCCCCCGGGGGGACCCCTCCTTTCCTTCTCCTGCCGGAGAAAGGGGGTGAGGGGGTCGGTGGGGACCCCAGGAGCGGGTGGGATCGGCGGGGGGCTGCGGGTGGGGCCGTGGGGGGGGGCCG
>NW_009952373.1:214962-230372 GCF_000747805.2 Chaetura pelagica
CCCCCAATCCCCTGCCTCATGTCCCCGCACCTCCCTGTGTCCCTGCAACTGTCCCAGCTCCTCTTGGTGGCAGCTCTGCAGGGACCCGGCGCTGCCTCCTCCTCCTCCTCCTGCTGCCGGGTGTTTTGGGGTGAAACTCAGCTTTTCATCCCGTGGAGGGAATCCCTGCTTGTCCCCCCCGAGGTTTCTCCCCCTTTTCCAGCAGGAGGAGAAGGGCAGAAGTTGCCAGGTTGGGTTCAGGTTGGTCTCCCCTTCTCCATCCACCACCCCAACCAAGAAGCTGCTGCTTCTCCGTGCCCTTATTTTTTGCTCTTGAGCTTCCCTGGCTTCTCTGCTGCTGAAAAGAAGTTTGCCAGCAGCTCAGAAAGAGCCCCGTGCGAGCAGCTGGGAGAGGGAGGAACGAGGAGGGTGGTGGGAGCCAGAAACCTCTTGTTTGGATTAGGAGGAGAGGAGGAAAAGCAGCCGGGAAAGCTGCCTGCCCTGCTTGGAGCCTGGGAGCTGCAGGGCTCAGCTGCTGCCTTAGCCATCCCCAAATGCCAGAGCCATGCTGCTCCTGCTGCAGCATTCCCAGGAGAGGCTGGGAAGGAGTAGGTTTTCTAGGAAAGAAAGAAAAAAAGGGGTGGGAAACCCCTTCTGCACCACATTTGGGTTTGTTTGACTTAGATTCGTAAGGCCCCGTCTCGTGCTCCGAGTCTGATTCCCAGCAGAAGTTGTAGTGAAAGCAGCAGGGAGCTTAATGGAATAACCCAGAGGTTTTGAGGACCCCAGTAATCCCTGCAGAACCAGTGCCCCTCGTGTCCCATCCTCTCCCCACACAGCGTGGGAGAGAGGGCAGCTCTGCAGTGAGAGGCAGCCTCTCCCTCCCAGGCAGCCAGGAAAGACAAAATGGAAAGGTTTGTGGGTTTTTTTCCCCCCTCTTTTATCTGAAATGGGAAGGCAGGAAAACCCCCCAGGAGCTGCTCACCCTGTGTGGCTGAAGAGAAGTCACCTCAGGGCTGTGCCTCAGTTTCCCCTCTTATAAAGTGGAGCTTATGGGGAGGTTGAAGGGCCTCGTTGACTCTTCTGGGGGAGGTGAGGGGAAGGAAACTGGGCTTGTGCCACCACCTTATCTGTAGTTATTCCTGGAATCTGATTACAGGCTATATATAATGAAAACTGATTAAATGCCACTGTGTGATAGCACATCCTGGGGCCTGCTGGGACAGACAGGGCTGGATCATGTTCAGCACTCACTTCCCCACCAATTCATTCCCCACCAGTTCATTCCCAACCAATAACTCCATCCTTTTGTTTCCCTTTTGAATTATTTCTCAATAACTCTTCCCAATAACTTCCTCTTTCTTCAAGCCAAATCCCCCCCCAGATCATTGCACGTGGGACCCAAAACAAGCCTCCAAAATTCTGAAGCCATAAACCCAGTTATTCCACCCCCTTGGTAAATAACTTGGCTCTTTGTTGGGGAAGGTTCTTCCATCCAAGCTTTCTCTGACAACATTTGGCTTGGCAAAGTGGTGCCCAGCCCTTCATTATTTTTGCAAGGCCTCATCCTTTCTCCTCAGCATCTTCAGACTGTATTTGATTGTTGTGGTGGTTTTTTTCCCTCCTCCTGTTGTTGTCCAGGCTTAAGTCACCAGGAGCTGCTCACTCTGGTGCAATCAAGCCCAGCCACGTTGTTTAAGGGGGAAAAAAAAAATAAATAGCTTTATAAAGTCTGTCTCTAATGGAGCCAAGGAATTAATTGCTTGTACTGCTCTGCCCAGGGGAGCTGGGAGGGCTCAGAGAAACCCCTGATGTGCTGCAGCTATTTTAGCTCCTCTGCTCCCAGCTCTGGCTGGGGTGGTCTGGGGGTGCTTGGTGGGCTTTGCCTGGGCTGGCTGGTGATGGGCAGGACCAGGGTGGTGCCACCCATGTGCTGGCTGCTTCCCCATAGGGTGTTTCAGGGGATTTAGGCTGGGGAGCTGGGTGGGCAGTGATGCTCCAGCAGCGAGGCTGGTCCGTGATGAGGGGGCACTGGCCTGGGGAGGGGGTGATGCTTTGGCTTCATGCTGGTGTCCATCCCCCAGAAACACCCTGGAGGTGGCCCTGGATGTTGGCCAGAGCCTCCAGCTCTGTCTCTTCCTCCCATTTCTCTCTTGAGAGAGGGAGAGGAGCTCCTACTCTGAGGGACTTGCATGTGCTCACCAGGTCTTCTCTCCTCTAGGTCCACCACCCCATGGGGAGCAGGTCACCCCACACTGGCTCCTGGGGGGCCGTACCCGACGAGCTGTCAGCCTGGATGAAAAGGTAAGAGCAGAGATGGTTTCTCTCCCCTGCCCTGTGTGGCCAGGGCTTGCACCTGGGGGTCTTCCTGGTGGGGCTCAGGTGGGGATGTCAGGTTTGCAGGATGTGAAGTTTACGGGACCCGTCACCACATTCAGGTGATGAACAAGGGGAAGCAGAGGGTTCAGTTAATTAGGAGTGGTCCTAAGTGTTGGGCAGCAGGAAGGATGGCCAAGAGCTACAGGGGGAGCAGAAAGGGGCTTGGGCAGTCTGGAGAGAGGAGATGGAGGTAACTCATCAGCCTGATGATGGGCCAGGATGGACAGACCAGCAGGGTCAGCTCACGGGAAAGTGCTGCAGGAGTTAGGAGTGATGTCCTTGGAGGAAAACTGTGGAGAAGCTGGGCCCAGGCTGTGGGGAGAAAAGGACCTCTCATCCCAGGGCAGGTCTGCTGGCCTGTCACACCCTCCCTGCCACCTTCAGGGTCTCCAAACCCACTGAGATGAGGTGCCCGTGGTGATCCCAGCCTGGGGTTGGCGCCTCGCCCAGCGCTGGGGTCACCCAGCCCTGCAGCTGCTCATCCAGCTGGTCCTTGTACCCAGCAGTTGGGGGCTGTGGTCTCCTCTGGGACAGATCAAATCACATCCCAGCACTGGTGTGGGGGGCTGTGGGAAAGGGCTGTGCTTTGGGGCTGAGCGGGTTCGCTGCTGAGGAGGCTCAGTGCTGCCAAGGGGCTATTTCTGGTGGCATCTCCCTGGGGTGGGGGCTTGGGGACGCAGCTTTGAAGCCCCCCTGAGGTGTCTCCAAGTGAGGCCTCCTTGCTTTGTGCTGGAGAGAACTGAGGGTGAGAGTTTGCTGGGAGGTGGAGAGGGGCTTTGTGCTGCCCTGGCTCCCCCGAGGGGCTGAGAGGTGCCTTTTCCTGGAGGATTGGGGAGTATTGCTCTCATGGGTGCAGGCTGCTGGGAATTGTGATTCTCCAGGAGCTGGAAATAGCCCACGGGCGTGCCCGTGGTGATCCCAGCCTGGGGTTGGCGCCTCGCCCAGCGCTGGGGTCACCCAGCCCTGCAGCTGCTCATCCAGCTGGTCCTTGTACCCAGCAGTTGGGGGCTGTGGTCTCCTCTGGGACAGATCAAATCACATCCCAGCACTGGTGTGGGGGGCTGTGGGAAAGGGCTGTGCTTTGGGGCTGAGCGGGTTCGCTGCTGAGGAGGCTCAGTGCTGCCAAGGGGCTATTTCTGGTGGCATCTCCCTGGGGTGGGGGCTTGGGGACGCAGCTTTGAAGCCCCCCTGAGGTGTCTCCAAGTGAGGCCTCCTTGCTTTGTGCTGGAGAGAACTGAGGGTGAGAGTTTGCTGGGAGGTGGAGAGGGGCTTTGTGCTGCCCTGGCTCCCCCGAGGGGCTGAGAGGTGCCTTTTCCTGGAGGATTGGGGAGTATTGCTCTCATGGGTGCTGGCTGCTGGGAATTGTGATTCTCCAGGAGCTAGAAATAGCCCACGGGGTTGGGGATGCTGTGGTCAGCTTGCAGAAATGTCCCCTCCCTTCCTAGCAGTCCTGGGTTGGCCTATATTTAAGTTGGAGGGCACTGGAGACGGGGACCGCGTGGCAGCAGGAGGGTTATTTATACTCTCCCCAACACCCTGCTGCCCCAAAACTGTGCTGGGTGGGTGCAAATCCCAGGGGTGGGGGGATTTCAGGGCTCATCCTAGGGCTGGTGGGTCTGGGGCAGCTCAGGGAGCAGGACCATGGGGTGGGTGGGCAGGTTCTGGCACGTTTCCTGGCATCTGCTGCGGCTCCTCTGGTTCCAGCCAGCCCGAAACAAGGAGCCTCCTGTTCCTCGGAGGAGGGGAAAGGAGGGGAGAGATGGAAGGGGGGGTGGTCGCTGCTGGGAGTGAGGAGATTTGTAGGAGAAGGATGGTGGCAACCAAAGGATGGAGGAGAGGTGAGCAGCCCCAACAGACAGAGCCCCAACACGGCCCTTCCCATCCCCGGTGCCGCCGCTGCCGCGTGTGTTTTTAGGATCAGTTGGGTCTCTGGCCAAAAGTCTCCTCCTTGCCCTCCAGCAAAGATCCTGGAAGGAAGCACAGCTGTGTGGTTGCCTCCAGCCAGCTCTGTCTGCCTGGGCACGACTGGCTCTCGGGGAGGGACCCCTGGGAAGGGACAACATGAAGTGGCTGATGGGTTCACCGGTGGGGTTGGAGCCTGATGACCTCCCCAAAGGCTCCTCTGTCCCTTCCCCAGGAGCTGCTCCTCCGTGGGTGGGATGCTGCAGGGGACATCCCTGTGTCTCCTTCCCCTCCTCCTTCTGGAGGAGCCAGGTCAAGCTGGAAGAGGAGGAGGAGGAGGCTGGTGGTGGCCGCGCGGTCCCCGTCGTGTGCGGGCTGGCGTGGCACTGGGGGGTCAGACCCTGCTCCCCCCGTCTCTGCACCCTCCTCTCTCCTATTGTTCAGGGCTGAGCTCCCCTCAGGCTCCACAGCTCCTGGCACACATGGAAGTGATTTTGGAGAGGCCGGGGAGGAAGGTCGTGGGGACCTTGATTGCAAACAGCTCCCTTGTCACCACCGGCGTGGGGAGGGATCCTGCCCCGCTGCTGCATCCTCCTCCTCCCACCCCTTCCCCCCAGCTCCAGGCATGGGATGAAGGCTGCCCAGAGCTGACCACAGGCTATCCCAGCCTTTCTGAGCTTGGGACCAGTATCCTGGCCCAGGTGTCCCACCAGCCTGGGGTCCCACCCAGCCTGTCATGCTGCCCATGCCCCTTCTCTGTCTTATTTCCTTCCTGTTGTAACTGCTTCTCCCTGGGTGTGGTTTCTCACTGCACTGGTTTCAGGCTAGAAGAGGGGAGATTGAGGTTGGACATTAGGAGGAAATTCTTTGCTGTGAGGGTGGTGAGCCCCTGGCCCAGGTTGCCCAGGGAAGCTGTGGCTGCCCCATCCCTGGCAGTGTTGAAGGGCAGGTTGGATGGGGCTTGGAGCAGCCTGGGCTGCTGGGAGGTGTCCCTGCCCATGCAGGGGGTTGGGACTGGATGATCCTGAAGGTCCCTTCCAACCCAAACCAGTCTGGGATTCTGTACATCACAAGGGCTGAGGAGCACCCAGGCAGAACAGCCTTTCCCCCTCCCTCCAGGTCTGTCCTGGCACCCTGTCCCTGGATGGGAACACACCTTGACACCAATGGACCATCCTTCCCCCTCTCCCCCCACTGCCTCTCAGCCCACGGGATCATCCTCTGGGTCCCTGGAGCAACCAGTGTCTCCCTGCCTTGGTAGTGGGACACAGCTGTCCCCTTCATCCTTGCCCACAAACACTTGGAGCATCCCCTCTGGCTGTGGTCGGGGTGCCAGACCCTGTCCCTCTTGTGTGGGACCCTCCCTGGAGATCCATGTTGGGGTCACAGCCTTGCCCTGGGGCAGGAAGGGAGGAGAAGGACAGGTTTGGGTTGGGCTGCAGGTGCTGAGGACACACACTCCTGCCATCTGTTTCCTGCAGGGAAGCCCTTTTCCCTTGGCAACGTGTGGCAGGGCTGAGCAAACCCTGACGTGGTCCCAGAGCCAAGTTTGCTGTGAAACAACCAATATCCTGCCTCTCTGTCTCTGGGGGCCTGGATTGTTCTGGCTCCTCCAGAGCTGCCTGTCCTTGGGATGCTTTTCCAGTGAGGAACTGCAGAGAGAAGCTTGTCTTTGGGGTCTGGGATCCTGATCCTGGTGTGTATTTAGGCCATGGAAATGCAGACCCTGAGCCTGGAATAGAATCCCAGAATCATCCTGGTTGGAAGGGACCTTGAACATCATCCAGTCCAACCATAACCTAAATCCCCCTGCCATAACCTGATCTACCCAGTCAGGGCTTCAATCATGTCCCCAAGCACCACATCTACATTTCTTTTGAATACTTCCAGGGATGGGGACTCCACCACCTCCCTGGCTCTTCACATCCCAGCTCTGCTGCTGGGATCCAACCTCCCCAGGGAGGACCCAGCTCAGCCTTGATCCTCCAGCTGCAAAACCCATCAGCAAAATCCCCAGTGGAGCAGCTCCAAGCAATTCTGATCCCCCTCTTCCTCATGACATCCAGGATTGCATGTGGTTGCTTAGGAAAACTGGGGCTTGTGGGACCTGCCTGAGCAGATGGCCAGGCTGGGATTTGAAGGTGGCTTTTGGATTTTTTGGCTTCACTAGTGGTTTCCAGAAGATCTCAGGGCTCCCTGAGCCCACTCCTGGGAGAGCTGATCTTCTGCAGGGAAGTGGGAGCATCCCACTGGTGATGGAGGGAGCCTGGGCAAGGAGAATGGCCTGGAGCCCTTGGCCTCAGGTGGGACTGGCTTTGCTGGGATGTCCTGGAGAGGGGCCATCACCTCCACATCCAGCCAGGGCTGAGGGAAGGTGGTTCTTGCAGCCTGTGGAGCCAGCACATCCTTCTTGTGGCTGCTAGAGAAAGGAGGTCACAGTGTTTGGATGAGGGAGGGAAGTGCTGGAGCCAGGATGATGCTGGAGCCTTGGAACATGCTCCAGCCCAGGATGATGCTGGAGCCTTGGAACATGCTCCAGCCCAGGAAGATGCTGATCCCAGCTCATTCCAGGTGCACAACACCTTAGCTAGCAGCTCCTGGGGACTCAACCACCTTCCAGGTAGGCTCCAGGCAAAGTTCTCAGTGTTTAATTAATGCAATAACTTCTCCTGGCCAGAGAGTTGGGTCCTTTGACTCCCTTTTGGCCCAAGTGGTGCTCACACCCTCCTTCTCCCTGGTCTCACTCAATGCTCCTTACTTCTCCAGGAGCAGAGCTGGTTTCAGCCCATCCCAGCTAAATCCAGGGTCAGCCTCCTGCTCCCCCCTGCCTCTCCACATGCTCTCAGGGGAAACTGAGGCACAGGGAAGGGAAGTTCATGCCACGCACCACCTGGCAGGGCTCAGGCCTGGATCCCATTAGCTACAGTTTGTTGTCCAGCCGTTGGCAGCCTGGGAATCAGGATGGTTCTTGCCTGGGGGGTTGGGAAAGCTGGGATAACCCTGCACACCCTCGTGTCCCTTTAAGACAGCAGATGGGAAAGAGCATTTTGCCAGGAAAGGCCCTGAAGTCAAGGCAGGGAGTAATTGCTGGGGAATTCAAAACCGGGAAGGCTGGGACTTGGTGGGGAGGAGGAGGAGGAGGAGAAAGGCTGAGGGAAGAGGGTGTTTGGGAGATCAGGGAGGGGGAGAAACAGGCTTGAAAAAATAGGGAGGGGTGGTGGGGGGTGTGTGTGTGTGTGTGTGTGGAAAGAAGGGAAACGGCAAGAAAAACCTACAGACCATGTTTGGCCAGGGAGTGATGTTTGTATAAGATCATGTTCTAAAAATACAGCCCATTCCCACCAGGGCTGAAGGAGGGGAGCCTTCCTCTGCCCCAGCCTCCTCCGCCCCACAGCTCCCAGGGCCCCTGGCTGGGAGAGGGGACGGGGGCTGTGGGGCTGGTGAAGGGACTGGCTGGGAAGTGGCAGAGCCTTCAGCTCAGCTGGCTTTGCTATTGGGGGGTTTGGGTTTGTTTGGTTTTGTTGGTGTGGGTTTTTTTTTTTTTTTTGGTTTTTTTTTCTAAGTGCTGTGTCTGGTCTCCTTTTTTGGAGCTGGGAAGAGGGTTGGAGCTTGGCTGGGCCCTGCTCCATCACCCTTCCCTTGTGCTGCCACAAGGGCTGGGGCCACGAGGCTTTTCCCATCCTTGGGAGATGGACCCACGAGAGCTCAGACCCTGGGGGTCTCAGACCCTGGGGGTCTCCTTGAGACTGGAAGCATCCTTCCTCTGGCCAGCTTGAGCAGCTCCATGGGGTCCCCTCATCCCTGGAGCTCAGTTTGGGGTGAACCCACAGGAAGGGCCACCCTGGGAGCACAAAGCCTGGGGTGCAGCAGGGGGGGCACCCAGCTGCCCTGCACCCCAAAGTGCTCTGTTGAGTGATGCTGCTCCTCAAAAGCACAATGGTTCCCAGGGAGGGTGGCCTTGGGGCTGCCAGGCTGGGCATCCCCCAGCATCTCTGGTGCCCAGGAGCTAAACTTGGTTGGCCTTCTCCGTAGGGATGAGAGGGAACAGCAGGATTTGGCCTGTTTTGAGCTGGGAGTCACCCAACTGCCCCCCCACCCTGCTGCATTCCTGGGGACTGGCTGCAAAACCCCGTGATGCTCGGAGCAGCCGGAGCCTGGTGGGGGAACAGCTCCTTCCTCTCCCCTTCCCCTCCTGAGCTGGGAAAACCTCTCCAGCTCATGACTGGGGCCCTGCAGCAGATCCTGAGCAGGGGGCTGAGGGCTGGAATCCTGCTGGGACATCCAGCAGGGCTGGGGAAGGAGCCAGAAGCAGATTCAGCCGGGCTGTGAGCAGGGACAGGGCGATGCTGCACTGGAGCCAGGGCAGGGATGTGGGCACAGCAGAGAAGGGCAGTGGCTCTGGGCTCCAGCCCAGCCCCACACGTGTGGACAGGCCGTGCTGGTGTGGATCCCTGCGTGGGCTTCCCATTTGGTGCCTTCCCAAGTGAGGGAGTGAGTGAAACCACCAGCATCCTGAGGAAGCTGAGTCAGTCGCCTCCTCTCGCTGCCCTCGGGTGTTTTTAAGGGCACAATGATCCCCTGCCCAGGTGGTTGCTGCTTTGTTTCCCTACCCACGCAGGAGCTGACCCACCCAGGGACCAGGATCTCTGGTGGGCTGGAGGGACAGGGACTCCAGTTGGGATGTTTGGGTCTCTGCTTCCAGTCCTGCATCCCAGACCTGTTCTCTCTCGCTGCCCTTTCCCTGGGGGAGCTGCCAGCAGGGCTGGGATCTGCATCCTCCCCTCTGCCCTGGCTGGGTGAGTCCCAGGGCAAATCCTCTTCTATCTGCTGCTGCTCATGGGAAATCAAACAGGAGGGGTTGGGGTTTTTTTGCCTTCCCTGGGTTTCTGGCAGGGGCTGGAGGAGGGGGAGCAGCTCTGTGGAGGAGAGGCTGGGATGTGCCCTGAGCTGGGGAGCAGGGAAAGGTGCTGGGGACAGGGATGGGCAGAAGAGATGGTGTGTGGTGGGAACAGCACAGGGTGTCCCGTGGATCATTGCAGCTTGAATCGAGGGAGTCAGCTTTTGGAAAGTGAGAGGTGCTGGGAGCCAGTGTGAGATCACAGAATGGCAGGCTGGTTTGAGTTGGAAGGGGCCTTAAAGACCATTTGGATCCAACTCCCCTGCATGGGCAGGGACACCTCCCACCAGCCCAGGTTGCTCCAAGCCCCATCCAACCTGCCCTTCAACACTGCCAGGGATGGGGCAGCCACAGCTTCTCTGGGCAACCTGGGCCAGGGTCTCACCATCCTCACAGCAAAGAATTTCTTCCCCATGTCCAACCTAAATCTCCTCTTTTCCAGTTTAACTCCATTCCCCCTCATCCCACCCCTCCCTGCCCTTGTCCCAAGCCCCTCCCCAGCTTTCCTGGAGCCCCTTCAGGCACTGGAAGCTGCTCTAAGGTCTCCCTGGAGCCTTCTCTGCTCCAGGCCGAACACCCCAAGTCTCCCAGCCTGTCTCCAGAGCAGAACTGCTCCAGATCCACAGATCATCTCCATGGTCTCCCCTGGACTTTCTCCAACAGCTCCACGTCCTCCTCATGTCGGGCACCCCAGAAAGCAGGAGCTGCTTTTCGTAAGAGGGGTGATGCTCAAACTCCACTGCACCCCCTGTCCCTTTGTGTTGCAGGAGGTCCCACAAAGCCCCAGGCAGGCAGCAGGGTGGACGGGCACCCAGCTGGAGCATCTCAGGCTCTGTCATTTCTCACCCCATCCCTCCTTTTCTTCCTCCGTAGGTACCGGCGCCTGCCAGGGCGAAAGTGGCCGTGATGGCCGAGGGCAGGGAGCTCGTCCTGGTGCTGGAGAGGAACCAGTAAGTGTTTTTGGGGCTGGGGAAGGGGCTTTGGGTGTCCCACCTGGGGCAGCAGCTGCCCTGCCCTGGCTCTCCTGCCCACGGGGGGAGGGATGTCCTGGGGTGGTTTCCCGCGGCCGATGAGGCGGTTTGGGCTGAAATGCTGAGTTTTGACCCTGTTCCCCCACCCCGTGGGGTGCAGGGCAGGGGGTGCAGGGCCCAGGGTGGGAGAGGAGGGGGTGTGGGTGCTGAGGGGCTGGAGAGGTGCCAGGCAGGGGCTCAGTGGGACTGGGGGCTCTTCTCTTGGGGCTGCCATCCCACTGGCGGGGCTGGTGCTGTGAGGTCTGCGGGGGTGTCTCGTGGTGGGTTGTTCCAACTGCTTGGCAGTGGCTTGAGTGGTTTGGGAACCTCTGCTGCTCTTCTGCTGGTCCATTCTTGGGGCTGCCAGCCTTTCTGGGCTCCTTTTTGGATGCAGGTGCCAGCAGCATCTGTCCCCTGTGGCACTCGCCCAGCCTGGCATCTCCTCGTGCTGGGGCTGGAGCTGGGAGAGCAATTAGCTGCATCTCCTGCCCTGCTCTCCTTGCCCCTCTCCCTGAGATCTCATGGCATTTGTACCTTTTTGGGATCTGGGTCCCTCCTGGTGCCAGGTGGCCCCGAGGTGGAGCAGAAAGCTGGTCTGTGCAGGGTGAGTTCTGCTTCCACTTCTGCTTCTCTCCAGGAGCTGTGGGCCTGGCAGGACCCTCCTCTTGCTGCTGTTTGGGCACAAAAGCAGCCAGCACAGTGTCCCCAAACAGCCCTGCTGGGCAACAGGTCCCAGTGACCAGCAGAGGAGCTTCTGGTGTGATGGAAGGAGAATCTGGAGGGTCCTGTGCACGTTGTGCTTTAGGAGTGGGGACAGTGGGGAGGTTGGCAGTGGGGCTTGAAAGATCATGTCCAAAGCTTAGCCTTGTATCCAGCTGGTGCACCAGGTTTGGAGATGTTTGCATGTCTTCTCAGGACCCCATTTCTGGCTTGGTGCCACTTGCCCTGCTGAAAGGCTGAGTGTGAAAAGGGAGGGGTGAAGAGCATCCCTGGTGGCTGTTGGTGCCTCTGGCAGGGCTGGGGGAGCATGGGACATGTCAGGGTGCTGAGAGGTGAGGGGCTTGGTGGCAGCAAGTGGGAGCTGAGCACCCAGAGCAGCCCAGGACACCCAGGAGCATCCGTGGAACCTGTGATCATCTGTGGCACCCAAAAGCATTCATGGCCCTTTCCATGGCATCAAAGAGTATCCATAGCACACAGGAGCATCCGTGGAACCCGGGATCATCCGTGGCACCCAAAAGCATTCATGGCACTTCCCATGGCATCAAAGAGCATCCATAGCACACAGGAGCATCTGTGGCACCCAAGACCACCCATGACAAAAGGCAGCCCATGTGGCACCCAGAGTAGTCCAAGACAGCCAAGACTGGCTGTGCCTACTGGTTGTATCTCCTGGGGAGACCAAGGCAGCCCTGGCCGCCTACAGTGCTGTCCTATGCCAGCCAACAGGTGTACCTAAGCCATGCTAGCCCATGAGCCAGTGAGGCCATGCTCAAATCTTCTTTCTTCTGGTACTGGGAGACACGGCCAACCTCCCAAACCACCCTTCATGGTGTTTTCCAACAAGGTCTTCCCTTGTGCAGGAGGAGGAGACACATCTTGCCCTTCTTTCCCGTGGCTCCTGGTAGCTGGAGCATCTCAGGCTCTGTCATTTCTCACCCCATCCCTCCTTTTCTTCCTCCGTAGGTGCCGGCGCCTGCCAGGGCGAAAGTGGCCGTGATGGCCGAGGGCAGGGAGCTCGTCCTGGTGCTGGAGAGGAACCAGTAAGTGTTTTTGGGGCTGGGGAAGGGGCTTTGGGTGTCCCACCTGGGGCAGCAGCTGCCCTGCCCTGGCTCTCCTGCCCACGGGGGGAGGGATGTCCTGGGGTGGTTTCCCGCGGCCGATGAGGCGGTTTGGGCTGAAATGCTGAGTTTTGACCCTGTTCCCCCACCCCGTGGGGTGCAGGGCAGGGGGTGCAGGGCCCAGGGTGGGAGAGGAGGGGGTGTGGGTGCTGAGAGGCTGGAGAGGTGCCAGGCAGGGGCTCAGTGGGACTGGGGGCTCTTCTCTTGGGGCTGCCATCCCACTGGCGGGGCTGGTGCTGTGAGGTCTGCGGGGGTATCTCATGGTGGGTTGTGCCAACTGCTTGGCAGTGGTTTGGGAACCTCTGCTGCTCTTCTGCTGGTCCATTCTTGGGGCTGCCAGCCTTTCTGGGCTCCTTTTTGGATGCAGGTGCCAGCAGCATCTGTCCCCTGTGGCACTCGCCCAGCCTGGCATCTCCTCGTGCTGGGGCTGGAGCTGGGAGAGCAATTAGCTGCATCTCCTGCCCTGCTCTCCTTGCCTCTCTCCCTGAGATCTCATGGCATTTGTACCTTTTTGGGTCTGGGTCCCTCCTGGTGCCAGGTGGCCCCGAGGTGGAGCAGAAAGCTGGTCTGTGCAGGGTGAGTTCTGCTTCCACTTCTGCTTCTCTCCAGGAGCTGTGGGCCTGGCAGGACCCTCCTCTTGCTGCTGTTTGGGCACAAAAGCAGCCAGCACAGTGTCCCCAAACAGCCCTGCTGGGCAACAGGTCCCAGTGACCAGCAGAGGAGCTTCTGGTGTGATGGAAGGAGAATCTGGAGGGTCCTGTGCACGTTGTGCTTTAGGAGTGGGGACAGTGGGGAGGTTGGCAGTGGGGCTTGAAAGATCATGTCCAAAGCTTAGCCTTGTATCCAGCTGGTGCACCAGGTTTGGAGATGTTTGCATGTCTTCTCAGGACCCCATTTCTGGCTTGGTGCCACTTGCCCTGCTGAAAGGCTGAGTGTGAAAAGGGAGGGGTGAAGAGCATCCCTGGTGGCTGTTGGTGCCTCTGGCAGGGCTGGGGGAGCATGGGACATGTCAGGGTGCTGAGAGGTGAGGGGCTTGGTGGCAGCAAGTGGGAGCTGAGCACCCAGAGCAGCCCAGGACACCCAGGAGCATCCGTGGAACCTGTGATCATCCGTGGCACCCAAAAGCATTCATGGCCCTTTCCATGGCATCAAAGAGTATCCATAGCACACAGGAGCATCCGTGGAACCCGGGATCATCCGTGGCACCCAAAAGCATTCATGGCACTTCCCATGGCATCAAAGAGCATCCATAGCACACAGGAGCATCTGTGGCACCCAAGACCACCCATGACAAAAGGCAGCCCATGTGGCACCCAGAGTAGTCCAAGACAGCCAAGACTGGCTGTGCCTACTGGTTGTATCTCCTGGGGAGACCAAGGCAGCCCTGGCCACCTACAGTGCTGTCCTATGCCAGCCAACAGGTGTACCTAAGCCATGCTAGCCCATGAGCCAGTGAGGCCATGCTCAAATCTTCTTTCTTCTGGTACTGGGAGACATGGCCAACCTCCCAAACCACCCTTCATGGTGTTTTCCAACAAGGTCTTCCCTTGTGCAGGAGGAGGAGACACATCTTGCCCTTCTTTCCCGTGGCTCCTGGTCTGAGCCATGCTGGGACCTGCTGTGCCCTCAGCTGGGAGGGTTGGCTCAACCTTCCCAGTTCCCCCATTGGCCAGGCATGGCATGGAGGCTTTTTCCTTTCCACTGTCCTCATCTGACCTGTCCCCATCCCTGTCCCCAGCTGCCCATCTGCCCCCGGGCTGGCACTTCCTTACCAGGCATCCCACAGGTCCCTTTCCAGGAACCAGGCTGAGCTCCTGTCTCCTTTCTCCCTTGTAATTGGAGTTACTGGTGCCAGGCACCCACTCACAGCCAGGCTGGGAAGCCAGGAACGTGCCCACAGTGACATTTTTTGGGGCCAAACTGGTTGCAAAATAGAAACCAAGAGGTGGGAGGACTATTCCGGGCCTGCTTGTTTGGTTTATTTTCTTCTGCTGGAGAAGGAAAACTCTGGAATGTGGCCAAACCCCACGAATCCAGGGCCAAACTGTCAGCAGGAGCTCAGTGGTTGGTGGATCAGTCCCAGGGGTGACCATGAAGATGATCCCAGGGCTGGAGCAGCTCTGCTCTGCAGACAGGCTGGGAGAGTCGGGGTGTTCAGCCTGGAGAAGAGAAGGCTCCAGGGAGACCTTAGAGCACCTTCCAGTGCCTGAAGGGGCTCCAGGAAAGCTGGGGAGGGGCTTGGGACAAGGGCAGGGAGTGAGAGGATGAGGGGGATGGATCAAAAGTGGAAGAGGGAGATTGAGGTTGGATATTAGGAAGAAATTCTTTGCTGTGAGGGAGGTGAGACCCTGGCCCAGGTTGCCCAGAGAAGCTGTGGCTGCCCCATCCCTGGCAGTGTTGAAGGGCAGGTTGGATGGGGCTTGGAGCAGCCTGGGCTGGTGGGAGGTGTCCCTGCCCATGCAGAGGGGTTGGAACTAGGTGATCTTTAAGATCCCTTCCAACCCACACCAGCCTGTGACTCCCTGGCTGGGAGCTGAGCTCGGGCCCTTCCCTGGGGCAGGAAGGACCTGTCACCCTGGGTCTGGTCTGTGTCACAGCCAGAGCAGGACCAGCCTTGGTGGGAGATGTCCAGCAGCTGGGGGAGCTGAGGCAGGGAGGGTGAAGGTGGGGTAAGCAGGTTTGCCAACAGCAGCCTGAGCTTTCTCACCATCAGCTTTGTTGTTTGTTTTCCTTTGCTGCCCCCCTGCCCTGCTGTGGGGGTGCTGGGTTGGGAGCATCACCCTCACTGTGCCATGGAACCACAGACTGTTCTGGTTGGATAAAACCTGTAAGATCATTAAGTCCAACTGTTACCCCAGCCCTGCCAAGGCCACCACTGCCCCATGTCCCTCAGCACCACATCTACAGGGCTTGGAAACCCCTCCAGGGATGGGGACTCCATGGGTGAGGTGAAGTGATGTGCCCGGAGCTGGAAGGAGTGGCTGTGTCAGAAACCTCAAAGGTCCCACATCCTCAGCTTGACCCTGAGTAGGAGGCTGATCCTTTCCCTGATGATGCTTCCTCCTGGGGACTTTGTTAATCTCAAGGAGGCTTTGTTCACTGTGGAGAAGCTGCCACCCTGCCTGGCTTCTTGACCTTGGTGGCAGTGAGTTGGCCCTGCCATGTCTGAGCCCTTCAGCAGGGGATGGATGGGCCACTGGACTCCCCTTGCCATGCACATCTCCTGTCCCACACCAGTAGGACCCCAGTGCCCTGTGGGAAGCCCCTTTCTAGCTGATACACGTGAGGGGAACATTGGACTGCTCTCTATAGCTACCTGAGAGGAGGTTGGAGCCAGGGGGGTCAGGCTCTGCTCCCCAGGAACAAGGGATGGGACAAGAGGGAACGGCCTCAAGTTGTGCC
>NW_009952373.1:230552-230986 GCF_000747805.2 Chaetura pelagica
TGGGGCAGGGCAGCCTCGGGGGGGGGAACCAGCCCTGCTGCAGCAGCGATGGCCGCGCCGGGGGGCTCTGCAGAGCTGGGGCTCCGAAGGGCGACCATGAGGGTGGCCCAGCCCCGTGTGGCTGCAGAGCCACCCACGTGTCCCTGTGCTGGGACAACCCTGAGCAGCCCCCGGGGGTCCCTCACCCCTCTCCCCTCCCCTCTCTCAGCAGGCTGTTGGCACCAGGTTACACCGAGACCCACTACACCGCGGATGGACGCCCCGTCACCCTCACCCCCAACCACACGGTGGGTGTGGGCACGAGTGCTGCTCCTCTCCCTTTTTATAGGATCCCTCAGCACTTGGGATGAAGCCAGAAGCACCCTCCACCCCCCACCCCCAACCAGGGGCGGGGTTGGGGGGGGTGGTTGGGGCTGGCAGCATACCCCGGGACT
>NW_009952373.1:231058-255352 GCF_000747805.2 Chaetura pelagica
AGGCAGCGCCAGGCTGGACCAACCCCCCTGCTCTCCCCACGTCCCCCTCACCAAGCCATTTGTCACCTTTCCAGCCTGTCGGGGCTGTCTGTGTCCCCAGCTGACCTCCCGGAGCCAGCGGCTTCCCAGCTCCGTCCATCCCTTCCCATCCCCGCGGGCACAGGGACACCCGTGGGCTGGGTGGGTTGTTTTTTGGGAAGGAGAGAGCACGTGGGGGGGTTGGTTTGTTGCCCACAGCCCCGTGGGGTGGGTTCTTAATCGAGGTCTCTGTCACCTCTTTTCCAGGAGCACTGCTATTACCATGGGCACGTCCGGGGCTACGGCAGCTCCTGGGTTGTCCTCAGCACCTGCTCAGGAATCAGGTACCTGTGGGGTTGGGGGGGCATGTGGGGCTGACAGAGAGGGGTGGGTCTGGCTGCCCCTGCTCCTCTGCTGGGACCCTTTCTGGGGTCGCTGGAGACTTCTTATAAGGGCATGTAGTGCTAAGGCAAAGGGTCATGGCTTGAAGCTGGAAGAGGGGAGGTTTAGGTGAGATATGAGGAGGGAATTCTTTGCTGTGAGGGTGGTGAGACCCTGGCCCAGGTTGCCCAGAGAAGCTGTGGCTGCCCCATCCCTGGCAGTGTTGAAGGGCAGGTTGGATGGGGCTTGGAGCAGCCTGGGCTGGTGGGAGGTGTCCCTGCCCATGCAGGGGGGGTTGGAACTGGATGATCTTGAAGGCCCCTTCCCACCCAAACTCCATGATTCTATGGCCCTCCCAGAGCAGCACTCATGGTCTTCCAAGCCCAGCTTTAGAAGCTTCATGGGGCTGATTTTCCATTGTTCCCCTTCTCCTGCCCTTCACCCAACCCTGGGGGTTGGCAGGAGGGGGGAGATGCTGTTTTCCTGGCAGCATGAGCTGCCCTCAAGGCAATTCATCTCTGGAGGAGGCGAGACCCTGCACCCCACAGCAGGTACCCCTGAACCCCATTGCAACCACCTGCTGCCAACCATTCAGCTGTTCTGACCCACACAGAGGTTTTCATCTTGGGGACATGAGCTCGTGGGGCTGTACTCACCTCTTGTCACTGCCCCCATCCTGGGTGTGGACCAAGCTGAGGTGCATTGAGCGTGAGGGGCCTCAGCAGGTGCTGAAAGCACCACAGGAGCCATCAGTGTCTTTTCTCCATTGCCAGGGGACTGATAGTGCTGAGCAGCAACCTCAGCTACTACCTGAAGCCCCTGGAGACCCCTCGGGACCCAGGCCACCACCTCATCCACCGAGCAGAGCATTTGCCCATCCAAGGTGGGACCTGTGGCCACGGTGACTTTGGCAGCACCATTGGAGACATCGCTCGGCTCTTCAGGCCCGTCCATCGCCAGGTGAATCCATCCTGGGGTCCATTGCTGGGGGAGAGCTGGGAGTGGGGCTGTCTGCCACCCCTGCTGGGTCCCTGCAGGTCGTGGTGGTGGGGTGTCCATCACCCTGGCTTCTGGGCAGGGTTGTGCAGGCAGGTGGGAACGTCAGGGGTCTGCACGGGCAGCTCACTTGGTTTGAGTGCAGGCAGGAGACAAAGGGAGAAGGTGTGAGTTGGGTTCTGACTGCACTGGAAGTTGTGGGATGCGATGGGAGGTGACACTGGTACTGGAGTCAGTTCTGGGCCCCTCAGGACAAGAGGGACACGGAGGGGCTGGAGTGTGTCCAGAGAAAGGCAAGGGAGCTGGGGAAGGGGCTGGAGCACAAGGGTGAGCAGGAGCAGCTGAGGGAGCTGGGGGTGTCCAGCCTGGAGCAAAGGAGCTGAGGGGAGACCTGCTGGCTCTGCAGCTGCTGAGAGGAGGTTGGAGCCAGGGGGGTCGGGCTCTGCTCCCCAGGAACAAGCCCTGGGACAAGAGGGAACGGCCTCAAGTTGTGCCAGGGGAGGTTTGGATTGGATATTAGAAGAAACTTCTCACTGAAAGGGCTGTCAGGGCCTGGCCCAGGCTGCCCAGGGCAGGGGGGGAGTCCCCATCCCTGGAGGGATTTCAAAGCCATGTGGATAATTTGGACCAACCAAAATGATTTGATGATTGGAATTTGCACTGGAGCCACTCAAATGTTCCTTGTCGTCTTGTGCCTCAGTTTCCCCTCCCAGCTGTCCTTCCTGAGCAGCTCTGCAGTATCTGGGAGGCCTGAGATGCCTGGAGCCATGGGCTGCCCTCCACCCCTCTGAACCTTGCTGTCTGTCTTGCAGATGAAACGAGATGCCTGGAGGACCATGAAGTACATGGAGCTCTTCATTGTTGCTGATCACACACTGGTGAGCGCCGTGCAGGGTGGAAACTTGTCCCCTGCTGAGAAGCTGGGACCCCTCTCTGAACCCCTCCCTTCTTCTGGCTCTTCCTGTGGTGACCCTTCCTCGTTTCTCTGCAGTACAGGAACCAGAACCTCAACCTGGGTCACACCAAGCAGCGCATCGTGGAGATCGCCAACTATGTGGACAAGGTAATGGCTGGTGAGAAGGACCTTGTGGCCACCTCCACCATTCCCAGTGCGTGTAGAACTACGGGAGCTCCAGGACCAGCCTGGTGGTGGCCCTCAGGGGCTGTCCCCATGTCACTAGGGATAGGAGTTTAGGTGGCAGATGCGAGCACGTGGTGGAAAACGCTTTGGCTGAGCTGCAGCAACGAAGCACCTGCTGGGTCTTGCTGGGTGGAGATCAATGGTGGCTTCCTTGACAAAAGTTCAGGTGTTGTCAGCTGGTGGAGGCCCTCGTGCCACCCTGACTGCCTCCTGTACAAGCTTGTGGGTGGACAAGTGTGTCCCTGAGTCACCCAGCTGGAGGTCCAGCACGGGGACCCCCCGGCTGAACAGCGACGGGGCTGGGGGACCAACAGCAGGTGCCAGTCCCCATCCATCCCCCCTTCCTCCCTGCAGTTCTACAGGTCGCTGCACATCAAGGTGGCCCTGATTGGCCTGGAGGTGTGGACGGAGAGGGACCAGTGTGCTGTGACCAGTGATGCCAACGCCACGCTCTGGTCCTTCCTGCAGTGGAAGAAGGCACTGAGGGCGCGCAGGAAACACGACAACGCCCAGCTGCTGACGTGAGCACCCCCCCGGGCACCCACCAGGGATGCTGGGGCCTCCCAGCCCAGCTCGGGGGCTCCAAGCCCCCCCCCGGGTGCTAACTGGCCCTCCCTTCTCCTTCTCGGGCAGAGGGAAGACCTTCAGAGGGACAACCATTGGCATGGCCCCGCTGGAGGGGATGTGTAGCCTGGATAACTCTGGGGGCGTCAGCGTGGTAAGAGGGAGGGGGGTTGGAGGTCCCTGCTGCTCCTTCTCCCAGGCTGGGGGACCCTGGGACCACCTTGGCTTGCTGGGGTTCTTCACCCAGATTCTTGGAGCAGCTGTATGAGGTTGGTCCTGGGGTGCAGCCTGAGAGCAACCAGCCATGCTCGTCGCCCTCTGCCCCTCTCAGGTGTTGGCCGAGCACTAAGGAGGGTGAGAGGGGCTGGTTTTGAGACCTCCCACCCCTGTGCATCCCAGCAGCAGCGTTGGGATCTCCTGTGTTGCTTCTCTCCCTTGTATTGAACAGCTCCTGCTTGTGCTCTGGTTTTTCCCCCTGGATTTGTAGGGTTCATCTCTGCTCCAAGATGACTCTTCTCCTCCTCCTGGTGGGGCGGTGGTGGCCCTGGTGACCCGCGGTGCCCAGGCAGGGGGGTGCTGTGGGGTTACAAGCTTCCTGGGGTTTGGGCTGTGCCTTCCAAGGCCTCATGTTTTCAGCAGTTGGCTCCACCAAAAGAGCTCCCCAACAGTCTCACGAGGGGCTTTTTCAGGACACCAAACCCCACTTCTTCCACGAATCCTCCTCCATCCCTCTCTCCCTTCCTCTCACGGGCTCTGGTTGCCATCCCAGAGATGTTGTGCTCCATTCATCAGCCCAGCCCCATTCCCTGCTGTGGGATCAATCCCTCTCCATCACTCCTGGCTGCTGTGCTGATACATCCCCATTCCCCTGTGCAGGACCACTCGGAGCAGCCTGTTGGAGCAGCTGCCACCAGGGCCCACGAAATTGGCCACAATTTTGGCATGAGCCACGACAGCAGTGGCTGTTGTGTGGAGGCCACCCCGGAGCAAGGAGGCTGTGTCATGGCAGCAGCCACTGGGTAAGTGGTGGTGGGGACAAGACGTGGCCCTTCAACCCCCCCCAGGAGGGTTTGGGTGCTGTTTGGCTGGGGAGTGGGAAGGGATCCTGTCCTGCCAGGCACCACGGTGGGGGCAGTGCCCCAGTTGCAAAGGTGCACTGGCATAGAATCGTGGAATTGCAGAATGGGTTGGGTTGGAGGAGGCCTTAAAGATCATCCAGTTCCAACCCCCCTGCATGGGCAGGGACACCTCCCACCAGCCCAGGCTGCTCCAAGCCCCATCCAACCTGCCCTTCAACACTGCCAGGGATGGGGCAGCCACAGCTTCTCTGGGCAACCTGGGCCAGGCTCTCACCACCCTCACAGCAAAGAGTTTCTTCCCCATGTCCAACCTAAATCTCCCTCTTCCAGTTTTAATCCATCCCCCTTGTCCTCACTCCCTGCCCTTGTCCCAAGCCCCTCCCCAGCTTTCCTGGAGCCCCTTCAGGCACTGGAAGGTGCTCTAAGGTCTCTCTGGAGCCTTCTCTTCTCCAGGCTGAACACCCCAACTCTCCCAGCCTGTCTGCAGAGCAGAGCTGCTCCAGCCCTGGGAGCACCTCCATGGCCCTTGCATTACAGGGCTCCAAGGCACTTCCCTGTGCTAACCCAGAGTTCAGCCCAGTGAAATTATTCTTTATTCTAAGGTCAGAAGGACCAAGGGCTGCCCAGTCCCTGGTCATGCTGGTGGGGACTCTTGGCACCACGGGGCTGCAGTGGGGTGAGCTCACATCCCTCCCCCCAGCTCCACTAAATCTGGATGTGGGATGCTCCAGAGTGACACTCATTAGATCCACACACTCTGCCATCCCTCCAGGCTTTGTTTTCCTTTACTTTTACCCTTTAATTCAGCCCAAATCCTTAGGAATTTCAGCTGTTTGGTGCCTCTTCCCCTTCCAAGGTCCTTCTCCCATTGGGTTTTCCAGCTCCTGATAATACCCTCATCCCAGATTTCCCTGCACTGTAGAAAATTAGCTGTTCATTCTCATGATTTGAACCCACCAGCTCTTCCAATGAATAAATTACTACATAAAAACCCAGGGGGTGCTGTCAGGGGCTGCTTTCCCGTGTCTCCCAGGGCCACCAAACCATGGCACTGACCCCCTGGGGTTTAATCTCTGCTTGGGTGGATTGTGGTGGGGAGAAGAACCAGCTTGCCAGGACGAGGAAGTCGTGCACTTCTTCGTTCAGTCCCTCTAATAATTATTACTAATTAATTAACCTGCCCCCACCCACCAGAGCTGGTGCAAAACAAGAGCAGCTGCTGGAGCTCAGCTGTGTCCCTTGCTCACCCCTGGAGGCAAAGATTTTCGAGGTGACTCCTCCCTTCTTCCTTCTCATTTTTGCTGAGATATTGGTTTCCCCTCATGGGCAGGAAACACATTTTTGACTCTCTTCAACCTGTCCCCACTGACACGTTCAGGTACCAGTTCATGGGTGTATTTATTTGCTCACCCTCCCCTGACTCTCGTGGACTTGCAGCTTTCCCTGCAGCTCAAGATATTTCCCCCCAGACTTCAAAATGACTCTCAGGAAAAAAATCCCTCCGTGTCACCTCAGAAACGAGATGTCCTCCTGTAAAATACAGTTGTTTTTGAAGTGACAGGAGGAAATGAAACCAGGGCTGAAGCAGAGGGTGGTGCACAGCTCTTCCTCTCTGCTTCCTCCTTCTCCTTTCGTACACGACACAAAACCCCACCAACTTCTGCAAAATGACTGAGGAACCACCCTCAGAGCTTCTCTAGAAAACCCCTGTTTCTCTCCAGCTCCTTGAGGGAAAAGGAAAGAGAAATGGTATTTTCATTGATTTCTTGCCACTCAGGCCTCATGGGTGATGTAATATGAGTTGTTTTGTGGGCTTTGTTGGGTTTTCCCCCATTTTTCTTTATTTGTGCAGAGGGTTTTCCTCCATCTCAGCCTCAGGGGTATTTAAATAGCCCCCACATGGGTGTTTCCCAGCAGCAGGCACATATTTAGCACATCCTCAGTAGTCACAGTGGATGTGGAGGCCCACCCTGTGGTTAGGAGCTCGGTGGGGTCCCAGGTGCAGGGGACCAAGGCACAGAGGTGACACCCACACCAGCATCAACCTGGCAGAGCCTGCAGGCAGTGGGTGCTCCATAGGCTTGGAGGTTCACACCATGGAGGTCTCCAGTCTCTCAAGAAGCTTCTTACTGGAGGGTTGATGGTGGCTCTTCTTGTTCATCCCATTGTGGAACATCATGGAATGACAATTTGAGTGGCCCAAGAATATTCGGGTTCCTTGTGGTGTCACTTGGTTGCTGGTCAGTTGTGTGAGCTGGGGTGGGGAGGTGTTGATGGTCTTGGTGTGTCTGGCTGATGGTGACATCTGCTCTTGGAAGGGTTTGTGCCACTTGGCCCGTGTCCTTATTTCCCAGCTCTGACTGTGGTTTTCCACCTTCTCCTGGCCCCGATCGCCCCGGTTCCCATCCCTCCCCATCTGTCCCCTGAGCAGACACCCCTTCCCCCGCGTGTTCAGCTCCTGCAGCAAGAGGCAGCTGGAGAACTACTTCCAGAAGGGAGGTGGCATGTGTCTCTTCAACCTGCCCGACACCAAGGACCTGGTGGTGGGAAGGAAATGTGGCAATGGCTTTCTGGAGGAAGGAGAAGACTGCGACTGCGGGGAGGTGGAGGTACAGTGCTGGGTGCTGCCTCCTTTGCCCAGCTCAGCTGAGCTGCTGGGTGGCAGGAGGGTGGACCATGTGGAGAGGGGTTGCTGATCACCACAGGGACTCCATCCCAGGGGGCTCTTCCCAGTCCCACGTTCCTAAATCCATTTAATCATAGAATCGCAGAATCCCACACTGGTTTGGGTTGGAAGGGACCTTCAAGATCATCCAGTTCCACCCCCCTGCATGGGCAGGGACACCTCCCACCAGCCCAGGCTGCTCCAAGCCCCATCCAACCTGCCCTTCAACACTGCCAGGGATGGGGCAGCCACAGCTTCCCTGGGCAGCCTGGGCCAGGGTCTCCCCACCCTCACAGCCCAGAATTTCTCCCTAATACCTCACATCAATCTCCCCTCTTTCAGTTTGAAGCCCCTTTGTCCTATCACTCTACATGCCCATGTCAAAAGTCCCTCTGGGCCTGGTTTCCTTCTTGGCTTTGCCCTCATGTGCTCAGGTCTTCCTCAACTCTCCCAGTGCCTCAGTTTCCCTGTGGGCAAAACGAGAAGAGTGAGGTGGTGGTAGGTGGAGAAGAGGCTGGGGGCAGCAATAGGGAAGGAATGGACTCAACTGACCATGGTGGTGTCTTCTTCTCCCCATGCAGGAGTGCACCAACCCGTGCTGCAATGCCCACAACTGCACCCTGAAGGCAGGGGCTCAGTGTGCCCATGGTGACTGCTGCCAGAACTGCAAGGTAAGGTCCCCACTGTGTCCCCCACCCTCTCCACCCACGGGCCAGGCAGTGGATACAGCCCCCACCATTCCCTTGGGACTCCTATCCAGAAGGTCAAACCCCACATGAGGAAGGTTATGCCTAAACTTGTGTCTTGTGGGAGAGTCTCTGCTGGCTGCTTTGATCTCCTGACTTGATGACCTTCACATCTCCCTTCCAACCCCTATGATTCTTTGTGGCTCTGCTCCAGCCCAGGAATTTGGCTTCACACCCTGACAGCCCCAAAGAGGACATTATAGATAGTTGATGGCCCCAAGATGTCCCAGGAGGCAGCAGCCATCCTGGCTCAACCCCTTTTCTGCTGCCCAGTGCTGATGTTTCTCCTTCCTCATGTGGCAGCTGAAGGTGGCTGGGACCATCTGCAGGGAAGCAGCAGGATCCTGTGACCTCCCTGAGTACTGCACGGGTGCCTCAGCCTACTGCCCTGCCAATGTCTACCTGCTGGATGGCTCATCCTGTGCCTATGGAGAGGCTTACTGCAATGATGGGATGTGCATGACCCACCACCAGCAGTGTGTCCAGCTCTGGGGACCAGGTGAGTCCCACCAGCCCCAGACCTACCTCCTTGGACCCTTCTTCAGAGCAGGAAAGGACGTTGGGTCTCAGTGTTGTGTCTGCACCTAAAAGGAGTGGCTGAGAAAGCTGGGGGTGTCCAGCCTGGAGCAAAGGAGGCTGAGGGGAGACCTGCTGGCTCTGCAGCTGCCTGAGAGGAGGTTGGAGCCAGGGGGGTGCCAAGTTATAAGCAACAGAACAAGAGGAAATGGCCTCAAATTGCACCAGGGAGGTTTCGATTGCATATGAGGAACCATTTCTTCCTGGAAAGGGCTGTCAGGCCCTGGCCCTGGGCAGGGGTGGAATCCCCATCCCTGGAGGGGTTTCCAAGCCCTGTAGATGTGGTGCTGAGGGACATGGAGCAGTGGTGGCCTTGGCAGGGCTGGGGGAAGGGTTGGACTTGATGGTTTTCAAATGCTTTTGCGACCAAAGTGGTTCTGGTTTGTATGTTGTGCGGCGGTTCCTCCTGGAGCATCCAGCTGCTGCTCCCTCTTCCAGCATTTCTCCCTGCTGGCTCCTCGTCCCATATCACACATGGGACCCTTCCTCCCACCCTGCAGGTGCCTGGCCAGCCCCAGATGCCTGTTTCCAGGACGTGAACATGGCTGGCAACACCTACGGCAACTGCGGCAAGGACAGCCAAGGGCGCTACGTGAAGTGTGACAAGAGGTGGGTGCAGCCCTGGGTGCCCCATCTCCTCCTCCCAGCTTCCCCCTGCCCACCCCTGTCCTGTGACTGGTCCTACTCCAGCCTTCTGGCATCACCCCTCAGGCCAGCTCCGTTCTGGACTGGAGGAAGCCAGTAGGTCCTTCCTCCTGAGCTCAGTCCCTGCTGCTATGGGGAGGTTGTCCCACCGTGCATCACCTCCCAGCCCAGCCTGAAGGGAAAACCACAGCCAGGCTCAGCAGGAGGTGCTCTTTGGGGAGCATTTCCCCTCCAGTATCCCCAGTCAGACCAGGGATGTTAGAGGGACCCTCCCTGCCTGTTCACTCTAGCATTTCTCTGTCTGGTCCATGATGTATCTAAGACCTTTCTGCACCTGCTGAGCCTCTCCCACCACAACCCCCCCATGGCCATAAATTCAGAGGGAGGTGAGACAGGGTGGGTGGGGTGGCTGGTACCCTCACCTTGGCTGTTGGCCTGCTCCTAGGGATGCAATGTGTGGCAAGATCCAGTGCCAGAGCTCAGCCAAGAAGCCCCAGGGGACCAACACTGTCTCCATTGACACCACCATCCGCTTCAACGGGCGGGAGGTGAAGTGCCGGGGCACCTACATGTACACTGCCAAGGATGATGAAGATGACCTCTCTGACCCTGGGCTGGTGATGACAGGGACAAAATGTGGAGATGGGATGGTGAGTACTTTTTCCTGGGGCTCGGGCCTCCTCCAGGAGATCATCTCCTGGGCTCTTGTCCCAGCTCTACTGGAGGTGTTGGCTCTTTCCCGTGTTGCATCCAGGCCGCGGGATGTGGTTCCCACACCTGCAGACATTCCCCTGGTGACATCTCAACCAGGGCATTTCTAGACATTGCTCCACACCAGATGCAGGTGTGTCAGCCACCACACCCTCTCCTTGGCCTCCATGCTTTTTTTAGTGATTTAATGCCTAGAAGAACAACCCCAACGAGAGTTGCATGTCCCAGGACACGATGGGTGAAGCTTCTTCCCATGTGTAAAGTGTTTCCCAGGGGGAATGTCAGGAATAACACAACAGACCCAAACAGATGCTGCTGTAGGTTATTTTTACAGCCTCTGCATCTCCAAGTACTTTACAGACCAAGCTGAGAAAAGGGGTAGTAGAAAACACAGTAGAAGGATGGATGCCACTCAGAGCTGGTTGGGGAGATACAGCCTTTGCTGCTTGGCATTTTAATGGTGACATTTTCATCCCAGTTTGGGATGGAAGGCCAAAATGTTGAGATTTCCCTGAGGAGGGATGCCTGGTTTTGAAATCCAGTCTCGTTGGGTTTGGTGGGTGCATTTTAGGGCCAGATGGGGAATGGTTTGTCCAGGAGCTGCCAGGTGGGTTGTCAGGGGAAGGGGATGGGAGTGGTGGTGGGTGGTCTCTGCTGAGCCATCCTGGCTCAGGGGGTGGCAGAGGTTTCTTGGGCTGTGCTGAAAATCAGAGTGAAATGGCTTTAAACTGGAAAAAGGTAGATTTAGGTGAGACATGAGGAAGAAATTCTGGGCTGTGAGGGTGGTGAGAGCCTGGCCCAGGTTGCCCAGGGAAGCTGTGGTTGCCCCATCCCTGGCAGTGTTGAAGGGCAGGTTGGATGGGGCTTGGAGCAGCCTGGGCTGGTGGGAGGTGTCCCTGCCCATGCAGGGGGTTGGAACTGGATGATCTTATAGCGTCATAGAATCATAGAATCATCCTGGTTGGAAGGGACCTTGAAGATCAGCAAGTCCAACCATAAATAATAAATAATCTCTAAGGTCCTTCCATCCCAAACCAATGTGGGATTCTGTGATTCTATGAAATGCATTGACCTGCAACACCAGGATGTAGCCAATCTACATTTTCCAGTGGAAAACATCCTTCCAGAGGACTCCCATCTGTGAAGCCAGAGGGTTGCTGTCCCCCCTCTCTGTGTGTTTCCCTAACCTCAGGTTCTTGGCTCTCTCTCAGGTTTGCAAAGACCGACGGTGCCAAAATGCCTCCCTTTTTGAGCTGGAAAAGTGTGTTTCCCAGTGCAACGGCCATGGGGTGAGTTCCTGCCCGTGACCCACAGCAAGCTCCTGAGATGAGCACAGACTCTTCAGCAAAACCAAGTTTCTCCCACAGGGATGAGCTTTGCAACACTGTGGGCATCTGCTTTCCATAAATCTCACGTGCCTCAGCTAGGGCTGGGACTGAGCTGAGCTCTTTGTGTCCCCGTGGCCAAGTGAGAGGAAGAAGATCATGCATGATGTCAGGACCATCTGCAAAACTTGGATCAGGGTCCAGCTGGAGCTTGGAGAGTGTTTAGAGCTCAGTGCAGGTGCCTGTTCCCTCTGAGGGCAAAGTAAGAGTCAGACACACAATTGGGACTGCAAAAAGGCAGGGGTTCAGCAAATAGAAAGAGTCATCTCCTCCAAAGCTTAAAGGCTGCAAAACTTTGGCCTCTGTGGAACACGAACCCTGGTCAGATAAAGCAACAACAAGACTATGGTTTAAGGGGAAGATCCCAAGGGGAAGATGTTTGACAAACTTCTGGCCTAATGCAAAGTATTCAGGGCATCAGGCTTGTCTAGGTAAGCGAGGTGAAAACTGAGTGTGTAGGACACCTGCCTTCAAGGCAAAGAGAAGGGGGAGAAAAGCATCAGCAAGAAAATATCTCTGCACGTTGCAAACACACTGGAAGGCAACACACGTGATCCCAGTGATGTCTGGGGACAAATTGTTTAGCAGGGCCTGTAGTGATAGGACAAGGGGTGATGGTTTTAAACTCCAAGAGTGGGGATTCAGACTAGATGTTACATAGAGAGTTTTTACACTGAGGGTGGTGAGACCCTGGCCCAGGTTGCCCAGAGAAGCTGTGGCTGCCCCATCCCTGGCAGTGTTGAAGGGCAGGTTGGATGGAGCCTGGAGCAACCTGGGCTGGTGGGAGGTGTCCCTGCCCATGCAGGGGGATGGAACTGGATGAGCTTTAAGGTCCCTTCAACCCAAACTATTCTGTGGTTCTACATTCAAGGAGTGAATATTGGCAGGGTTTTAAGTTCCTTCAGCTTTGACTCCTGCCATTGTCCATCTTCTCTCATCCCCACCGTGCAGACCATGGTTTCCATACATCCCTTGTGGTCTCCAGCCCTCCTTCTCTCTCTTCAGGTCTGCAACAGCAACAAGAACTGCCACTGTGATGCTGGCTGGGCTCCCCCATACTGTGAGAAGCCAGGCCTGGGTGGCAGCGTGGACAGCGGCCCCGTGCAGCGCGACAGTGAGTCCTGACTTCTTGTCCAGTGCCTCCTGATGCTGGTGGGGCTGGAGCACTGCCATGAGGAGTGGGAGATGGGTGATAGAGCTGCTGACAGCTCTGCTCCCAGATGGGTTGGGTCTGTTCAGGAAGACTCACAAGTGTGTGCCCAGCTCTGATTGCTTGGTTGCCACCCGTTTCCATCAGAGCCCACCAGGTGGTACCGCTCCCTCTTTGGAGGTGTGACCAGCAATGATGTCTCCAGCCTGGGTGGTCAGGAATGGGCCAGAGGCTGATGGCTCTTCCAACCCCACACGTCCTTGTGCTTTTCCCTGGCAGATCATGAAGCCATTGTCATGACCCTCCTGCTCATCTTCCTGCTCTTCCTCCCGGCCCTGATGATGAGCACCTACTGTTGGTACCGGCGGGAGAACTCGCTCCTGAATAAATGGATAAAGGAGATGAGGAGGAGGAGCCAGGAGGCATATAGGTGGGTAGTGGGGCCTAAATCCTTTCTCTCTTGCAGACCTGAAATTTTTTTCTCTGTGAGACCCTGAAAAATGTTCTTGCCACCAGAAGCATCTGGCCTGGTAGGGATAGTTCAGAGGGAGCTAGTGGTGCACAGGGACTGTGTCACACTGTGTGAGACCTGGTTGAAATATGAAGCCCTCACTCCTGGGACAACCTGAGGCTCTCAGCTCTCTCCTGAGCAGAGGACAGGAATAGTCTGTTGGAGAGGACAACCCCAGAAAGTGAGGATGAAGGCGGGCTGGTACAGAGGAGCTTTCTCACCACCTTCTCCTAGCAGGCTGCAAAAGCTGGCAGGGCTCTAACGTAGCTCTGGATGTAGGTGCTCTCTTTATTTCCCCTCCCAGCAGAGGTGCAGGCACACACGTGCCTCACCCCCCTGAAATCATTTGAGAAAAAACCAACCCAGAACCAACCAACCTACTTCATTACCCTCCTTATCTCAAGACAGACTTGCTCTCCCAGCAGTGCAAGACTGGTAACGACCTGTTAATGGAGACAGGACCTCCCTGAGTTGCAGAATTTTGGGAGGCAGCTGTTCCAACAGTGGTTGGTTGCTTTATTTTGCCATCTGTGATTTATGTCTGTGATCCTGGGCAGGAGCAAAACCATCAGTCGGAAATCGACCAGTGGCCATCCCAAAGCTGCTTTCACCCTGAGGAACATGTCCACCTCCAGCCACACAAATAAAGTGAGTGAATTATTCACCTCCCAGGTTTGCTTTCCCTCCCTGGGACCTGCTGCTCGTGGGTGGTCACATCTCCCTCTAGCAACTGGGCAACTGGTTTTGTGTTGTGTCTACACGGTGAGTCCTTGGTCAGTAGAACGTGTCCCTCATAAAAGTGGCTCCCTTGAGCTCTGCTCAGAAACACCCCAGTGATTGCCAGGAGCCTCTGCTGGGAAATTGCCCATCAGCACAGCAAAGCTCTGCAGTCCCTTGGGTGACTTTGTGCTGGGTCTCCAGGGGACTGGATGCTGAAGGGGTCTACAGGAAAGCTGGGGAGGGGCTTTTTACAAGGGGTAATAGATTAAAACTGAAAGAGGGGAGATTTAGGTGAGACACAAGGAGGAAATTCTTCTCTGTGAGGGTGGTGAGACCCTGGCCCAGGTTGCCCAGAGAAGCTGTGGCTGCCCCATCCCTGGCAGTGTTGAAGGGCAGGTTGGATGGGGCTTGGAGCAACCTGGGCTGGTGGGAGGTGTCCCTGCCCATGCAGGGGGGCTGGAACTGCATGATCTTAAAGGTCCCTTCCAACCTAAACCATTCTAGGATTCTATAATTCTGATTTTGCTGCTGGTTGTGTCAGCTCTGGTGACCTTGAGATGAATAAGCCTTGGGCTGCCTGTAGGTAGAAAGTGATGGAGTTTTTTTGAGCATGGCCAAGGTGCTTGAGCTGGAGGCAGAAGGGATGGTGTCCCCATGTAGGTAAGTCAGCCTGGTGGCAGGCTGGTATGGATTCATGAGGGCTGGCCCTTCTCCAGGCCTCCTGAGCCCATCATCCCTGTGTGCTCTCCTGTGGGCAGGGAGGAGCAAAATGTGCTCAGCTTGTGGGTGGGATGGTAAAAGTGGTGGTCCCAGGAGGTGGAATAAATACCCAATGCTCCTCCTGTAGCTCCCAAGCACTGAGACCTTGAAGGGACATCATCCCTTTAAACCCACCTAAGAACTTTCTCCACACTTCTGCTTCTCTCATCCCTGCAGGCCCCTCGAGCTGCGTTTCCCCCCAAGCCCAGTGCTCACCCTCCTGGCTCCCAGCCTGTCAACGTTGTCCACCCTCTTCGCCCGGCTCCCCACTCCATCCCCCCTCGCCCAAGAGAGCCCAAACCAGCCAGGCCACCTCCACCAGTCAGCAAATCACCCAGGGTCCCCACCAAAACTCTGGTCTCCCAGGCTAAGCTGCCACCTCCGAGGAAGCCTCTTCCCTGCAGCCCTGTGAGGACCCCCCTGGTGAGTTTTCCTGGCTGGATGTGCTTTCCTGACTCCTAGAAATGCTCTGGGGTTTGGCTCTTTTGGGTTGGGCACTGCCAAGGAGCTCTCACATCAGCTTGAGGGATGAATCTGTTGCCGTGGGGAAGAAAGGTCATTAGATAATGAGGCTGTTTTGAGGCAGTTTGGGTGTTGAATGCTTTGAGCATCTCAGCTCAGCAGCAGGAGGAGGGAGGTTTGTAGGAGGACGTAGGATGCTCCTCTAAGGATGTCCCCTCTTCCCATACACCTTGTGATTCCCAGGTTGTCCCAAAGCATCAGCCTCCCCGTCGTCCACTGCCTGGAACTCCTCTTCTGGCCAAAGAGGTGCCTCCTGCACATGGACAGACCCTGCTGGTCATGGTCCCTCCTACCAACTTCAAGGCATCGGGTACCAGTGCCATGAGCCACCCCAGGAGGCCGTTGAAGTAAGTTGAGAGGGGAGCTGAGACACTGCCCACCACTGCTGGGGTCCTGCAGGGTCTTGTGTGTCACATCTGGCTGGGACAACCCAAATGGGGTTCTCTTATGGCTGCTGAGGAGCAGGAGGAATGTTCTCTGCTCTGGGCTGTGCTGGTCTGTGCCCCCTGATGTAGCTAGAGAGGAGCTTGAAGCCCACCAGCCTGGAGGTCCCTAAGCTTGCAGGCCTTTTGGGATCTTTGGTATGGGGCATGAGGGGCAGCAGCAACAGGCAGAAAGGAAATCAGAAGGTGTCCCAAGTCCTGCTCCCTGAGGAGCAACCACAACCAAAGCTTTTGTTAGATGGGGACTTCACATACGTGAGCAACCCTGTTCCCCTGCTCCTCCTGGCACGGTGCAGAAGAACAGGCTGCTCACCAGAGCAAAGTACTGGTGGGGATCTGGGCTCTGCCCCTGGCAGGAGCCCAGAGGTTTGGGCTGAAGGGATGACTAAGGTTGGGACTTGGGGTCTCATGGGGTCCTGCTGGGTTAAGGGAGATGCCATCCTTTGGTGGGTGCACGTGGCCACTTGTCCCACAGCATGGAAGGGGCTGTTGGGGAGCTGCTGGGGAGAGTGGAGTGAAGGGATGGACACTGATGCTCTCTTTCATCTCTCCTCCCTACAGACCCATGCCACCTCAAAGGTGAGTCCCAGACACCATGAAGGACCTGGGGTGGAATCTCTTTGCTGTGTGGGGGTGGCCTTTTGTTAAGCTCTGGGCTTAGGGTGAACCTCAGGAGGCTGAGGGTTAAATGTCCCCCTTCCCAGAGGCTTTTAGATGAGCAGGACATAGCCCCTCTGGGTGCCCAAACAATAGGAGAGCTTGGGCACTCGTGTCCAAGGGAATGGAGGGCATGGACTTGCCAGTTTGGAGCTGGGAGATTCAGCCCAAGACCTTCACAATATCACTGCCACCTTCAGCTCTTGCTCAACCCTCTGGAAACAGGCCAAAGGAGCCTTAGGGCTTGCATCTGCTCCTGCTGGCCAGGCTGGTGGGCCACATTGAACCATGGAGAGAAGGCACCATCAGGGGCTGAAGTTGGCCCTCATCCACACACTGTCTGCTTTGCTAATTACTGCTTTGACCTTCTTGGGCTATTTTTGGTTCCTGTGTCTTTGTAGTTGTCACCACAAGGAGGCTGAATATGCCCCAACATTTCTCAGTGTAACTCAACCCCTGTAGCTCATCTCTCCTAGTAGGCAGGACAGGCCTTTCTGTGGTGCCAGAAGGTTTTGGCAGGTCCCAGCAGCCCAACTTGGCTCCCTCCCCAAACTCCCTTGTTCTCCAGGAGCAAGTCCTTGGTCATCATCTCTTTAAATGGTGCCCATGTCAGAAATTGCTGACAGGCACTTGTGGCAGGAAGCAGGACATGCCTGTGTCCTGGTCTGGAATCATTCCTTGACACCTCCAACATGCAAGGAGAAGGCCAGAGACCTGTTGGTTTTTCCTGGATGGATGAGGTGACAGGTTTCATGAATTCCCAGGGTGGACTGTAGGTTCCATATCTGGTTGGTTGGTTTGCTGATGTCTCTTGGTAGTGCACGAAGCATCTTGGCTTTGTCTTGGAAAGCCAAGATCAGTTACCCCCTGGGGACATCACCCCTGCAGCTGGTGGGCTCCCCATTCACACTGCTGGTTTCTGCCCAGTGCCACCTCATGCTGTGGTGGGCTCTGCATTCCATCAGGGTCTTGAGGTTCTGCACTGAAGGAAAACACCTCAAAGTGGTAAGATTTGGGCTTGTATCTTTGAGACAGGACATGGGTGACCAAGGCAGTCCCAGGGCCAGCAGCTGCTCTGTCTTCCCCCAGCCATGGAGGGAGGGTTGTGGTGGATGCTTGGTCTCTGAACTTGAATGAGTTGTCTCCTTTCTCCTCACTCCAGGCCAGTCCCAGCCATCAAAGTCCAATCAACCTCATTCCCCTTGAAGAAGTGACAAACCAAGGACACCTTAGGACCACCTTTCCTGAGCTGGCTCTCCTGATTTGCACTGCTGCTGGCACCAGGGGACATCCCTTCCTCTCTTCTTTTACTTGTCTTTTGATACCAGAGGACTATTTTTATAAGACAGAAGATGCATCCAGCACAAAAACTGGTGGTGGGGGGAGGGAGAGGGGAAATTGGGTACCATGACATAACTAAGGGCTGTGGTGGGTTGGTGGTGGGGTTGCCACGATGGAGACTCCACCAGAGCTCCTGGCATCACTTCCTGGCCAGTTTATCCCCCAGCTTTATTTCCTTCTTGACATTGCACATGGGCTGGGAAGGGGTGACTTGGGCTCAAGTGACCATCCAACGGAAGATGCTGGTGACAGTGGCAGTGAAAGCCATGTCATGTACTTCTAGCTACCTCCTCCAGGCCTGGTGAGACCTCCCCCCTCCACCACTCACTGCCACCAGAGCTCAATGCTGGGCATTGCCTCCGGGGAGACATTTGCCATCACAGAACCAGTTTGGACTGTGCCGTGCAGCGCTGGGATACGTTCCAGGAAGGATCCAAGTTCTCAGGTTCTCCTGCCCTGATTGCATGGGAAGGAAACCAGTGACAGTCCTGGGGCACCTATCTGGAAGGAGAAGCTGCCTGGGAAATGGTTCAGTATCTTCAGTGCTGGTGGCAACTGGTTACCAGGGTGCTTCCAGGGGGCTCAGGAGCCCCCCAAACACATGGCATGTTCCCTGCTCGTGGGGCAGGCCCAGCAGTGGCTCTGTGAGCTGCTACCACTCTGCTGCCCACCAAGGGAAGGGAACAAGAGCAGGAGGACCTCCTGCCCGTGTCATTGGCTGGCCCAAGGGCCTTGGCCGAGCCGTTGCGTTTCTCTGTGCCTCAGTTTCCCCCGCCACCACAACGGGGGGTCATACCTACCTCACAGGGGTGTTGTGAGGTTTAACCAACTGGTGTCTTGAAAGGGCTTTACAATCCTCAGATGAATGGTGCTGTTGACCTGCTCAGTTGTGCCCCTCTCCTGTGACTTGACATGTGGCTCTGCCAGGATCTGAGATGAGAACAAAGGCTTTTCTACAGCCCCTTGGCTCCTCTGGCTCTTTTCCTGCCCAGCAGCTCCCTGAAGCTTTACCCCCCAGGGGCTGTGGGTGTCCCACCACACCACTGCAAACAGGCACCCCTTCAGGTGGCCCTTAAATAATTCCTTCCATCTTGGCTACCTTGGTGTAGATCCCATCTGACCAAGGGCAAATCCTTCTGAGATGTGTCCAACCAAGGTAAAGGGTGTTGATGATGCAGGCTCAGGGACAACCCTCAGGAACCTGTTCTGGTGTTTCACTCTCCCCAGGGTTACAAACCAATTGCAGGTTGTGGTTCAGGCTACCAGGGTTTGTTTTGAAGTCTCTGGTCATGCCCATGGACCTTCTATGAAGTGTTCCTGGGAACCCCTTATCTTTCTTGGTTGGTGGATGTAGGATCCAGCAGCTCCTCTGATAACAAGTCACAGAATCACTGGGTCATTTAGGTTGAAAGGGACTTCATGGCATCATCCTCAGATGACCTCAAGAGGGCAGGATAAATGAACTGGTCGCTACACCCTTCTCAGAGTCGTGTTCTTTTCAGCCATCAAGTGACCTTCTGGCGTGGCCAGACTTGAGGGGAGCTCAAGAGGGCAGGATAAATGAACTGGTCCCTACACCCTTCTCAGGGTCGTGTTCTTTTCAGCCACCTCCCAAGTGACCTTCTGGCGTGGCCAGACTTGAGGAAGAGCCTACAGAGCTCCTGGAGAAGGGAAACCCTGCTCCCTGCCTGTCAGTGCCCTCCCTTCTGCTGTCCAGCAAAGGTGTTAGAAGTGGGTTAAACAGTCAGAGAAGTTTTGGAGAAGCTGCTGCAACCATGAAGCAGTTGGAAAAACTTTTCTCCATGGGTTGGACCATTTCATTGACTGGCAAAGTGAGGGGTGACAGTGCTGGAGTGAAAAACCCACCTGTGGGCCAGGAGCTAAAGGAGAACATGCAGTGTCCTTGGGCTTGGATTCCTGCCTGGTCACCTCCCTGACCATCTCACTCCCCTTTGTCTCCTCTTGTCTCCAGTAGGGTCAGACCAACCCAGCTCCTCTGGCCTTGAGCTGCAGGATGGGTTCCCTCTGGGAGGAGAGGTACAGGGGGGTTGTTAGTTAGGGATGTTAGGTTAGGTTGTTAGTTAGGGATGGGGCACAACAGCAACTTGGCTGGCTCTGTCTGACCTGAGGTGGTCACAGGGAGGGCAGATGGATGAGATCCAACCTCATGGACACCCACAAATGTAAGACGTGGCCTCTGGTCTGTAGGATGAGAAGGATTTAGGACTGGTTAGAGAAATTAATGAATCCAGAGAGGGCTTTTGAGTGTCCAGGTGACACTAGATGGCAGCAGATGACCAGGAAATCCTATGATCAGCCATCTGAATCGTGGCTGGGATTTCCAGGGAGCAGCTCCTCGAGTGCAGCTTGTCTCCTTGCTCCTGCCCTCCTACCCCATTCACCTGAAATCCCATAAAAAGCCTGAGCTGAGCATGAAAACTTCCAAGTGTCCCTGATGACTCCTTGAGCTTAAAGTTCACCCAAGTGAAGCTTTCCCCTTTGTGAAGGAGTTCACTGTGAGCTTGGGCACCTGGAGAACACGCTGGTGGAGAACTGAACGTGCACAGTTCTCATTTATCCACGTAGCAGAGTTTGTGAGATGGAAATGGGGAAGGGAAGAACCTCCTGGCTGGCTCAGGAGAACACGACCACCTCAAACAGCTTTGCTTTGTACATGCTGGAGAGACCAACCATGCTTCTAATCCCCATAACATCTTGGACAACAGGAGGGGTCCATCTTCTGAGTCCATCTTATCTGGCGTCCACAGCAACAAGATCCAGATGTTCCAGAGAACAGGTGGAGCCAAGGCCAGCTCCTTTTCTGATTCTAACCCAGTCCTTGATGGGACCTGGTGCCAGCTCTTTGCTCTGCCCTGGTACAATTGCCCCTGTGGCCTTCAACCCTCCAGCAATGGAGAGCCCACCACACCCCAGGGAGCATCTTCCTGTGCCTTCCTTCCCATGGCACAAACGTTTTCTCCAGCTTTAGTCTTGGCTTTCCTCCTGCACTGAGGTTCTCCAGGTCCTGTGCAGAGGACATGGGGGAGACCTTGAGCTGGGGTAATTGAGTCATCTCCAGTGATACCTCTCAGGGCAGCTGCTCTTCCCTTGCTGCATCTCCTCACCATCAATGTTCTTGCCAAGCATTCTGAGGTCCCTGCACACCAGGCACTTGGCAAACAGCAGATCTTGAGAGCTCGTTATCCAGCCTGTTGTGAAATAAGTAGGAAGTCTCTGGGCTTTTTGGGCACTTTCACTCTTGCCAGAGCTGGTGAGGGGGTGTAGGAGTGTGTGTGTGTGGATGTTTAAACATCTCCCAGGCTTCCTTTTGCTGTGGTGACCCCCTTGGAATTAAACATCCAGGTGATACAATAGCCTCAACCCAGGAAAAAGGTCCTGATGATGTAGTAGAGCTCATTCAGGCCCATTCTGGTCCTAGAGGTGGCCAAGGAGATGTGACACTACGGGAAAAGAGCTCGGGTGGCTTCATCTGCACTCCAGTATCTCTGCCTTGAGACCTGGCCAGGACACTGGGCCTGGGTTAGATCCTGTGTTTGAGGCAGGACTGGTGCAGGTTGCTGGGAGGAGGACACCATGTCTGGTGGAGTCCCAGCCCCAGAAGAGCCACCCCAGGACAGGAATGGTCTCATTGGGACTGGCTGCTTTGCCCTGTGGAGCAGAAACCAGCCCAGCTTGCACGGGCAGTCAGGACTGTAGCTCCCATGCCATTTCAGGGGGTTTCTGTTGCCCACCACACTTGTGATGGAGATGGCAAGATGTCCTTGCCCTTGAGCAAGTGGTGGACTCTGTCTCCACGTCTTGGTTCCCCTCAGTTTGTGAAATGGAGCCATCAATCCTTCATCTTGTCCCACCCGTGCCCTGTCCTGTCCAGCAGCAAGGAAGGGACCAGATCCTAACCCACAGCAGCTCCTTGAGGTTCTTGGGTTCTGCAAGGGCTTTCTAAGGGGTGAAGAGGGATGTGGAAGGAAGACCAAGCAATGGAGGGGACAGAGGAGAATCCCCAGGGCTTGAATGGCTTCCAGTGAGCTTCAGAAATCAGGGATGGGGTTCCAGGAGCACACTGAGGAGGTCACCTTGGGTCAAGCAGTGTCCTCCTTGGCTCCGTGGGTTTCATGGTGCATTTTGTTTGTTGTGGGTGTCCTGGCACCAGGTGGGCTCTGTCCCCTGGGCTGCAGGTGTCCCCAGGTGACGTGGTTGGTGTGAAATGTAAACCCACCTCCTGGTTGTTTTCCTCATTGAATCCTGGGGTGGGAGAGGTGAGGGGGATGGACACCTGAGCTGGGACCAGAGGCAGGCACCACATGCAGGCTCACCCAGAGCTGCAGGCAGAGAGAGCCACATCCATGGAGCCAAAGGAGGAAAAGAAAACAAAACACCCAAGAAAAAAGGGGGAAGAAAAAAAGAAAGAGGCAGTGAAGCAGTTAATGAAGAGGCTCCTGAAGCCGGGGAGGCTGAAACATTCATCACCTTCCCTCTCTTTCCTTTTGCTTTTCTTGTCTTTGGCAGGAGATGACTGCTCTCCCCACCATTCCCACCCTTCAGGGGCTGATCCCTCTCTCTCTCTCTGGAGCCACGAATTGTCCCATTAAAAATGAAAGTGGAAGGCACAGCTTGATTTTAATTCCCTGCGTCAACAGCTCTAGACACAAGGAGAGAAATGAATTTGTGATGTTACACACAGACCTGCTGCAGGCTGGGGGCCTGTTGAGTCCTGTCACTGAAGTGGTGCCTAAAGCTGAGGTCTTATCTCTCTAATTTCCAAGGATTTCTTAAAGAAGTGAGTGTCTTTCAAGTCCCAGTGCTATGAAGAACAAAGTGAGCTTGGAGATGGAGCCCTTGGTGTCTGAAGTGTCAGAGCAGGACACAGCTCTCCCTCTCCAGCTTTCTTTTCTCTTTCAAATCCTTGCTGGGAGAAACAAAGGAAGGAATCGGTGCAAATTGGGGCAATTTTTGGACCTGAGGAGAAGCCCTGTGGCTCCATGGTGAAGTGGCATCCTGATGGGAAGACCTTGCTTCTGCTGTCCACTCTGGTTTGAAGAACGTCGGGGAGTGGGTCAGGCTGAGCCCAGGTACCAAACCAGGGATGCAAACACAAGTGCCTGTTGTGGCCAGGGATGCTCAGCTCAGCTCATCAAACCAAACCATCCCAGAGAAGTAAAATCAGAAACTTGGAGAGTGTAGAAATGGGGATGGAAACACCACAGTGTGGCTTCAGAATCCCAGACTGGTTTGAGTTGGAAGGGACCTTAACAATCACCTACTTCCAACTCCCTGCTGTGGGCAGGGACATCTTCCACTAGACCAGGTTGCTCCAAGCCCCATGAGACCCAGATGTCCAGCACTTGTCAACAGATCAGGTGTATAAATGAAGAAGGAGCTGCTCTGGCCTAATTAACAAAGATACACCAAATTATTGTCTTAAGAAACACATCTAGGAGGGCTTTTGTAGCCTCCTCCACTCAGTGGCTGCTGAGGATACATGACAAAGTGATTGCAGAGGACAATCATGACCAGCCAGGGACTGAGGGGGGCTGACAGCACCCAGGAGAATGGCTGAGTTTGCTGTTCAACTCCCACTCCACATCTCTGTGCTTGCCTTCAGCAAAGTGCTGAATGTCAGGATGGAGCTCACCAGCCTTCCTACATGGACAGGCAAAGCAGGGACAGAGAGCTGCTTATTTCTAGTACTACCACTTCTTTGGTACCCAAAGGTGCTTTAAAGAAATAGGTATAAGATGAAATCTTTGTCATAAAGAGATAATTTTGCATCAAAATAAATATAGAAGCTGCTTCAGTCCAAAGGAGCCTCCTGTGACTCAGGGACTTCATGCACTTTGTGATGTCCAGGCTTGCAGAGCAAGGAGCTTTGGTCCTGCCTGTGCTGTTAGAATGTGCTTGGGAATGTCTTGGAGGTCCTGAGGCCAGTGGCACCCAGCAGCCTTCATCTGTGTGATTGAGCACTCCTGCCTTCAGAACAAAGTGGCCATCAGCAAACTGTCTGCTGGGATGAGTCCTGGGCCACTTCCCTGGCTGACGTGGGCACCAATCATAGGGTGCTTTGTGCTAAGGCCAAAACGTGCCAGGAAGGACCAATGATTCAGCAGCTTGAGCTCAGGTCACCAGGACAGACACACCTCTTGGGATGAGGCTGGGAAGGAGGGTATCTCTTCAACCAAAGATGGTCTGGTTTTGGCCCTCCTACGTCTGGCTGTGGTTGGTAGGCAATGAGTGGGGACAGAAGAAGAGAGTCCTTAAGTCATCTGAGTCAACATTAGTGCAAAAAGGCTGGTCTAGGAGGTGGTTCTAGATGTCTGGATGAGGAGTCCCTGGTGCCAACATCTGTGCTCATTGTGAGAAGACAATTCCTCCTGTGGTCAGTGGTGTGGGTGAGGAACAAGGAAAAGTGAGCACCCTTGCAAAGCCCCTTGCATTTATGAGTAGGCTCTGAATGGTTTGGGTTGGAAGGGACCTTCAAGATCATCCAGTTCCAACCCCCCTGCATGGGCAGGGACACCTCCCACCAGCCCAGGCTGCTCCAAGCCCCATCCAACCTGCCCTTCAACACTGCCAGGGATGTGGCAGCCACAGCTTCTCTCAACAGTCACCATCCTTTTCCCAGCTGCATCACCTCGAGCTTTTGGGCTCATTTTCTTAGCAAAGGGTGAAATTACCCTTCTGGATTCACAGCATGATTCTGCTAACATGAAGAAGGGCAGAAAGCAGAGGGGGAAGGGCAAGGCAGGGCTCACAGCTGCAGGACAGGACCTACCATGGTAGGGCTGATTTAGAGGGTCTCCAGAGCCTGAAACCTGCTCTCACATGGTGGCTCCAGCAAGACTCCTCCTGCTGTGGAAAGGTCTCCATCCATGGACATATGTGTTGAGGCAGGACCTGAGCTGAGTCTCTACACCTCAGACACACAGGACAGAGGGGCAGGTGTCATCCAGGCAACACATGACAGGTCTCCATTGGACTTGAGGTGATGACAGGCCAGAGCCCAACCTGCCAAACCCTTCTGGCTTTGCTTAGTGATGGTGATTCCAGAATGAGCCGTGGTTTGGACAAACAGCTTCATCTTCTCCTGGGCATCAAAACAACAGGTGGCTTTTTAAGGTTCTGTTTGCTTTTTTTCCTCCTCTGCTTGGTTGTGATGGGATCCCTCCCCCTGCTTGCCCATTCCAGAGAGAAAAGCTGTGACTCCAAGGCAAAGTTTACTCCTTTCTGGAGTTTCACATCATTCCTGGCAGGATTTTTTTCCCCGCG
>NW_009952374.1:0-17267 GCF_000747805.2 Chaetura pelagica
TCACAGTCTGTGACAACCTCCTGCCAGGTGGGCACTGGATGAGTCTATGACAGGATGACAGCAACTCCCTCACAACCCGTAACTGACTTCTTCCCTGAACTTGTCTTTTCTTGATCTTTCACTTCCACGTCCCTCCATGCTTCTTAGTTTGTTAGTGGCTTTGTCAGGCAAGATGATTCATCCCAGAGGAAGGCATCCATTAGGGAATACAGGTATCAAAAGAAAGTATAACCTGGGTAGCACTTCATGAGGAGCACATGGGGCAAGACTTGAGAAAAAATCAATAGTTATTGAAATTGTAATTGGAGGAATTTACTTGTTTCTAATAATAATGTGAAAAATCAAAGGGCTCAGCCTGAGAGATAAGTATCAGACAAGAGGGAAAGAGGAAAAATCAATTCTTACGGTGACTTGATTCTCAAGTCACACGTGGCTGCAGAACAGTCATAATCTCTTCCACATAAATTAATGCTTTTATCACTCCCAGGAGTGAGAGGGATGAACATTGTGCTGGCCTGGGAGGGGACCACTGGATGAGTCTGTGACAGGATGACAGCAACTCCCTCACAACCCATAACTGATTTCTACTTGTCTTTTCTTGATCTTTCACCTCCGCGTCCCTCCATGCTTCTTAGTTTGTTAGTGGTTTTGTCAGGCAAGATGATTCATCCCAGAGGAAGGCATCCATTTGGGAATACAGGTATCAAAAGAAAGTATAACCTGGGTAGCACTTCATGAGGAGCACATGGGGCAAGACTTGAGAAAAAATCAATAGTTATTGAAATTGTAATTGGAGGAATTTACTTGTTTCTAATAATAATGTGAAAAATCAAAGGGCTCAGCCTGAGAGATAAGTATCAGAAAAAAGAGGAAAAGAGGAAAAATCAATTCTTACGGTGACTTGATTCTCAAGTCACACGTGGCTGCAGAACAGTCATAATCTCTTCCACATAAATTAATGCTTTTATCACTCCCAGGAGTGAGAGGGATGAACATTGTGCTGGCCTGGGAGGGGAGGGAGTCACAAGTCATGATGAAGTGGGGATTTAAAGATGAAATTGAGCAATATTTTTCGGTTTTGTTTGACAAGGGGAGAAGGTGGCCTCACTTAAAGGATAATGATCCCTTTGGGTCACATAGGGACGTTCACCTCCCACATGGCAATGATGGGTTCATTGCAAGCTGGCTTTGAACAGACAGAAGCAACAGGGAGGTTGTGGTTATTCACACAGCTGTGTTAACTGATAACTGGAGAGCTCATGCCATCCCCATGAGAGACCATCAGCTCCCTACTGGCAGGGTATGAAGGAGGACACTATGCCATGGGAACCTGGAAATCCCCTTCTCATCCTTTTTGAAAGCACAGAGCAAACATGAGAGGTCTCCCATCTCAGTGTGAGTGGCAGGTGGGATGTTGCCTGCTCAAACATGACTCCAAAATGAACATGGAGAAAAGGTTGTTAAGCAAGTAGAGCATGGAGAGCTTCCTAGCCAGTTGTTCTGACAGCTTTTAAAACTCTTCTCCTCACACTGAGTGCATGGCTCCTAACAGGCTCAGAGAAGTGAACCCACAGAGATGTGAGCAGCATGGTTGCAGGTCGCAGAAATGCCCACTGCACAAGGTGCTCTGATTGGCTGATCACTTCCTGATGTCAGGGTAGCTTTCATATGAGATATTTTCTAGATGATGAAGGAGTCAGTATCTGGCACTGTCTACTGAGTTACAGGCACTGGTGAAGTAAGGAACGGTTTGGAGAAGCAGGTCTACCTGATTTTCAGGACATGCCCACTCTGACCTAGAAATCCAGATTTTTCCCTGTCTCTGTGTTGTTTTCACTCAGCCATTCCACCCAAAGCTTTCTTGCTCAGGGGCACAGATCAGGTTCCATGTACCTTCTTATTCAGTTGCCTGTTTGCAGGGTTTTTAACTTCCACGTGATCAGGTCGCCTTAACAACTTGATCCACACCTCTTTGCAGCCTCCTTTCAGGCAGTTGTAGAGAGTGAGAAGGTCTCCCCTCAGCCTCTCTTTCTCCAGGCTGAACAACCCCAGCTCCCTCAGCTGTTCTTCATAAGACACATGCTCCAAACCCTTCATCAGCTTTTCTGTCCTTCTCTGGACATGTTCCAGCCCCTCAGTGTCCTTTCCACAGTGAGGGGCCCAAAACTGAACACAGTAGTCAAGGTGTGGCCTCACCAGTGCTGAGTACAGGGGTAATATCACCTCCCTGGATCTGCTGGGGAAGGAAATAGTGTAGCCAGCAATTGCCCAGAAATTTCTCTCACCTGTTAGCACAACTTTCAAGGGTTAGCAGCACAGTGTGGCATGTTGTGAGGAACACATCTGGACTATCAGATATTGAGCTGGGAATAGGTCATGGAATTATTATAGGGAGTAGCTGTTCATCCAGCACAGCCCTCTTGAACTTGGGAGCAGTGAGCCCTGGATCAGTCACCATAAATTTGTGGACCATCAGGAGGAAAACACAGCCCAGGAATCATCTCTCAAGGAGATGTTTTTCATCAAAGACAAGGTACACTCCAGGATAGGGTAGTTTGTCTATTTTGTAGTAAAGTTCTTTGCCTGGAGAAAGAAAAAGGTGATTCAATCTGCAACTTCCTACTAATGCCATAAGAACATTGCCATCTCTCATGTTTTTTATTACATTTCATTATTTTATCATAAGCCTCAGGTTACTTATTATGTCTTCTTAAAAGTTTTAGTCTAACGTCTATTTAATGCACACTGTAACATTTCCTACTTGTGAAAAGAAACTTGGAAGCACAAGAACTCCAAAGCTGGATGGGAGATCAAAGCAACTCAAAGGGTATTCTCTTGTTATAGCTTTTGTTTATTTGTTCTACACTATGATTTTCCAGCCTGACCCAGGATTAAAGAGTGTTTTCCAGATTGTGTATGGCAGCAGATTGTGTTCAGACTTCAAGGACTTTGAGTCTATAAAATCAGTTACATAGAGTTTACAGGCCCCTTGTGCTTAGGAAAAGAGTTGCTGAATAATGTAATTACATATCTTTTTGTATGTGATTATAATGATAATGATAAGAACAATAATATTAAGAAGAATCACAGAATCACGGAATCAGCAAGGCAGGAAAAGGCTTCTCAGACCATTAAGTCCAGCCTATGACCAACACCACCACATCTCCAGACCATGGCACTAAGTGCCACCTCCAGCCTTTCCTTGAACACCTCCAGGGATGGTGCCTCCACCCCTTCACTGGGAAGTCCATCCCAATGTCTGATCACCCTCTCCATGAGGAAGTGCTTTCTGATATCCAACCTCAGCCTCCCCTGGAGCAGCTTCAGGCCAGGCCCTCTCATCCTGTCACTAGTTGCCTGGAGCCCAGCCCCACCTGACTACAACCTCCCTTCAGGTAGTTGAAGAGAATGAGAAGGTCCCCCCTGAGCCACCTCCAAGCTAAACAACAACAGCTCCCTCAGCCTCTCCCTATAAGACTTTCACCCCAGTCCCTTCACCAGCCTTGTTGTCTCCTCTGGACCTGCCCCAGCACCTCAAGGTCCTTCTTGCAGTGAGGGGCCCAGAACTGGACACAGGACTCAAGGTGAGGCCTCCCCAGTGCTGAGCACAGGGGGAGAATCACCTCCCTGCTCCTGCTGGCCACACCATTCCTGATACAAGTCAGGATGCCATTGGCCTCCTGGGCCACCTGGGCACACTGCTGGCTCATGTTCAACCAGTTAATAATGCAAAACCATGCAGACCAATGCCAGCTCTTCTATCCAGTGAGGAAAAAAAAGGACTCAGAGTAATTAGAAGCAAGGCAAATTCCCTTGTAAGAGGGAATTGTCAAGTTCAGATAAAACAAAAGACAAAAAGCAAAAGCATTGAAGATTTGACCTGCAGTTCTCTCTCAACTGCCCACTTGTGCCAGATCTTGGTGACTATTGTAGGAGAGCACAAGCTTGTAGGACATAGCAAACACTGAAATGTGTTGCAGCATTTCAGCTGCATTTTTGTGCATTCTGTATTCCAGTGACATGTCCCTCTGGATTGTGCACAGGGCAAAGCATTTAAATGTCTGGCCTGGACACAACAATGGAATTCAAAAGGGCTAAAAGACAAACATGTCCCAAGAGGAGAGGGATGAGTTAATGTTGAAGGAGGTGTTTAGTTCTTCAGAATGTCTTACTTTTAGTAAGGTAATAAATTGAAACATAGTTTTTAATCACATTAAGAGTGTGGGTTTGCATTTTTAATACATGAAAGACTGTGCACAGAGTGACAGTGGAGGTAAAGAGAAACAGCCTTGAGAAGTGGACTTGTGCAAACTGCATGAAGTTCAACAAGGCCAAGTGCAAAGTTCTGCACCTGGTTCAAGGCAATCCCTGCACTAATACAGGTAGGAAGGAGTGAGGATTGTAAACAGCCCAGAAGAGAAGGACTTGGGGGTGGTGCTGGACCAGAAGTTTAACATGAGCTGTCAATGTGCACTTGCAGCCCAGAAAGGCAGCCAGATCCTGGGCTGCATCAAAAGAAGCATGGCCAGCTGGTCGAGAGAGGTGGTTCTCCTCCTAGTCTGCTCTGGTGAGACCCCACCTGGAGTACTGTGTCCAGTTCTGGAATCTCCAACAGAAGAAGGACATAGAACTCCTCAAGCACGTCCAGAGGAGGCCATCAAGATGACCAGAGGGCTGGAGCACCTCCCCTATGAAGACAGGCTGAGGAAGTTGGGGTTGTTTAGCCTAGAGAAGAGGAGGCTCCGTGGTGACCTTATAGCAACTTCCCAATACCTGAAGAGGCCCTACAAGAAAGCTGGGGTAGGGCTTTTGACATGGGTGTGTAGTGAGAGGACACAGGGCAATGGTCTGAAGCTGAAAAAGGGGAGATTCAGGTTGGACATCAGGAACAAGTTCTTTGCTGTGAGGGTGGTGAGATGCTGGAACAGGTTGTCCAGGGAGGTTGTGGCTGCCTCATCCCTGGAGGTCTTCGAGGCCAGGCTGGATGGGGCTTCGAGCAACCTGATCTAGTGGGAGGTGTCCCTGCCCATGCAGGGAGGTTGGACCTAGATGATCTTAAAGGTCCCTTCCAACCCAAACCATTCATTGATGTCCACATATTGTTAGTGGGTATATTTGCCAGTTGTGGGTTGATGCATTTTATACAAACACATATTTACACCACTTGTGAAGATACAAAATAAATTCTTATTCTTTTATTATTATTTTAAGTAGTTTTATGACACAATGAACCCTGGGGTTCCTTAGTGCCATGACTGCTCCAAACACAATCACATCATCCTTCTACAACTTGCAGGATACAACCCCTTTTAAAGCTTTGATCTGCATGCCATAGAAAAGAGGAAGCAACATTCAAAGAGAGTCTGATCCAGTTCTCTTAAGCAGAAATCTGGTCTGGAGAGGTCTGACTTCTCTCTAAACTGAGCAGGGGTTATTTTGGTGCACAAATAAGAATCTCATTTTGCTGCAGAAGGCAGAATAAGTAAGCCTGAATACAATAACAGCCAGAATTACCAAACAGCACTCATGATACATCTGTCCACAACAGGAATATCCTCCCACCAAATCAATGGTTTAAAAACTGCAGGAGCTGTTTGTTGTTCTTTTTTTTGATTGTGCTAATAAAAGGAAGAGCATTTTCATCTAATGGCTTCATTCATGTGAGGCCAAGTAATGTACCCAGAGCTGCAGAGAGCAGAATTTGCAGGCTGCAAAATATTTTCCTGGTATTCAGATTGAGGATACTTCCCAGGGTAATAGCCACGATGGCACACAGTAAATAGCTGTAATGACACTCATTGCAGGTGTTTCTACTCAAATACTCATTAACACTCTAATTTTGCTCTTTTGGTTTAAACAATATTTCTATCTTGTCACAGGCTCCAGGGAGAGGTGAATGTGATTCCAGAGAGCACCTCTGTGGTTTCCTCCCTTACTGAGAAGCCACTGGGCTTTCTTGTTCAGAAGAGCACTGAGGTCCAGCAGCTCTTTGGCCTGGGCTAAAAATGATGTTAAAGAACTGAAAATCCTTCACATCGTCAACTTTCTTTGCAGCCAATGGTTGAAGTGAATAAAGATGAGGGGATGACTGCACACCCACTGACTTCTTCCCTTGGATGAGATGAAGAACTGGTATCTGAGTAGGGAGTCAGCCCTAGAAACTAAGTGTTTTCTCTCCTGCAGGCAAAAGCTTGGTTAGGTTATTTGACCATGAGGTTCCTGTGATGAGAGTTCACATTACTAGGACGTCTCCTTCTATACATGACATACCCAATATAAAGTGTAGTTATGTCTACTATCTTGATGAATTGTGAGGGTATCCAGGGATAGATGCTGCTCTGAGACCCAGCTGTGAAGGTTAAATTCCTCCACCCAATCCATGAAGTCTTAACACGGATTATTCTTCCTCTTTTATTCCTGTTCTGCACATCATACAGATAGAAAATTCTCCACATCAGGGCTTAAACTTGTCATGACTCATATGTTTTTTAAAAAGTAAACTACTGGTAAAATTAGTAAGTTTGCTGGTTACCTCCCTGCAGCTGAGATGATGGAAAAGGACACATGAGCACTCTTCAATCTGCTTTTGCACTCCCCAGCTTTCCTGGAGCCCCTTCAAGCACTGGAAGGTGCTCTAAGATCTCCCTGGAGCCTTCTCTTCCCCAGGCTGAACAACCCAACTCTCAGCTGATCTTCATAGCAGAGCTGCTCCAGCCCTCTGATCATCTTTGTGGCCCTTCTCTGGACTCTCCCCAACAGCTCCATGTTCTTCTTACGTTGATGATCCCAGAACTGGTCATATCTTCAGCATGTTTCTAGACTATGTACATTTGGGTCCTCGCTTTGGGTTGCCCAGTCCCTTAGAAGCAGAGACAACAATAGGACAATCTCACACCCCTTTATAGTCCAGCTCACTCTCCTGGTCTTGTAGATGCTGGATTGCCAAGCTCCCTCATCCCTGTGGCACAGTTTTCCTGAGCAGTCACTAATTGAGATTCCCAGTGACTCCTACTGCTCATTCCACATTCATTCGGAGTCGCTTCCTTTCAGAACTCATTAGTGGCATTTATCCTCATTGAAATGAGAAGAAGCCATGTAGGTAAGATATACAGATGGCATATTGTCTGTGGAGAGTCATTAAAACTTGGAGAAGATTTCAAAAAGAAAAAGAGAGGGGAAAAAAAAAGAACAATAGTTTTGCTGAGGAGATAAAACTCCTGCAGCAAATTATCTGTGGGAGAAAGAAATACAAAGGTCTGCTGGAAGGCAGGGCTGGCTCTTGAGGAGGAGTCAGACAATCTCTGAGGAGCAGAGAGGAACCTTTAGACAGCATTTCACTTCTGAAAATGACAAGAAAATGAAAAAGCAGAACAAAGCGATTAAACAGGTGGGCAGTCAAGAGTGAGCAGATGAACACATGGAATCAGAACCATAGAATGGTTTTGACTAGAAGAAAACTTAAAGATCACCTAGATCCAACCCCCTGCCATGGGCAGGAACACCTCTCACTAGATCAAGTTGCTCAGAGCTTCATCCCAGCTGACCTTGAACACTTCCAGGGATGGGGCACCCACAACTTCCCTGGGCTACCTGGTCACCACCCTCACACTAAAGCTGACAAGAAGACCTAGGGAAACAGAGAACTGCTCAAACAGCAAAATTATTTGTTATCCCTTGTCCTATCACAACAGTCCCTGCTATAAAGTTTATCCCCAACCATCTTACAGGCTCCCTTAAAGTACTGAAGGTCACAGTAATGTTTTCCTGGAGCCTTCTCTTATGCAGGCTAAATAACACCAAGTCCCTCAGCCTTTCTTCACAGGAGAGGTGTGTCATCTCTCATCATGCTGTGGCCCTCCTCTGGACCAAGGGGTCCATATCTCTCTATTTTGAGGGATGATTGATCTCACTATTTGCAGAAGCTGACTTCTCTGACTGTAACTACTTCTACCTCAGCCATGAGTCTGCTTTGAAACCCAGGAGATCCTACTGCTGCTACTACTGAGAGGAACCAACCAGCCAGTCTCTTGATTCTCCTCACACTATCTTCACATTTTCAAGCTATTTCCTCCAGGCAAATAGGTAAGAAACATCCTTTTAAAAACCCAACTTCTATTTTTTAATAATCCTGCACCTCCAACAATTAGAGTTTACAAAAGAGCCAGGTGACTACCCTGGGGCTTGCAATAAACAATTATGAAACCCATCTATACTTAATTAAACATACATCAAAGCAAATTATGTAGCAGAGAAAGAGTTTGTTCTGTCCAGGGAAGCCTGGTTGTTAGGAAAAAAATTAAGAAATCCAAATGATATGAAGAAAGGCAGAAGATAAATGCAAGATCTCATCCATGTACTATGCTAAGAGGTCATTTTCTGCAGAACTCTGAGAAGAGAGTCCTCTGAGCAACAGAGTCAAGCTATTTTACCCTCTTTTATAACTAATAATCAGCTGTAACTGACAATCAGCTAAACCTCTTTGTCATCCTTTGTTATTCACTCTTCCCACATCCAGTTAGAACCATTAACTCTATCTTACAGCTTCTTCAAAAATACAGAAAGGTGAAATCAGTCATAGATGATGGGGGAAGAAACACTAAAAGAGATTTTAAAATAGGGGAACAACACTCAGTATGTTTGCTTGAAAGAAAACTGTGATAAGCAATATTCATCCTTCAAAAATCTTAATGTAAAAATGTTTATAAATTCTAAATCCATATTGCCATGTAGGAAAAGATTCATCCATCTGTTTGCAAAGCTGGGTACTTACAATTAGGACAGTGACAAACATTCCAAAAAAATAGGAGATTGGATTAAAAATGACAGGATTTTAAAAATGCAGAATGGGTTAATTTAATAACCACCCTGGGTTCCTTGCTCTGGGATATGCTGTTTTCATGGAACTCTCCTCTGCCATGAGAGCAGGAGCACCCCACATGAAGGCCAAAGTCATAGTTCTTTTTGTCCTAAAAGATGTTTTTTTGGGCCAGAAGTCATCAATGACACAAACAGTTTGTCCCCAAGGGTCTCATCCCTCATGATGCCATGGACGGGGTGAGATTAGATCCTGGGAGTGGAATGATGTTAAAAGAGAAACTAGGTACCATTTTAGTGCAAAGTCCATAACCAGTTCTCATATTCCAGAGTTCACTGATCTTTTAGAACCACTCAGGATACCCTAAGAAGATATCCCAGTCTGCACACAAAACAGGAGGGAATATTTCCACCCAGGGATTCAGTGTTTGCCACAGATCTAGGAGCCTCTTTCCCAGTGAGAACTGGATGTTTATTTTTTTAAATTTTATTTAAGAATTAACAGTGTGAAGCTCTGATTGTGTTTCCTGCCTTGCAGTTCAGAGAAAGAAAGAAAATTAAATTCAACATTACAGCCCCTTTTATTGAAAATTGGTTTGAGCTGTTTCCACTATTTTCTATCTGTAATTAGCAAGATAAGGGAGCTGGGATTTGGTGAGGACACCATCAAGTCTCTGTGCAATAATTCTGCCATTCAGGCTAAGGAATTGCTGACACCTTTTTGGCTAACAAGTGACACTTTTAGCAGTCTGAATTAAGGGTTACTGAGCTGCTCTGAAGCCACTGGGAAAGGCTGCAAGGAAATGTGTATCCCCCATCTCAAACCCTGCACTGTTTTGAGAGATTGAGTTGAAGAAGACCACACTAGAGGAAAGCAAATAATCCAAATTTGTTTTTTCTCATTCGTGGCATTCAGGCAACACAAATTAATTTACAAACTGTGACTAAGTACAGTCCATCTCACAGGGGCTGAGCATCTGTCTTGCCTTGACAGCTGGAAGACAGTCATAAAACATACACATCAGTGCCACCAATGTTTTCCTAGTGATGGCCATCACTGCACACTGTCATCTACAGGGTAAAAATACTCTTCATGTCACACCCACAACACCAGCAAACCTTATGTGGGTGGAGGTGGTGGTCAGTCAAAATAGGCCTGTGAGGCTGCACCTCGAATACTGTGTTCAGTTCTGGGCTCATCACTACAAGTTGGAGTTTGCCCCTGTACTCACTGGTGAGGCCACATCTCCAGTACTGTGTCCAGTACTGGACCTCTCAATACAAGAAGTTGCTGGAGCATGTCCAGAGAAGAGCTGAGGGAACTGGGATTGTTGAGTTTGGAGAAGAAAAGACTGAGGAGACACCTTCTTGCTCTCTACAGCTACCAGAAAGGAGGTTGTAGTGAGGCAGGCCTCTTCTCCTTAAGTGAACAATGAATGAACTCGAGTAGATGGCCTGAAGTCACACCAGAGGAGGTTTAGACTAGGTATTAGGAAGAAAGAGTAGTTAACTACTGGAACAGGCTGCCCAGGGAGATGGTGGAGTCATTATCCCTGAAGGTACTCAAGGAATTAGTAGGTGGACTTAAGGTCATGTTCTAGTAAGCATGATGGGTTTTTTTCTGTATTGTGTGGTGGTGTTTTGGGGGGGGTTGTGGTTGTGGGTTTTGTTGTTGCTGTTGTTTGTTTGGGTGGGTTGTGTTGTTTGTTCTCTGGCCTCCAGCCCAAGGAGGATGGTGGGACTAAGTGATCTTAGACATCTTTTCCAACTGTGACAATTCCATGATTCTGTGAGGCAAAGATGTCACTCAGGCCTGAAAAGCTTTTGTTGGCCATTGAGATCTGCTCTTCTCAGTGTCTGCAGGCAGCAACAACGAAACCAAGGATGTCCTACACTGTGTCCATTGCAAAATAATTTCCACCCTGGCAGAATGAAAGTTCTTGCCAGTTTCTGTGTGTAGCCCTTGAAAGAACTTGCTGGCCCTGATCAGATCCTCTGAAACTGTCCTGTAGCATGTCTAGCAGCCACATCTGGGCTACTCTGTCCTATGTTCACTCTCTGTTTACATGAGACTTCTCTGGCAGCTGAGCCCAGCATGTTTGGCAGAGCATTAACATTGCAGATTTTTTGAGCTCAAAATATCACACCCTGCTCTGCAGGACAAGTTTTGTCTGAGCCTTGTCTGAGCTGGGAACTTTGCAATCCAGCTGCTGGATTATCTAATTTTAAGTATGTTTGCAGAGCCACCTTTCATGTGAAAATCTTGGCAGAGCTCCTAAATCCAGCCTTGAGAAACATCAAATTATTGACTAAGCATAAAAGTTGTTAAACCTTTCAAACTCTGTTTGCTTGTTGACTTTATGTTCTCCTGTGATTCAGTTTTTATGGGCAAATGCACTGACAGCATAAACTCCCTTTGATATTTGCAAATTAAAAAAACCAGAAGCAACAGAAATAATCTTTTGAACATTACATAAAGGGAGTGTGTGGAAATGTAACATCATTTGCTGACTGGGTAAGTAATTAAATACACAGCAAAGATCTAACTCACTCCAACACTGATCACAATTATCCATTCTTCTTCTCTCACTTTAATGAGTGTTTATACTAAAAGCCTGTTTGAAGTTTTAACTGGAGTGTTATGACTGACATCTAGATAATGAAATGCAGTCATTTAACATCCTTGAAGTTCCTGTTCCCAGAACAATCCATAAGTGTCCTGTATTTTTTTTCAGTCCTGTACAGTGGCATCCAAAAATATTGAATTTTACCTTTATTCATCTCTGTTTCATTATTCTATCTTAATGAACTATGAAGACAAGATCAGACCTGGACAGGAAGCCAAATATTCATATTACAGCAAATTCTTTGTCACTTGGAAGGATCCATATCATGAAGTTTTACCCTCTCAAATACAACATTGAATTTCATTTATTGAGGTCTTGGTGTTTAAAGGAGAACTATAAAGGCCTACAGAGGAGGATTCATCTCAGCTACCTCAGCTGCCAAGTAAGTATAAGATAAATCAAGATTTAGAAGTGACTGTTTCTATCAACTATAGAAGGAGCCTGGACATCTATCTGGAATGAGCCACCTAACTTATAGATGGGAAGTGAATTAAGGTGGATTCAACTCTTAGAATTTAGGACTATATCTGCACAATGGCATGATAAGGTAAGATACTTTCACCTCGTGTTCATTATCAGTCCAGTCTTGTGAGTCTGAAGCTGATCTGTAAAAGTCCTTCCCTGATTTAAATGTAGGAATTAAATTTTAATTCATTGCTTTTCCTGATAATCTCCTGATTTTTGTGTATATATACATATATATATATTAGTCATTCCCATCCATACTTAAAATATTTGCCTTGGTTTTTATTGGTATTTTTTTCTAACCTTGATTCCAACCATGAGCTCTTGTTACACTTCTGTCTGCTAAAGAGCTGTTAGTAATTGTATTGGACTTATCTTCAGAAAAAGGCTTTGTTTGCCTAATCAAATCACACTAACTTGTTTTCTTCAGATAAACAGATGGAATGCACTCTACATAAAGAGAGAAAGAAACTCCAAGCCAGGTAGATTTCTCCCAGTTTTTGGAGTTCAGCTGTAGTTGACATTAACTTTTCTACTGCTTCCAAGGCATAGTGAACAAATATATGGAGCCCTGGAATTATCAGAATAATGGTGGGATGCATATCTACCACACTGCTTGGAGGAAGCTGCAATCCCTGTAAACAGATTTTAATGAAGAAGAAGGAAAAATAATGACAAAGAATTTTTTCCAGTGTGATTTTAGCTTTTGGTTTTTTTGCTATGTTTTGCTTTCATCTCAATCAAAAATTGTTTTCCAAAGTTTCAGGATCCCAGTCTAACAACTCCTGTCATGGGCTTGATAAGAAAACAGTAACAACCACTTAGAGGGTGATCTATGGTCTGTGGGAGGAGGACCATGACATGAGGTTGAGTCCCAGGGTCAGATTACCTCACCTGGTGGAGGCAGGAGGGAAGAGAAGGAATGCCCTCTCACTCATTCATATAGAGCTAGAGCTGTTCCCAGGAGATGAGAAGCTCTCAGACATGGACAACTTCCCAAAGACAATTTAGGAATTGCCTGATTTCCATGGTCAGTCTTCCCAACCTGCATCTTTCACAGCTCCAGCTCAAGTCACTACAATAAATGCATATATCTGAATCTTTTATCTGAAGATACACTGGAGTAGTTTATGGACATGTTTGTTTTGGGTTTTTTTTTCAGTTAAATTTCTAAAATACAAGATTTCTGAATCTTTCTGGATGTTCAGAATTAAATGGACTCTGGCCTCTCTCATCCTGCCTAGCCATGTACAGCAGCTACTTTCTGCCACCTGTATCCTCAAGCAGAAAGGCTAAGGAAAGGTTGGGTAGACCCTGCTGGCATCTGCAACACTGCTCCACACATGTACATTTGGTCTGCTTACCTCCTTGGTGTTCAGGTACTTGAAAAAGGAACCACCAGAGCCATATTCAGTGTTCTAAGTCTGTCCCTAGTTTTCCAGGTACATCACACAATGAAGGAGCTCTCAGACGTATTCTGAAGATTGTAAGGGAAGGTCATAAGATAGTCTAAATATTTCAGTCATATTAACCTTCACCTTTCTCTTCTCTGCCTCCAGTACCTAATTATTACCACAGAATCACAGATTTTTTGGAGTTGGAAGGGACCTTAAAGATCAGCAAGTTCCAACTCCCCTGCATGGGCAGGGACACCTTCCACTATGTTTCCACTATGTTTCATAGTGTTCCTCAGGGGTTTTATTCTGCTTGTTACAGCTGGATAATTCTTTTATCACTCCAGGACTGTCTATTAGATCTCTCCCTCTCTAAATCTCTCTTCTCAATTATTCTCATACACTTCCTCTTTTTTATTACCAGGTTTTGAGCTGGAGGTTCACTCAGCAGGTCCTGGCAATTCCCAGCAAAACCCTCACTCACCACCAATCATTCTCCCTCACACAGCTTTGAACAGGATAATTCCTTTCTATTCCCATGCCACAGGGTACTCCAGAGAGTTTGAGTCTGGGAAGAGCTGTGCCAGAGCAAATCAGCACTAACTCAGTGGAACATGCCAGTGAGATTAGCCTGCAAAATTGCAGTTGTCCCAGAGAATGGCCCTGCTCTCTGTAGATCCTTGGTGGGCACTTTGGGTAGACTTTCTGTGTTGTGGATGGATGGATGGATGGATGGATGGATCTCTGAGGAGACCTTATAACAGCCTTCCAGTACCTGAAAGAGGTCAACAAGAAAGCTGGGGAGGAACTTTTTATAAGTGCATGTAGTGATAGGACAAGGGGTAATGGTTTTAAAATAGAAGAGAGGAGATTTAGATCTGACATTAGGAAGAAATTCTTTCCTGTGAGGGTGGTGAGACACTGGCACAGGTTACCCAGGGAAGTTGTGGATGCTCCTTCCTGGAAGTGTTCAAGGCCAGGCTGGATGGGGCTCTGAGCAACTTGATCTAGTGGGAGGTGTCCTTGCCCGTGCAGGGGGGTTGGAACTAGATGACATTTAGGTCCCTTCCAATCCAAACCATTCTATGATTCTACGATCTCAAGTCTGAGATGTACAAACAAATATTTATTCTGTTCCAGCCTGTTCTGTTCCTCATGCCTCATCTGGAGGCAGTGAAAGGGATGGTTAAGCTTTCCCCTCCCATGGAGTGTGGAGAAAGGTAGATCTAAAGCATCTCTGCTTCTGACATTTTTATGCAGAGTGCTTGGAGAGAGTCAGGCATGCTGAGCCTTCTCAGGAAGTTTAAAGTGGCTCCATTAGCTAAAGAATCCAAGACAGATGACCTTGGGCAACATGCTGAGATCCCTGCAAGCATTGCTTGCCTTTGCATATCCATTCTCCTTGGGCTGCATTCCAGCTGTGACCTGGCCTGTCATGATAAAACCAGAGCTCCTCTCTGCCTGGCTGGGATTATTGCTGTGTTGCCATAGCTCATCCTTTTTCCATTTTTCTCCTTCTGATTCTTTCACAGCTGAATTCAGACACTTCATTAGTTGTTATTTAATTCCTCCTTTAGTATGACAAGCTGAAGAAGATGGACAAAGGCTCTGACAGTGCCTAGCATTGCTGTCACAAAGAGCACAAGTTCTTCACATAATTTTCAATCTCATTCTACACACAATACAGGAAAAACTGGACAAGATATAAGGTGAGGAGAAGCTGGACAACCTAGCAGCAACAGCAATATGAGGTTATCGGGTTGTAGGGTACAGAACCAGTAAAAATAGAAACACTTATTTACTTTCCTGCTCCTGTAGCCCTTTTCAAGGTCTCACTCTAGCCATGATTTCTTTGTGTCCCCTCCAGCCTTGTGGTCATTGAGCTTAACATCAATAAGCAGACAGGAGCTGAACTTCCCTAGAGGTGAGTCTGATGTGTTTGCAGGGTGCTATGCAGAGTTTCAAACTTGGTGTGCAGAGTTGAAGCACCTTCTGCTGGTGTGATGGGCAGGTTTGGAGTGCGGAGAGAGTGCCCTGATATTTGCTTGGAAATTTTCTGGTAACCACTCTGGGATGACATCCAGCTGGAGTGTTTGCAACCCCGTGATAATTCCTGGCATCATAAAAATTGCAGTGAATCACTAGCCCACATATTCAATGTCAGGAGAAGGGTGTTCAGCTCCTGTCTTTGAATTCTGCCCTCCCACAATCAATACACTCTATCTCAGAGCTTCCCATATAAAAGGAATGCACAAGTCTTCTTAAGCCAAACTACTTTCCTCTTCCTAAAGAGCAGCTTTTGTTCTGGCTTATTTTTCTCCCATGAATGGTCTAGTTTTCACACATCTCCTGCCATACCATTTAAATATCTCCTCTTCCTCCTGTCTCTCTTGTTGCTATGGTCCTGGTGGCTACCAGGTAGGTTGCAGCCTCCTTCATGTTCTTCATTCCTACTGTCAAGGATGTCACATTTTAGTCAACTGAGTGGGGACGTGGGTGTCCATGTGGGGTTTCATGCTGTGTGTGGGTGTTGGTAGGTCCCCATGGCCCAGAAAGGAAAACATCATTACCATGGCTGTATGTTGCATCCAGGACATCAGGACAGGCACATCAACAAACATCTGCAGCTTGTTATCATTGCCCCACAAGTGACAGAGATCCAGTCCCAACTGAAAGGAAAAAGTATCAAGCAAAAAAAAATTGACTGGATTCTTCTGTTGAAGATGTCATCTTGGCAGGATCAATAGCAGAGCAGGAAGGCATTAAAATAAGGGTTGTAAATCAGCTCCATTTTTGTGGGAGACAGAATGGGGCAAGGATTTTTTTACCTGTTTCTTACCTTGTTTGTTCTTCTAAATTCCTTTGTTGTTTTTTGTTTCTGTGTGTTTCAGCTACCCCTTAAGAAGCTGGGATCCACAGGAGAGGCAAGAACCAGGCCTGTCAATCTGTGCAATCATCTGGCAGGCCTGAAGAAAAACACTATTCATGCAGACAGCAAATGGTCATTAAGTGATCTGTGTAGGTGCTGGAAAACAGTGAAATTCAACAGGGAGAGCTTTAAAACAAAGTGCTTCTGATGAAGAAGTATTTGAAGTTAAACACACCTGTTGGTGTTTGCTTGCCTGCACCATGAACATGTGTTTCTGCACATGATGGTTTTCCAGTTCACAACAGGAAAGGCTAGAAGGTTGTTTTGATGCCAGGCCTCTGGGCTGGTGATTTCTGACAGAGCAATGTACATTTGGCTGTAACCTGTAATTGCAGTTTAGCAACCCAAATGGTTGTCTTGGAGGAAGAAGCCACCCCCCTCCACTCAGTGTTTGCCCAAGTCAGTTGTGCTCATTCATTCAGGAAATTGATTTTGCTTTGTCCCTTCACTCCAAGCATCCCAGGCAGGTGGGTAAATCAGTGCAGTTCACAGAGTCCTGCTGCATCCCCTTAATGCTAGTTCTGACAAGGTTCAGTCTCTCTGCCCTGGCTGGAGGTGGCAGCTGTGCTCTTAAATTCACCCTTGTTTGGAAAGAAATCATCCACTTACCTCCTGCTGGAGACAGGCATGTTCATCCCAGCAATAAGCAATGCATTCTGCTCCCACCTTTTGTCAGCAGCTGACAGACAGCCCAGGACACCATGCAATTAAGGTTCTCTGCTTCTAAGCCTGCTGAAGGCTGTTCAAGGATTCACCTCTTCCCTGGATAGTGTTCATGCCTGAGACCTGACATGTGGCAATAACAAACAGGATTCAAAAAACCTCTCTCTGCCCTCCTCAATATCAATCCACAAAGATCTACTCTCCACTTGACCCTGCAACTCTTGCTCTGGGGTAACAATGGTTGGATTTCATAATCTTAAAGGTCTTTTCCAACACAGAATCACAGAGTCACAGAATCCCAGCGGTTGGAAGGGACCTGGAAAGCCCATCCAGCCCAACCCCCCTGCCAGAGCAGGGGCACCCAGAGCACATCAC
>NW_009952374.1:23326-28971 GCF_000747805.2 Chaetura pelagica
TGGATGGATGGATGGATGGATGGATGGATGGATGGATGGATGGATGGATGGATGGATGGATGGATGGATGGATGGATGGATGGATGGATGGATGGATGGATGGATGGATGGATGGATGGATGGATGGATGGATGGATGGATGGATGGATGGATGGATGGATGGATGGATGGATGGATGGATGGATGGATGGATGGATGGATGGATGGATGGATGGATGGATGGATGGATGGATGGATGGATGGATGGATGGATGGATGGATGGATCTCTGAGGAGACCTTATAACAGCCTTCCAGTACCTGAAAGAGGTCAACAAGAAAGCTGGGGAGGAACTTTTTATAAGTGCATGTAGTGATAGGACAAGGGGTAATGGTTTTAAAATAGAAGAGAGGAGATTTAGATCTGACATTAGGAAGAAATTCTTTCCTGTGAGGGTGGTGAGACACTGGCACAGGTTACCCAGGGAAGTTGTGGATGCTCCTTCCTGGAAGTGTTCAAGGCCAGGCTGGATGGGGCTCTGAGCAACTTGATCTAGTGGGAGGTGTCCTTGCCCGTGCAGGGGGGTTGGAACTAGATGACATTTAGGTCCCTTCCAATCCAAACCATTCTATGATTCTACGATCTCAAGTCTGAGATGTACAAACAAATATTTATTCTGTTCCAGCCTGTTCTGTTCCTCATGCCTCATCTGGAGGCAGTGAAAGGGATGGTTAAGCTTTCCCCTCCCATGGAGTGTGGAGAAAGGTAGATCTAAAGCATCTCTGCTTCTGACATTTTTATGCAGAGTGCTTGGAGAGAGTCAGGCATGCTGAGCCTTCTCAGGAAGTTTAAAGTGGCTCCATTAGCTAAAGAATCCAAGACAGATGACCTTGGGCAACATGCTGAGATCCCTGCAAGCATTGCTTGCCTTTGCATATCCATTCTCCTTGGGCTGCATTCCAGCTGTGACCTGGCCTGTCATGATAAAACCAGAGCTCCTCTCTGCCTGGCTGGGATTATTGCTGTGTTGCCATAGCTCATCCTTTTTCCATTTTTCTCCTTCTGATTCTTTCACAGCTGAATTCAGACACTTCATTAGTTGTTATTTAATTCCTCCTTTAGTATGACAAGCTGAAGAAGATGGACAAAGGCTCTGACAGTGCCTAGCATTGCTGTCACAAAGAGCACAAGTTCTTCACATAATTTTCAATCTCATTCTACACACAATACAGGAAAAACTGGACAAGAAATAAGGTGAGGAGAAGCTGGACAACCTAGCAGCAACAGCAATATGAGGTTATCGGGTTGTAGGGTACAGAACCAGTAAAAATAGAAACACTTATTTACTTTCCTGCTCCTGTAGCCCTTTTCAAGGTCTCACTCTAGCCATGATTTCTTTGTGTCCCCTCCAGCCTTGTGGTCATTGAGCTTAACATCAATAAGCAGACAGGAGCTGAACTTCCCTAGAGGTGAGTCTGATGTGTTTGCAGGGTGCTATGCAGAGTTTCAAACTTGGTGTGCAGAGCTGAAGCGCCTTCTGTTGGTGTGGTGGGCAGGTTTGGAGTGTGGAGTGAGTGCCCTGATATTTGCTTGGAAATTTTCTGGTAACCACTCTGGGATGACATCCAGCTGGAGTGTTTGCAACCCCGTGATAATTCCTGGCATCATAAAAATTGCAGTGAATCACTAGCCCACATATTCAATGTCAGGAGAAGGGTGTTCAGCTCCTGTCTTTGAATTCTGCCCTCCCACAATCAATACACTCTATCTCAGAGCTTCCCATATAAAAGGAATGCACAAGTCTTCTTAAGCCAAACTACTTTCCTCTTCCTAAAGAGCAGCTTTTGTTCTGGCTTATTTTTCTCCCATGAATGGTCTAGTTTTCACACATCTCCTGCCATACCATTTAAATATCTCCTCTTCCTCCTGTCTCTCTTGTTGCTATGGTCCTGGTGGCTACCAGGTAGGTTGCAGCCTCCTTCATGTTCTTCATTCCTACTGTCAAGGATGTCACATTTTAGTCAACTGAGTGGGGACGTGGGTGTCCATGTGGGGTTTCATGCTGTGTGTGGGTGTTGGTAGGTCCCCATGGCCCAGAAAGGAAAACATCATTACCATGGCTGTATGTTGCATCCAGGACATCAGGACAGGCACATCAACAAACATCTGCAGCTTGTTATCATTGCCCCACAAGTGACAGAGATCCAGTCCCAACTGAAAGGAAAAAGTATCAAGCAAAAAAAAATTGACTGGATTCTTCTGTTGAAGATGTCATCTTGGCAGGATCAATAGCAGAGCAGGAAGGCATTAAAATAAGGGTTGTAAATCAGCTCCATTTTTGTGGGAGACAGAATGGGGCAAGGATTTTTTTACCTGTTTCTTACCTTGTTTGTTCTTCTAAATTCCTTTGTTGTTTTTTGTTTCTGTGTGTTTCAGCTACCCCTTAAGAAGCTGGGATCCACAGGAGAGGCAAGAACCAGGCCTGTCAATCTGTGCAATCATCTGGCAGGCCTGAAGAAAAACACTATTCATGCAGACAGCAAATGGTCATTAAGTGATCTGTGTAGGTGCTGGAAAACAGTGAAATTCAACAGGGAGAGCTTTAAAACAAAGTGCTTCTGATGAAGAAGTATTTGAAGTTAAACACACCTGTTGGTGTTTGCTTGCCTGCACCATGAACATGTGTTTCTGCACATGATGGTTTTCCAGTTCACAACAGGAAAGGCTAGAAGGTTGTTTTGATGCCAGGCCTCTGGGCTGGTGATTTCTGACAGAGCAATGTACATTTGGCTGTAACCTGTAATTGCAGTTTAGCAACCCAAATGGTTGTCTTGGAGGAAGAAGCCACCCCCCTCCACTCAGTGTTTGCCCAAGTCAGTTGTGCTCATTCATTCAGGAAATTGATTTTGCTTTGTCCCTTCACTCCAAGCATCCCAGGCAGGTGGGTAAATCAGTGCAGTTCACAGAGTCCTGCTGCATCCCCTTAATGCTAGTTCTGACAAGGTTCAGTCTCTCTGCCCTGGCTGGAGGTGGCAGCTGTGCTCTTAAATTCACCCTTGTTTGGAAAGAAATCATCCACTTACCTCCTGCTGGAGACAGGCATGTTCATCCCAGCAATAAGCAATGCATTCTGCTCCCACCTTTTGTCAGCAGCTGACAGACAGCCCAGGACACCATGCAATTAAGGTTCTCTGCTTCTAAGCCTGCTGAAGGCTGTTCAAGGATTCACCTCTTCCCTGGATAGTGTTCATGCCTGAGACCTGACATGTGGCAATAACAAACAGGATTCAAAAAACCTCTCTCTGCCCTCCTCAATATCAATCCACAAAGATCTACTCTCCACTTGACCCTGCAACTCTTGCTCTGGGGTAACAATGGTTGGATTTCATAATCTTAAAGGTCTTTTCCAACACAGAATCACAGAGTCACAGAATCCCAGCTGTTGGAAGGGACCACAAAAAATCATCCAGTCCAACCCCCTGCTAGAGTAGGGTCACCCAGAGCACATCACACAGAAACGTGTCCAGGTGGGTTTGAATGTCTCCAGAGAAGGAGACTCCACAGCCTCTCTGGGCAGCCTAAGTGCTTCTGATGAAGAAGTATTTGAAGTTAAACACACCTGTTGGTGTTTGCTTGCCTGCACCATGAACATGTGTTTCTGCACATGATGGTTTTCCAGTTCACAACAGGAAAGGCTAGAAGGTTGTTTTGATGCCAGGCCTCTGGGCTGGTGATTTCTGACAGAGCAATGTACATTTGGCTGTAACCTGTAATTGCAGTTTAGCAACCCAAATGGTTGTCTTGGAGGAAGAAGCCACCCCCCTCCACTCAGTGTTTGCCCAAGTCAGTTGTGCTCATTCATTCAGGAAATTGATTTTGCTTTGTCCCTTCACTCCAAGCATCCCAGGCAGGTGGGTAAATCAGTGCAGTTCACAGAGTCCTGCTGCATCCCCTTAATGCTAGTTCTGACAAGGTTCAGTCTCTCTGCCCTGGCTGGAGGTGGCAGCTGTGCTCTTAAATTCACCCTTGTTTGGAAAGAAATCATCCACTTACCTCCTGCTGGAGACAGGCATGTTCATCCCAGCAATAAGCAATGCATTCTGCTCCCACCTTTTGTCAGCAGCTGACAGACAGCCCAGGACACCATGCAATTAAGGTTCTCTGCTTCTAAGCCTGCTGAAGGCTGTTCAAGGATTCACCTCTTCCCTGGATAGTGTTCATGCCTGAGACCTGACATGTGGCAATAACAAACAGGATTCAAAAAACCTCTCTCTGCCCTCCTCAATATCAATCCACAAAGATCTACTCTCCACTTGACCCTGCAACTCTTGCTCTGGGGTAACAATGGTTGGATTTCATAATCTTAAAGGTCTTTTCCAACACAGAATCACAGAGTCACAGAATCCCAGCTGTTGGAAGGGACCACAAAAAATCATCCAGTCCAACCCCCTGCTAGAGTAGGGTCACCCAGAGCACATCACACAGAAACGTGTCCAGGTGGGTTTGAATGTCTCCAGAGAAGGAGACTCCACAGCCTCTCTGGGCAGCCTGTCCCAGGGCTCTGTCACTCTCACAGGAAAGAAGTTCTTCCTGAGATTCACATGGAACCTCCTATGCTCCAGTTTGCACCCATTGCCCCTTGTCCTATCACTGGACATCACTGCACAAAGCCTGGCTCTGTCCTCCTGACACTGCCCTGAACATATTTGTAAATATTGATGAGGTCGCCCCTCAGTCTCCTCTTCTCCAGGCTCAACAGACCCAGCTCCCTCAGCCTTTCCTCATCAGGGAGATGTTCCACTCCCTTCATCATCTGATTATATGAGTCAAATAAAAAGCTGCTTTTCCTCTCCCTCACATCAAAACAGGAGTTTTTTATTGCAGGCTGTAAATCCCCCCAAATCCAAGCCTTTAACAGTGAATGCTCTGGCAGGCAGTTTAAAACAAAGGTACAAAGCAGCAGTAGAGTTACATCTGTGTCCAAAGAGAGGCCAGTTTTTTTTATCATTCACCTCCAAGCTGCAGTGTGAGATACTTGTGGCTCAGTGGACTGTGTTATCATATTAGCTCAAGTTTTCTGCTCACACCAGATCTCAGAAGTGACCCTCTAGGAACACAGTTCTCTGGCAAGCCCTGTGTCTCTTACAGCTTCCCAGTGTCTCCATGTTTTACTTTCCTGAGGTTTTAATCTGAGTTTGCATGGTTTTCTAGTAAAGTGTTGGATCAGAACCATCAGGTTGACTCAGAGCTGCTGACAGGTATGTTATTTTTTTAACAACTACCGTTTTCCAAATGCTTTACATCAGAGACCCAAAAAAACATTCTGACAGATAAATAGGTGCTTGATTGTCACTGCAATATAACTTCAACACAGATAGATTACTTTTTAATGGCAGTCTGGTTTGTGTTTCCCCAGAGTCTTTTTCCTTGCAAGGTTCTGCTGGTATCTCTACATGCTGCTGTTGATGGCAGGATTTTCTGAGTGCTGTGGGAAAAAGGTTTCACACAAAAAGCTTACATGCACTTGCCAGGTCTGCAGAGTTCACTAAGCAAATTATCTACCAATTCAGAAGTGATTGTGTTTGATGGAGTATCCCATGAGTGGCTTGGAGACAACAGGTAAGGGTTAATTGTTCTGTTTCCTCCAGTGACATGATGAGAAGTCAT
>NW_009952374.1:29212-56149 GCF_000747805.2 Chaetura pelagica
CAGGAAGAATGTGAAGAAACAAAAGCAGGTGGTTCTTCATTCAATGTGTAGTTAAGCTGTCCTAGGATATGATGAATGCTAAAATCTTAGCTGAGTTCATGGGATAAATGGATATCTCCTGCAAGATAAATCCATCAAAGGCTGCTAAGACACAGAGAGCATCTCTGTTTCTGGAAGTCTTGGGGATGAAAGTGACTGAACAGTAGGAGACTAGAAGAAAAACAAACAAACCAACCAACCCCTCCTGTACTCATTCTCTGCTTATGCTCTTTCCATGCCTAGGGTCTGCTTTTGGTCACTCAGAGACAGGGTAGTGTCTGTTTGGGTCATTATCTGACAAAGTGTGACTCGTTTTATGTTTTGAGGGGTTTTTTTGTGAGAGATGCATGAAGTTACACACACATTACACGACAGAGAACTAGGATGAGGAAGAGAAAGAAGACTGAAGAACATGGGCAGAAAAATCACCAGTACAAACATGAAGTTCAGGGACCCATTTGCACCAGCATCAGGGAGGTCAGAGAATTTCCTTGGTGTTTGTAGTCCATGCTCTCTTGTGACCTCTCTCCATCTACGCTAGACTTGACTACTGAAGGTCACCAGGTCACCAGCCATACTGCTGGTGCCTGAGATGCTGAGACCCTGAACCAACAGCTCATTGTTCTCTTTACACCTGCCTCCTGCTGTGCCACTTCCTGGGTTGCTGGCACTGCTGTTCCCAGGCCTGGAGGAAACTGCTGACTCTTGGAGATCCTCTAGTCACTGTGCCAGTAGGAGCTACAGAGTCAATGGACAAGATACCCAGGGAGCCACATGATCCCCCAAAAACCTTCTGCTTGAGAGAGAGTGATCTAACTAGTGAAACAATGACCTAGCACTCAGAAGACCAGCTTTTCGTTCCCACTTCTAGCTTTAATGTTCTCAATAACTGCATACAAGCCCTTTTTTTTTGCCTCTGCATCTCCTCCATGCTTTATCCTCTCCATTACTCCTTGCTGAATTGCAAGTCCTTCATGACAAGTTTTTCACCATGTCAGTGCACTCCTGGCAAAGGGAAGAGCCACCTCCATGTTCAGACCTGAACAATTTAGCCTGATCAATGGAAAGGAAGGTTCTGTCCACTGACTGCTAGCAGCAGTGCTGCATAAGAGCAAAACTTATGGTTCTCTCTGGCATGGGGGGGTGCTCAGGTGTTCTGCAGATGCTGTGAGTCACGTGGAGTAGACACCCTTCTCCCAAACATGTGAAGGTGAACAGCTCAGCCAGACTGTTTGGGACACTCCATATTCCTCCCATGCTGCAGACACTTGCCACCAGCCTGGAGTGGAAATCCTTCATTGGCCAATGCATCTGTTATTGCCTCCCAAAGAGAGAGAGTAATGGAAAAGAACGGAATTCATAAATGTTCAGTAGCATTTTCTTATCTGTGTTTATTTATTCTGGGCTGTCTCATTGTCAGGGAGTCTTTAACACAGGCTTCTACAGCATCTCTGTCCGTGGTGGCACTGGTCCCTGCACTGGGATCAATATGTGGAGATCACACTGCAACTGGAGCTGGAAGACACGATAAGCAATGAGCTCACCCACAAGAGAGGGCAGCTACTGCTTGAGCTGATTTCCAGAATCATGTTTCTGTTCCATTTCCCTGGGAAGGGAGAAGATCCCTCGTACCTACCCCAGAGGATCAGTTTTCCTTTAGTGACTAGTGATAGGACAAGAAGAAACAGGGCCAAGTTGTGCTGGGGAAGGTTCAGACTGGATATTAGGAAAAATTTATTCCCTGAAAGAGTGGTGAGGCTTTGGAACAGGTTGCCCAGGGAGGTGGTGGAGGCACCATCCCTGGAGGTGTTCAAGAAATGGATGTTCAGGAGATGATGCTTCAGGAGATGGTTTAGTGGTCACAGAGGTGTAGGGCTAATGGTTGGACTTGATGATCTTGATGATCTTGAAACTCTTCTCCAACCTTAATGATTCTATAATTCTGTGTTATTCTTGTGAAGACATAAGAACAGCATCCATCACCATCCTGCAGGAGAACATAGGAACATCAGCACTGGATATTTTGTCATCTGTGATCTCTTGTATTAAGGATTATTCTCCATATTAAACCACAATCTGGCTTTTTTCTGCTTCTTACTTTGTTTTATGAAAAAAAAATTCCCAGCAAATGCAGAGTTTGAAATAATTTTGAATATGAGCAAGAAGGACTTTTCCTTCATGTTTTTTAAATGTGTCCCCAGATTAGCTTCTTATAGTGAGATGATTCCCTAATTATCTGAGCCTTTGGTTTGTCCATCACTTTCTAAAATCCCTTTAAATGTCCCGTTTTAAGTAAACTTGACAGCACCAAAAATCCTAAATATACAGGTCCCTGAACATTTTACAATAGAAAATGGAGACTGAAATTTTGATTCCCACAGAAGCAGAGCTTCTCAAGCATAGGTTGTTTTACCCATCAGAAAGTCCACCAAATAAATCAACAAAGGCATCTCAGCTCGACCCAGTATCCTACACACAGGAACATTTTTTCTACTTGGCCCTTCATCCTTTTCAATTTTCTCTTGTAATTTCTGACTTCATTTGAATCCATGCATTTTTAATTGGCTGACTGTATCAGTGGCCATGGTGCTGGCAACGTGTTGACTGATCACTCCATAAATAGAGCATTTCTAATGTTGCTGGAGGCACTCTAGAATTTTGAATCACTTTCCTCCCTCCTGCATCACTTGAAAATAGCATCATTGATGGCAGGTTTTTCTTTCTGAACTGCCAAACGTGGCAGGATGGTGAGGTCTTTTGCAAGTGACCCACTTCTAATTCTTTCTCTCTGTTCCATCCTTCCTTAGATGCAATGTCCTCCAAGTGACATTTGAGGATCCAAACTATTTTAAAGGAGCCTGTGTAGCTGCTGGAAGTGACCGTGCTTGAAATTTTGAACCCTGAAAAAGAATAGAAAGGAAAACAAAGAGGAAATACCAATTTTGTTAGATATTTAAAAGAAACTATTTGGTCATTGTAATGGACATGGTCTCAAGTTGTGCCAGGGGAGGTTTAGATTAGATATGAGGAAAAATTTCTTCCCCAAAAGGGTTCTCAGACACTGGAAGAGGCTGTTCAGGGACGTGGTGGAGTCACCATTCCTGGAGGCATTTAAAAGACTTGTAGATGTGGTGCTTAGGAATGTGGTTTGGTGGTGGACATGGCAGTGCTGGGGTAACTTGATCAACTTAAAGATCTTTTCCAACTTAAACAATTCTGTGATTCTATGGAAGACATCTGGAATTCTATTAGGATAATAGAATTCAAGTGCAGTTCAAGTGCAGAAGACACACCAGCTTATGCACCACAGGATTTAAGCAACAGTTGGTTACAGTAAATACAGACTTTAAAAGTGGATGGACTTGTCACTTCAGGATCCAGACCCTTGCCTTTGGTGCTGCAGTTTTCTTTCAGCATTCTGACCAGAAATAATTGTGCCACAGCTCACATCCTTCAAGAGTGCCTCCAACACTCCTGCATGTCCTCTTAGATAAACACACTCACCACCACAAGCCAGAGGGTACCTGGCATCACTTGCACATTAGAGGGGCACATCAAAGGCATCAGAAAAGGCCAGGGTTGGGTAGCTGTCACTTTGCAATGACATGTGGCACCTGCCTTCCTTCTTCCTTTCATATGTGAACAAAAAACTTTAAGGTGGCTATTAAGTGACTGGTCAATGCCTTGGGCTTTTCTTTGAAACTCCAGTTTGCTCCTGTTGGAAATGGGGCAGGGTTTTACATGGATCTTATCTGAAAACAGAATGATGTAAAAGCCTGTTCACTCTGGGGGAAAAAGAATAATTTTAGAAATTCAGATAACTAGACATGGGAATAATCTATCAGAAGTCATAGGATGCTCTTCACTACAGGACACTCTACCTTTAATATTATTTTACTTTTCTAATACTTTTCTCTAGCTCATCCAGTTATTTTTGGATGCAGTTGTGGACAAAATCTTCTCACTTATTTCATTCTGGGGATCAGAAAAGTCTGAAATCTTTATGACTTGCATCCAGCCCATATGGCCAGAAGACAGAATAAATTCTCCATAGGAGTAGTCAGAGGTCATTGTGCTCCAATGTATATCTCTTTGCTGCCAGTCTGATATCTGGAAGATTTACTGGACTCAACACTTGTGTTCTCACACATGAGCTACCCATACTGATTTAGCAATTGGCAATGATGAATTATGCCCAGTAAACCCTAACATTTTATCCATTGATTATATGGATAATCTCCTCCCACTCTACTCTGCCCTAGTGAGACCCCACCTGGACTATTGTGTCCAGTTCTGGGCTCCCCAGTTCAAGAGGGACAGGGATTTACCTGAGAGAGTCCAACAGAGGCTACAAGAATGATGAAGGGACTGGAACATCTGTATGATGAGGAAAGGCTGAGAGACCTGGGCTGTTTAGTCTGGAGAAGAGAAGATTGAGACGGGGTCTTATTAATATATAGAAATATCTGCAGGGTGGGTGTCAAGAAGGGAGTGATCTCTTTTCAGTTGTGGCCTGTGATAAGATGAGAGGCAATGGATGGAAACATGAGCACAGGAAGTTCTGCCTCAACATGAGGAAAAACTTCTTTCCTGTGAGGGTGACAGAGCCCAGAACAGGCTGCCCAGGGAACTTGTGGAGTCTCCTTCTCTGGAGACTCTCAAAACCAGTCTGGATGCCTTTCTGAGTGACCTGCCCTAGATTTGGTCCTGCTCTGGCAGGGGGTTGGATTCAATGATCTCCAGAGGTCCCTTCCAACCCCTACCATTCTATGATTCTGTGATTCTATTTAATAATAAAAGAAACTCAAATCAGATTTACTTTTTTTAATGTATCTATCTTCAGTTCCCAGATAGATGCTGTCATGCCATTGTTGGGCAGGCTAAATAGTCTGGTCCTGGTGGAAATTTTTACAGACTGTGATCAAACAATTTCTTGACCTTCTCTCTGATAAGCAGGCTCTGCTCCTTTCATTTTAAGCCTAATCCAATCCTTTAATGATTCTCATAGACTTTCTCTGAACCCTCTCCAATTTATCAACTTCTTTGCATTGTAACCCAGGCCATAATCTCACCAGTGACAAATGCAGAATTAACTCAGCCTGGGCCAAGCTGAGGATCCATGTTTATGCCTCAAGGAATCACATGAGCTCTTTTTGGCCCCTGCACTGAAGTAAGAGCTCATATTTGGCTGATTATCCACCATGAATCTTTCTCAGAGTTACTGCTATATAAGCCCTATAAAGAATCTATCCACTCTATATGTTAATTTGTAGGATGGAGTCAGCCCCTGATGGATGACTGATCTGCCTTATTTGCTCTTAGATATATGTAGAATTTTGATTTCATTGAAACATACACTATTTGTCTGAACACAGTTTACCAAATGATGCACGTGTCACCACACTGGCAATCCCATCCTTCATACTTAGTCTCCCTCAAGCTTTGTGACATCCATAAAATCTGATTGTTATATTTTATTCCTGGCAACTAACTGGAGGAAAAAGTTGGATAGTGAAGGGCCAAAAATTGATATTTTCAGAAGTCCATTATAAATAATTATTTGGGACTTGGTTGGCAGAACCTAACCTACATTATTTTATAGAAGAACAGTTTAAGAAAGGATTTCCTTTTTTTTTTTTTAATCTGCAGTGGAAGAGAACTCTAAATCTGTTTCCTGATGAGGAGAAGACATCTGTTTGACTTTGAAAACCAGAGACACATAAGCTGGTTAAATAAGAACTTCAAATGTAGCAAAACGTCATCCTCCAACAAGGAGAGATAATGACACAGTGGTGTGGGCTGAAGAAAGCACCCCACTCAATGAATGATGGAATGACTCAATTCATGAGTTGTGTCTCCTTGGCAGGTGCTTTCAAGGGATATTCATCAGCCTTCCCTCTCTGCCTGGTCAGATCTTGATCTCTTTTTCTGCTCCCTTGTTTCCAGTGCTACCATTCTGCTCACCCACGGTTGTCACACTGGTGTAAAATAAAGTTGGTGACACTCTTGGATCAGTAAAGAATCAGATCTTTATGGTTATTCCTGTTCTTTCTTGTGTTCAAACCACAGAATCCTGCACTGGCCCATGTGACATGGAAAACATAATGGGAATGGGAAAGACCTTTATTTTGGGGCTGGATATCCTCTGTCCAGTCTGGACTCCTGACACCAAACTGGAGCCACATGAAGCACTGGCCAGAGAGCTGATGGCACTTTGAACATATGTCTGCTGTCAACTGGCTCAGACATGTCCTGATCTCCATTAGCTTTCTGAAATCACTCTCTCCTATCAAGAAGAAGGAGTCTCAGATAGAAACCTGCACACTATCAACTGTGTCCTGGGCTGCATCAAAAAAAGCCTGGCCAGCAGGTCAAGGGAAGTTATTCTACCCTGTTCTGCTCTTGTGACACCCCACCTGGATTATTGTGTCCATTTCTGGAGGCCCCAACATATGCAGGACACGGAGCTGTTGGAGCAGTTCCAGAGGAGGCACATGAAGATGATCAGAGGACCAGAGCAGGGGGATTAAAACTAAATGATCTTTAATGTCCCTTCCTAACCAAACTATACAATAATTCTATGAAACTCCACCTTAGATGACCCTGAGCCATCTAGTCTCCCTTTAAAATCAAACTGAAGCCTATAAGGGAGGAAGAACACACCAAAGCAGCAGAAAATTATCCCACTTCTGATTTTCCATGAATTGTTACATTTTTGGGGTGATCTAGTACTACAACCACAAAGTCTCTTACTGGGTTTTCATCATTGCAGCAGCCAGCTATGACTCAGTGCCATGATTTTTCAAGGTGCTACTTAATACTACCTAATAAGCACATATAGGTGAGTTTATATGATCAGCTACTAAAAAGATAGACTCTAACATGAAGAAATGAGCATATAACACCTACTTTAATGATAGGTATAATTACTACAGTTGGGCACTCTGTAAGGCCAGACATCTACTGCAGGGACACTCTAGGAGAGCAGTCAGACTAGTTTATTAGCCACTTGTTCTGATTTTCTAGCTGCTTTTTAGGCATTATCTGTATAGATATAAGTAGTCCTGTAGAGGTACAGCCATGAAAAGTGGCACTATTTTCTCTCTCTATAGTGGTAATATAATTTTTAGTGTAGGAGACCTCAAGTAACCCTGTTGCTACTGGTTTTTTGAACACCCATCAAGCTGGTATGAAATGCATCCCTTTATTATGAAACACACAGGAAAGTTCCTGCAGAATCAGCACATTGAAGGTTGTTTAGACAGAGCCAGGATGTTGATTTAAAGCAGGAAAAAAAACATGTTTAATTAAGACATTTTGTGGATGCTGTTGTTCCATAGTAAACAAGGGAGATTAAAAATGAGGGATATGAGCAAATGGATTTCAGCTCACTTGAAACAAGTCTGCCTTGTTCTAGAATATACATATTCAGAGGAGAAATTGATAAAGATCAGCCAATCTGGACTTGTTCCCCAGAGGAAATAACCATTTCAAAGTGAGGGTTATTTAGCTTTTTCTACCTGCCACTGTGAGTGGAAGATGCTTCAGGCCTATCATGTTCACTTTGAGAGTCCTCTCCACATTATTTTGTCTTTTGGATTGTTGGTTGTTTTTTTGTGTTGTTGTGTTGGGTTTTTTTCCTCACCAAACTGGAAATAATTGTCTGTGACATCTGAATTAGTCTGTGCAATTTTTATCAAGAACATTTGTAATTTAAATTGGTTCTGCAAAAGGAGGAGGATAACAAAAAAATAAATGTTCATTTCATGCTCATTATGTATCTCAGTGAGACTGATGACATTTTAATATTAACATTGTTATGGGCTCCATATAAAAAAAGATTAAATCTACTTAATATTCCAGACTCTGCTGATTGGAACCTTGCTATTCTTGACAATGGCAAATCAATTGATATTCTAATTAAAAGTAATAGCAGAGAAATAAACAAAACAATAAAGAATAAATGTATTCCATATATTAGATATCAGCCTGTGTTCTCTCCTTTTGAAACATCTCTCCCCTTTCAATTTTTTACCCAATTGCTTAGTTTGGATTTTGGCCTTGAGCTGGAAGAACAAAAGCACCTCCAAAAGCCAAGGAAGGACAAGGACAAAACTGTGCCATTAAAAAATATATGATGAAAACATCAGGAAGGGTGTGCAGCTGGAAATAAAAGGTGATGTCTCTCTTGCAGACAGCCACATTGATTCTGTTGATGAAAATGATTTTCATGAGAAAGTCCTAAAGCTATTCTTGTTCTCTACTGTTGAAAAAGTCAAATAGAATTCCTTTTTTTCAACTTCAGTTATGAAAATAGGTTCTCAAAGGAGCTTTTCTGCTCTCTTCCCTTTATTTTTTGTTTACATCTTTCTAGCTGGGAACAAAATGAAGGTGGAAAAAAAGTGCATTAGGAAGGAAAAAAAATCCTACCAATTTTAATTCAGGATTTTTAGGAGAAATCATTCCTCTTGATAATAACATAATTCCTACTAAATGCTACATTTACATCAAAATTTCTGTTGTAGCTGACAGCCTTTCAAGAATCTTCTCTCTGAGTTGTGTGACTCCCAGAAACACTGCCCCTGTTAGACATCCTTGTTGTATCTTTCTTTAGAGTGAAGATTGTGGGTTCTGTTGATGGACCAGAAGTTTAACATGAGCTGTCAATGTGCACTTGCAGCCCAGAAAGGCAACCAGATCCTGGGCTGCATCAAAAGAAGCATGGCCAGCTGGTCAAGAGAGGTGGTTCTCCTCCTAGTCTGCTCTAGAGAGACCCCACCTGGAGTACAGTGTCCAGTTCTGGAGTCCCCAACATAAGAAGGACATAAAACTCCTCAAGCATGTCCAGAGGAGGCCACCAAGATGATCAGAGGGCTGGAGCACCTCCCCTATGAAGACAGGCTGAGGGAGCTGGGGTTGTTCAGCCTAGAGAAGGGGAGGCTCCGTGGTGACTTTATAGAAACTTGGTTCTATTTAAGCACTGAACAGGTAAATTAGGTTATGGTAGGTGTTTAGGTTATGGTTGGACTTGATGATCTTCAAGACCCCTTCCAACCAGGATGATCTGATGATTCTATGATTCTATTTAAACTTTCCAATACCTGAAGGGCCCTACAAGAATGCTGGGGTAAGGTTTTTTACACAGGTGTGTAGTGAGAGGACAAGGGGCAATGGTCTGAAGCTTAAAGAGGGGAGATTCAGGTTGGACATTAGGAAGAAGTTTTTTCCTGTGAGGGTGATGAGATGCTGGAACAGGTTGAACACAGGGAGGCTGTGGGTGTCTCCTCCCTGGAGGTCTTCAAGGGCAGGTTGGATGGGGCCTGATCTAGTGGGAGGTGTCCCTGCCCATGCAGGGGGGCTGGAACTAGGTGATCTTTAAGGTCCCTTTCCAACCCAGACCATTCTGTGATTCTATGAAACACGAGTAAAGCTCTGGCTGTTGATCACAGCACAGCCTCCTAGTGAGTGCAGACAACTTTGGGTCCAGCCAGCTGCAGATGGGAATTGAAATGCTTCAGTTCTATAGCAGTGCAACTGAAGCATTTATGTGTCATCATAACTTCAACATGAATGTGAAGCCTTTTATCCAGACCATGAAGTTAATGAGTAATGTTCAACTTAGGTACTTGGCCAACTGCTCTGCAAAAGTCCACCTTCCAAAAGGATCTGCCTCTACTACAGTACCCACCATTACTACCAGTATGAACACATGATGAGCCTAGAAGAAACAATCTTTCACTGACTATATCTTTTGGCAGCCAAGGACACAAGTGCCAATGAGGAAAATCTTGATTTGATATTAATTGGGAAAAATATCAACATAAGGGTGGGTAAATACTGAAGAAAGTGTCCAGACAGGTCATGAGATCTCCATACTTGCAGAATATTTAAATCTTGATTGGATTCCTGGGCAACCTTATCTGACTTTGAAGCTGAAAGTACTTTTAAAACCAACCATGCTTTAAGTAGGTTGTTTCAGCAGACCTCAAATTTCCTTGCAGCCTCAGATAACCTGTTATTTTGTGATCATTCTCATTTCATCTGTTCTCCAACCCATTACAAGTCAAAGTCCTCCAAGCCAGAACATTGCATTGTTCACTCTGGACTTCACTGTGACTCTAAGGAAGTGAATAAGAAAAAGAGGATGAAAAGGATCAGAGACAAAATGAACACAAGTTTCTCTGGAATGTAACAACTGCAGTGTAAGCCCTCTCTGAGTTTTCCAGTACAGCACTGTGAGCAATTAAAAACAGTGCAAACAAGTATTACTACTAAGAAAGGGAGATCTTTAACTTTGCTCTTACCTGTATTTTCCTAGGAGATCAAGACTAAGAGAATCATAGAATATGCTGAGTTGGAAGGGACCCATCAGGATCATCAAGTCCAACTCCTGTCCCTGTGTAGGACACCCCAAGAATCACACCATGGGCCTGAGAGCATCATCCAAATACTTCTTGAGCTGAAGCAGGTTTGGTGCTGTGACTAGTGTCCTGGGGAGTTTGTTCCAGTGCTCAACCACCCTCTGGGGGAAAAACCTTGTCCTGATATCCAACCTAAACCTTCCCTGACTCAGCTTCCTGCCATTTCCCCCAGTCCTGTCACTGCTCACAGGAGGGAAGAGATCAGGACCTGCCCCATCTCTTCCCCTGGTGAGGAAGCCACTGACTGCAACCAGGTCACCCCTCAGCCTCCTCTTCTCCAAGCTGAATAATGCAAGTGACCTCAACCACTCCTCATAAGTCATCCCATCCAGACCCTTCACCATTCTCATTGTTCTCCTTTGGACACCCTTCAACAGTTTATGTCCTTTTTATATTGTGATGCTCAACATTGCTAATAGAAGCAATGGAAAATGTAGGGGGGAAAGGAAGAATGAAAGAAAAATAGGACTGTCAGAGAAGCATCAGGCTGGAAAAGAGTTATTAATGAATTCACTCTGAGATCTGTCCTAAGATTGAATTTACTTTTTTTTTTTTTTTTCCTTCCCCTTCATTAATCCTGATGATGTAAAAAGCAGAAGAGTCTTCAGTTCAAAACAAAAATTGCAAAGGCATTTTCCCTACTGAGAAGGATCAAGCTATGACAAAGAGAGAAACGAATGACCTTGAATTTAACAGTACTCAAAATAAGGTGGAATTTAACATGAGTGGCAAGGACCAGCAGCAAGAACATGTGCTCCAGGGAGGGGGTCAGTCAGCTGGAAATTGTGGAGAAGAAAGTTCTGAGGATGTTAATCAAACTAAATGGGGTTAGATTTCTCTCATTTAATGTTCACAGCCTGAAAACAGGTGATTACAGGCTAATCAGCCCTAAATTCATTTTTAGTCACTAAAGATCAACCTCCCATATTGACAGAGTCAATAACACGGAGCATCTAAGCAAATGATGGTGTCTTCTTCTAGTTGAGAAGAATAAATAGCACCTTACACAGCACTGATTTTATCAACTCATTTTCTTCCCAGTTAAGGGAGTCTGGAGTAACTTGTGCTGAGATAGATGCCTCCACTTTAGTTACTCACAGTTAATCAAACTCATGCGACAATTGCAGCCTTGGGAAGGAGTAATTAATATTTCAGAAGGAAATAAAGAATCAATTGCATTATTCAAGTCTGGAGTACAACTTTATGTGGAACTCAAAGCACCTGTGTACACAAAGAACAGTTCAAATCACCTGTGCTCACAAAGAACAAATCCCACCATGACCTCGTTCAACAAAGATTACAAGGGTTTTCAGGGGAAGGGGAACCTCTCTAACCTAATGAGATGACCATGTGGGCTAAGTTCATGCAGCTGAACAAAACAATAGCTGGGCATGAACTAACTGCTGTCTATAAATAGACTTGGGAGGGAAATGCCAATGAGTGAGAACTATTTGACCTGAAGTACATTATTGGTAAAGGAACAAATAAGCCTAAATTTGCTCTGCAGAAATGCAGGAGAGAAATTCAAAAGAGGTTGATTAGAATACCCTTCTCTTTGGAGAAACAGCAACAAACACAATTTATATTACAAAGAAAGCTCATTGATTTATAAAGTGATTTGGAGGCTTGCTGGCCATTGCCAATGGGGCACCAGATGCAGTGCACCAGGACACCAAGGTTATTTCTAGGTTCTCATGTGCCTCCCTAGGACATCTTTCATGCCTGAGATTAACGTGCTCCAGAGATCAAGCCACCAATTCTTTCTGGCTTTACTGTGAAGTGCAGCAGAATTCAAATACAGGCAAAATGTAATAGCCCCAGATTGAATTTAGATGCCACCTCAGGTCTAAAACATAAAATGTGGTGGGGGAAGCATAATATGATCCTGCAAAACCTTCAATTGGTCAGGACTCCAATCTTGTGTTCAATAAGAACAAAAATAATTGTCATCCCATCACCAAAATGTACAATTATGTTGTGTCAGAGCTACCACTGGTTTGGAGAAGTCCCTCTAGGAAATCCACTTTTACTGGTAATACCTTGATTTTCTGGAAGAACAAATTGCAATTTTTAGGTTTTATTCCTCAGTTACTGTCCACGGGTTCACCAGACCACACCCTGAGGAGGCAGTATAGACATGTCAATCTGCTGACACATTGCTCTAAATTATCCTGAGCAATCTCTTCTGCATCTCACACCTCTGTTTAAAATCGGTTTCTCAAGCTTTTTACAGCCCAATATAGTGAAGAAAAAAATTAACAAAATAAATATGGACACATTTAACCCACTTGTTCCTCTGACTTGATTATTTATGCTGAATTGCCTTTAAGTTCTTGCCCAGTCTGCAGTTTGGCTGTCACCCAACCAAGGTACCAGAAGAGTTGAAAGCCATGATGTCTTTTGAGCTGGAAGAAGGATAAATCCCCTCTGACACAATCAGTGTCTCTTGCTAATTGTTTCTGGCTCATCCCTCTCAACAATTTGTTTTAATAGTCCAGCTAAGTTAGCTCTGATGATGTGATATCAATATCAATCATATAAATGACCCAACTGCTGGGAAGCCAAGGCAAACTGTTACCAAGACCAGCTTCAGCCCATAAGAAGCCTGGGTGGCTATCAACACATGGCTGTGAGGTTATTTCTGAGTTAGAGAGCGATGGATTCATGTCTGAGTGATGTTTTTAACCAGGCAGAAGTTTAGACCCATCCTGTCCAAATGTAGGGTCTTGCCATCAACATTTACTCTAGCCCTGCTGAAATCAGTAATGAGAAACAGGGACCTCCAGATGGCAAGTCAGGCCACCAATGAGCTGAATTGTCCCTTGAAGACACTCATCTTCTCATTGATGGAATCTGAATAGCCCCACAACCTTGTTACTTCATTTCAGTATTTAAAACCACGTGGCTTATACCTGTGCATTGGGAGCATGAGAACAGCTAAATGCAGCAACATCACACTGTTCTAAAAATCTGTTTGATTTCAATATTTTTCTGGCCCCTATTACTGGAATGACACAGTATCTTCTATTTATTTGAATATTTATCCTCATATCCCCACTCAGACTAAAGCAGATGTTAAGATCAGACTGGGTTGAAGCATCCAAATTGTCTACTGTGGGAAAGCTCAGTGCTTCAAAATCATTTTTTGTAAAAATTAAAGCAGAAATAGATATTTTAAATCAACTTTAAAAAAACAGAGGGTTTCTGAGGAAGACTTTATTTTGGAAAAATCTTCTCAGAAGTCTGGGTCTTCTGTTTTAAGTTCTGCTTCTTGCTGGTATATGATGTATGTTCTATTTCATGGTAGCAATAATTAGTGTGCTGTCTAGATTTTTAATGAGATTATTCATACCCAAGTCTCCAAACTCTTAAAAAGCTTGCACAATTATCCTGTTTTACAGACTGGGAAAACGAGGCACAGATAAATAATTTGGTAACTGAAAGCTTAGTGAGAACTTCTCAGCAAATTCTACCCTCCTCCTCTAAAACATTTATGCCTCTTTTGGAGTTCAATCTGTTACCACCTTTTCCTCCTAGACCACATTTTTCCACAGCTCCTAATGGGATGATAGTCCTTCTCTCCATTAATGGATGTGGCAAAGATCACTGTGGAAATGACTGCAGCAGGTTTGATTGGTATCAAGAGCTTCCACAAAAACCACCTTGGGGCATTAAATCTGTCTGCTAGGACAGCCCAAAGTACTGCAGATGAGCTCAAAAAGGATCTAATCACCCTGTAAAGGGCTCCAGGTTTGTTGTATGACACAGATTGTAAATACAGGTGTGCAAAGAAACTTTATCACAAGATTTGTTTTGTCCCTCAGCTGGGTTCCTTCCACTTTATCACATTGTTAGGCAGAGGATGCTGGACTTGAGAGGTTACATGCCCCACAGAATTACCATTACAAAAATTATTGGACATGAAAAGGATCAAAGAATTAGAGGATCCCTCCCCAATAGCTGCTGATCAAAGAGCCCCAGAGCAAACAGGACACAGTGTAAGAAAGTCTGTCAGGAGGGATGTTGGATTAGAGGTGTTTCAAGTGGAAGGCAGCAATGTTAGGAGTTAATGAGTTCCCTGAAACAACAAAAAAAACCCCAACAACTCAGGCAAAAACCGCTCTGATACAGCTTTATTGATTTTTCACCACACTAACTTCACATTAAGCAGGAGCAGGGCACAGCCAAGTCAGGACTAATGACAATATAATTGTACTCAGAGTGGGAGAGTGGACTTTTTGCTGTTGCATTGAAGCTGAATCTTTGAGATACAGGCAGCAGCAAACATTTCAGTTTTACTTCACTTTTCTGCAGAGGCTTGATTCAGCCTCATTTCTCAAGACACTGATTTGTAAAGAGAGAGAGATTCTTGTTTGCCACATGTACACACACTTGCTCTGGACCCAGAGTATGGGAGAGCTGTGAGGTTTTCCTCTTGGCATGGGTGGATAAACTGGAGCAGGAAGAACACAGAAAAAGGAGACAACTCTTATGCCTTGCTCTCCATCCTGCAGCTTCACAGAATCACAGAATTGCTGGATTTAGAAGGGACCTCTAGAGATCATCTAGTCCAAGTCTCCCACTGAAGAAGGATCACCTGGAGCACCTTACACAGGGCTGTATCCAGGTGGGTTTTTAATATCTCCAGAGATGGAGACTCCACAACCTCCCTGGGCAGCCTGTCCCAGGGCTCTGTCACCCTCACTGTAAAGAACCCTTTCTTCATATTTAAATGGAACTTCCTATTTTCCAACTTGTACCCTTTGCCCCTCGTTCTGACAGTGGGAACTACTGGGAGGAGTATAGATCACCCTTGCCAAATGGCTGATGTGAGGTCAAATCCCATCATTAAAATTAAACACTGGATGGATCCCTGTATTAGTAAATTCTACTGGACTGTGAGAGGTCCCAGACACTGGCTTCAATGCCATCATACTGTTAGAATAACCTGTGGCAAGGGTTTATTCCCTTGTGCACTCAACCTGTGCCAGTGTCTCACCACCCTCACACTACAGAATTTCTTCCTAATGTCTAACCTAAATCTCCTCTCTCCCAGTTTTAATCCACTACCCCTATTCCTCTCACTACAAATTTCAGGCCACCAAACGTATGAATTCATAACGAATCACTACTCTTGGATGTTGAGATGCCCTCCCCTGCTCCCTAAACACAGAGAAAAAATGAGAGAGGCCCTCCAAGTGCAGTTCCCTTTTTTCAACCCTGTAATTTGCTGAAGACTTTTATAGCCAGAAGAATTGCTGAAACACAAATTATACATGTGAAATTGTATGCACGTGTGTGCACACCCAAATGCCAGATGGCATGTCCTATGTACAAGATACTGCACACCTTGATGTGGATACACTAGCACATACCATACATATAAGGGGTTGTATTGAGAGGACAAGGGGAAATGGATTAAAACTGGAAGAGGGGAGATTTAGTTTAGACATTAGGAAGAAATTCTTCAGTGCGAGGGTGGTGAGACACTGGCACAGGTTGCCCAGGGAAGTTGTGGAAGCCCCATCCCTAGGAGTATTCAAAGCCAGGTCAGATGGAGCTCTGAGCAACCTTGTTTAGTGGAAAGTGACCCTGCCCATGGTAGGGGGGTTGGACTAGATCTTCTTTAAGGTCCTTTTCAACTCAAACCATTCTATGATTCTATATCCTGGGTGGTTATGCAATAACTTGAACTTCATCTGAATTTTCACTGAAGTACAATCCAGCAGAAAGAAAATCCATTTCCTCTTCTTGAGCTTTTTATAGTATAGGTGATGAGAAGCCAAACTCAAGCAACATTAGAAGGTTCTGCCTGCACATCTCATCTCTTTCTAGGTATTTTAAACCACACTTGTCATCACAGTATCTGAGCTGAGCAAACAAGCTGGCTTCAAAGCCCAAGCTTTAATGCATTCCTCAATGTGCTGCAACATTCAAATGAACCTAGAGAAGTTTTCTGAGCTGATGAAATTGGTCAGTGCTCTGATCAGAAATGTATTTGCCCTTCATTGGGATGTACTTACTGACCTGGAGTGTGTGTGCTCAGGCTGAAAGGCTTTGTGTTCTGTGCTGGGGCTTTTTCATACAGGATCATTGAAGAGCTAGAAATTTTCATAGTGATGAAAAGAAACTTCCCATTCAAGTGAGTTTCGTTCTTCATCTCTACTTAATTATTTCATTTTGCTTATTGTTTGCCCTATATAAAGTAACAGAAGAGGCCTCTCCCACACAGTAAAAACAAAGAACTACAAGGGAGCACAATCCATCAGGATCAGAGATGTATCCTTTCACTTGTCTTTTTTCCATGGAAAACACAACTAGCAGAAACCAATGAGCCTTGGAGGCATTTTTTGCAATCTCTGTGTGAGCTGAATCTCAGTCTCTGAGAATATTTGCTCTTATTTCACAAGACCATGATTTTGCCAAGAGAAAAGAACACTAGAAAAAGAGAAAACCCTCCCTGTATTGCCAAGATGATAAAATCATACTTATGGATCCTGTATCAGGAGGGATCCTGAGCACACTATGCCTAGAATGAACTGACCATTATACACTCCATCAGTTTGGGTGTTTTGTTTTTTTATGCTGAGAATGTAAGGTCTGCATTTGAGTCAGCCATTGGCTGGACTTCAGGTTTCCTGGAACCAGGTGCCTTTCTCCTCCTCCAGACTCACTTCCTCTATAGCTACAGCTCTAGTGATTTCTAGACTTGCTGACTTAATTAGTAGGTGTGTAATTGGACATTCTGGTAGAATGCAGCAATCCCAGTGAGAAACAGGCAGTGCTTAAAAGTTCAAAGCTTACCTTCAATTCCACCAGCGTCCTTACATATTCAGCCTGATTTCACTCTCTCAATCAGCTGCTAAACGGAAGGATAAGGCTCTTTATTCCAACCTCAAACCTACTGAGCCTCCAGGCAGCTCCAGCCCCCTCCTTTTAATTATCCCTCCAAAAGCATAGAGCCCACAGTTACGTGAGTCATAAATTATATCTCCCAGCAGTGCATAATGCTCCCTTTTCACACCTACAGAGATGAGTCATTAAAAAATGGGGAGGGGGGGAAGGAAATTCAACATTCTCCATCAGTAGAAGCAGAGGGAAAAACATCAAAGAAGAAATCTTTGATCTGCATGAGGACAGGGAGTCTCTACAGAGAGACTTGGGTAGGTTGGATCGTTGGGCTGATGTCAGTGGTCTGGGCTTCAACAAGGCCAAGTGCCACATCCTGCACTTGGGCCACAACAACCTCAGGCAACACTCCAGGCTTGGGGAAGTGTGGCTGGAAAGTGTCTGGCAGGAAAGGACCTTGGCATTCTCATGGACAAGCAGCTGAGCATGAGCCAGTGTGTGCCCAGGTGGCCAAGAAAGCCAATGGCATCCTGGCTTGTCTTAGACATAGTGTGACCAGCAGAAGTAGAGAAGTGATTGTTCCCCTGTGCTCAGCACTGGTGAGGCCACACCTGGAGTGTTGGGTCCAGTTTTGGGCACCTCAATTCAAGAGACATCTCGAGGTGCTGGAGCGAGTACAGAGGAGGGCAAGGAAGCTGGTGAAGGGCCTGGAGAATCAATCTGATGAAGGGTTGAAGGAGCTGGGAATGTTTAGTCTGAGGAAGAGGAGGCTGAGGGGAGACCTCATCAGTCTCTACAACTGCCTGAAAGATCATTGTAGAGAGGTTGATGCTGGTCTCTTTTCAGAGGTAATCAGTGACAGAACAAGAGGCAATGGCTTCAAGCTGCAACAGGGTAGGTTTAGACTGGACATTAGGAAAAAATGTTCACAGAAAGTGTGGTCAGACACTGGAATAGGCTGCCCAGGGAGGTAGTTGAGTCACCATCCCTGAATGTGTTTAAGGGTCATTTGGATGTGGTGTTGGTGGACATGTTTTAGTAGCCAGGAAACACTAGAATGGCATGAACACCTCAAGACAGTCCAGTTGATTTGTTTAACAGTTAAAGGAAGAATGTTGCGACTGGTGCCAAAATAACCACTGATGGTCATATCAGCCCAAGTACAGTGAACTCCTTTTGAAATGGACAAAACAAGGAGTTGGTCTTCAGGTGAGTTTTGTCTCATAAAGTGCTATAGTGAGGAAACCAGACTATTAAGTTCCTGCTACAGCTCTGTCCAGCTGTTCTACTGAGAACAGCAGGAAAAGTCAATCAAGGGAGATAGAGCATGTGTGGAAGAGCTGAAGAATCCTCCCATTTAAACTGGGAATCAGTGCCCAGTGCTTTTGAAGATTAACTAGGGAGGGAATAGATGCAGAAAAAGTAGTATTGGATATTGGGACTGATTGCAAAGCCAAAACATGCTGCTTGGATCTGAACCTTGGACAAAACCTGAAAGTATTTGTGATATGTCAACTTCATGTAGATACAGGGTGAGAAGGAGACTTCTGGTCCAAGTTCCTTTCCAAAACAGAGCTGACTTTAAGGGAAAATAGAATTGTTAAAGGCCTTACCCATCTTGATATAGGTCAGTCACTGTCGAGACAGGAGATAAATGGCAAATCTAACAGGCTCACAGGATGATGGGGAGGAAGACACTGACAAAGTGTTTCCTTGGGGATGCCATCATCTGTCATGGCATTGACAGGGCATTAATTGTCCCCCAAGGATCAACTGTGAAATTTTGCATCAATGGTTTGGGTTTGTTTTTGTTTGTTGGCTTGTTTGTTATTGTTTCTTTTTAATTGTGCAACTGTAGCTTATCAAAAAGAGAGATGTTTCCAGAAATACACAAAGAAAGAAGATTTCCCTCAGTCTAGGGTGTTACCAGCAGAAGTTCTGCCTGTTGTGTTATTTGATGGTGATTAATAAGATCTCAGGAGTCCTTCTAGTGAAGATAAATTTCAGGCAAACAGACAAACAAATGTTAGAGGATAAAGACTATGGGAAGGCAGAGGAATCCATCAGCATCTGCCAGCTTAGAAAAGCAACCCTCCTGAACTAGAATGTGCTGAGGAAGCTGTATGGAAAACCAAGCCTCCTAAATTATGACATGCCTCACATTTCTACATGCTAAACTTAAGAGAGATTGCACTAAAAGCATAATACATTCAGTTGCTCTCTGTCAATCTACAAACTTTGCTTTAAACATCTCCAGAGTGCTTCATGGCTTTATGTCCTCCTGCTGCTCTGCTTTTTGTCCACATCAGCCCTTTCCTTTGGCATAGTTTGAGACTTTGACATCTCAGCTCTTTCCAGTATCAGAAATTCAGAAAATATGTATTTTTTTTCCTTTTCATTCTCCTCTTGTGGTCTAACATGGGGATGTCTTTCTTCCCTTTGCTCCTCTAGGAGCAAAAAAATAAATACCACAACCTTTTGAGCCCTGTTCTTTCCATAATATATAAATGTACCAGCTCAAAGCTACAAAAGTATTTGCTTCAAAATATTTTATTTTCATGTTTCTCTATTTGGTTTCTCCTTTTTGGTTTGGTTTGGGTTTTTTGTTTTGTTTTGTTTTGTTCTACTGTTTGTAAGAACTTCGTGTAGCTTTGATTTTAAAATCAGAGTAACTGGTAGGTGAGACCCTAATTTTTCATGAAGTGATTTCTCATCTCTGCTAAGGATGTCAGTGCCAAAAGTGTTTAAGATTTTAAACTGACATTGGAAGAGCATGGGCCTGAAATATGGTAAAAAACAGAGCTACCTGCTTTATAATAGCCTAGAGAGAAGTTAACATGGTGGGTAGATGTAGTCCAGTCCAACTGCTCCTACAATCCTGAGCCTACAGCAAGAAGATTTGCAGATCTTAAAAAAAAACACCCCACTCAACACATTACAAGAGTGTCATTTTACAGGATCTTGTTCCTCTACAGGATGGCTCAGTGTACAGTGCTTAACTAGCCAGGAGGTTGTTTGGGTCCTGCACCTGGGAAGAAAGAGCCCCAAGCACCAATGTAGGTTAGGGGTGGATCTGCTGGAAAGTAGTTCAGAGGAGAAGGAACTTGGAGTCCTGATAGTAAATGACCCATGTTCCAGCAATGTGTCCTTGCTGCCAAGAAGGCTGATGGAACCCTGGGTTGCATAAAGAGAGTGTGGCCAGTAGGTCAAGAGAGGTCATTCTCCCCCTCTACTTTGCCCTGGTGAGGCCACAGCTGGAGAACTGCATCCAGTTCTGGGCTCCACAGTTGAAGAGAGACAGGGACCTACTGGAGAGAGTCCAGAAGAGGGTGACAAAGATGACTGGGAGATTGGAGCATCTCCCTTATGAGAAAAGGCTGGGAGAGCTGGGACTCTTTAGTATGGAGGTGACAAGGCTGAGGGGAGACCTTATCAATGTACATTAGTATCTAAGGGGTGGGTGCAAGGAAGATGGAGACAGGCTCTTCTCAGGAGTTCCCAGTGTCAGAATGAGGGGCAAGGGGTACAAGATGGAACATGGGAAGTTCCATTTAAAACAGTTGACTACTTCTGTGGCCAACAGAGGAAAAGAAGCTGTGGAGAACAGCCCATCTCCTCCTCCCACATTTCAGGGCACATTTCATCTGACCTTTTTTCACCTTGACTCGAGCCTGAGATGTGGTGATGAAAGGAGTCTTGCAGCTCTACATAGCATTAGTTTCCCTTTGCAAAGCTGGGATGTCAAATTGTTAAGTTGGTCTGCAGCATTTTGGGGAAAAAAAAGTAAAGAAAGTGCCTGAAGTGTCTTCTAAACACTCATCCATATTTCACATGTCTTAAAAGATCCTACCTGCTCCAAAAAGCTCTGCCTTGTTGCAGATCTCCTGAAGCATCAGGTCCTTGGTGGCTTGACCTTCCCTACCATTAATGATACAAGACATCCTGATTGTCCAGTGGCAATAGCTGATGTAAACAGCAGAGGGCTTGGACCTGCTGCTTCCTTTCTGCAGGCATCAGGACCATGGCCTGGAAGAAGGAAGGCACAGCACAGACTAAAATGTCACACTGATGCAACCAGAGCTCAGAAAACCTTATTTCCTTCCAATCAGTCTCAGAAAGCTCCCTAACTTTTGTTCATTTTCTACTCTGCTCCTCATATTTGTTTTTCTGTCACTTGTGTTCTATTAATTGCTTGGTTCCTAGTGGTAGAATATTTTAGCAACATACTTTTTACATTTTCCTTCCTGTTTCTTAAAAACAAACCATTTAATCTTTTGGGTTGATGAGTTTTCAAGAGGGTCATACAGCTTTGAATCTGAGAAGTCCAGAGAGATTACAAGAGAGTGGCCAGAAAATCAAAAAAAAGGCCCAAAAACCATGAGTCTAAAGCTATGATCACCCAAAAAAATGTGCTTTGAGAAGTTTTGAGGATCCATATTTCTTCCTGCCATTGACTGTCTATGTTGGTCTTAATAAAATAGGTTTTTAATTCTTAATAAAATACAGGAAGTACAAGCATAATATATTAGACATCACTGTTAATTAAATAGAACAATGCAGAAATCTTCTTAAGGGATTATCTGCAACAGAACCTCAGGATTAACAGAGGTTCATATGTCAGACCACCCAAGTAATGGGTATGCAGACTTCAGAACAAATGTTATTCTTTAATAATGAAGTTTTTAATTTTGCAGACTAAGAAACAGCATTAGCATCCACTGATTTGTCCACCTGTGGCTGTAACTTTCCTCACAGAAAGAGCAGGGCTAATCGCTGGTTAGAAAGAATTAAAAGCTAAAAAAAAAATAAATCCATTGGTATTGCTCAAGCAACATGATTTCAGTCCTGCCTTTATTGCAGTTTCCCATGTGGAACCTTCTAGTTTGAGTTTTTCCCATTAGAAAGTGGCAATAATAACATTTATCATATCAGTAACCCAGGAGATTATATAGCTTTAAGTTGTCTGAGCTTTATCCATGTCTATCTGGATAATATATCATGCTGGGTACCACTGTATTTAGTGCTCTGAACATGCTCCTTTGCATTAAGAACATAGACAATGTCTCTCATGATGCATTTTTATCTTCTCCCCTGGTAAAATTCTTCTCCCCTGTGAAAAAGAGCATGTAAATTGGAGTGCTGACTTCTCTGTTCCTGAACACTGTGTGTTAAAGAAAGGCAATGAAATGTACATGCTTCATTCTTGGAAATGAAATTATTACCCAAAGTAATATTGAGAGGGGGAAAATGAGATGTAGGTTGTACATTGAAGGCAAACAAGGCATGGAAAGGACTGTGAGGGACCAGCCCTCAGGACCTACTTTGGGAAATGGTATGGAAACCCCATTGTAGCCCCTGCTCATATGCAGCCCAAAAGGCCCGTCTGGGAGGAGGAGACTGCAGGAATGGCTGCACAGGCCTCGGGCCTGCAGAGATGAGGTAACAACAATGATTGAGATAACGACGATGATTGAGATGATGCCGACGATTGATGACGATCGATGATGGAGGGGCTGAGGGGGCAGGTCCACTCCAGCTGCTCACACATGTATGATTCAATCACACATACTCGTTGTGAAATCAAGATTCTAGGCCTATAAAATAGGGACCTGCAGTATTGGGCTTGGGGAGTTTCATCTACACTGACCATGGACACCGACTCTCCCCCCTTGGCTGGACCAACGACGCTGGATCCAGGAGGGATGATTTTCCTGTCCTCCTCATCTCTCTCTTTATCTCTCTTTTTCTCCCACCTCTCATCTCTTTCTCATCCCCTTTTCCTTACTTAATATATATATGTGGATGGTTTTGTTTAGGTTGTTCAGTATTAACTCCTACTAGTGTAATAAATGTGTTATTTGTCATAACCAGCCCTTGTGTGTCACACCTGGAGATGATCAAGGGGCATTGGACAGTCGAGCTTCTAGTCAGACTGTGACACATTTACCCTCTCTGGGAAAAGACCAAGGGGTTCAGTCCCCATCTCCCTGGGATGCCCAGTCTGAGCTGTGACACGTCCAGGACTGGATGCAGCCGCATCTGACTCCTCTATTGCAGCAGGAGCTTAGAAAGCAAGGGGGGCCAGTTCTAACCTTCCTGGGTTATTCAATCTGGTCCATGTCAAGGATTTAAAGGAAGTGAAGCTGAAATTAAGGTATTGGGTTTGATGTTTTGCATTAAGCTTAATCTCAAAATGTAATTTGCTGTCAGGAAGGCTCAGTCTGGGTGTTGTTTAGGTGCTTCTGCTCTGACCCCCTGCTTTTCAGAGGCCAGTTGTAAAATGTGATGACCAGACAGTCAGAAACAAGCAATAAAAGAGCAGACCCTCAGGGAGAATTATGAGGACAAATAGTATGATAAAGGATGACAGAAAAATTGTAGTGGAATTTGAAAACAATAGGAATAACAGATGGAAAAGCCAATAAATAGAGCATTGATCTTCTGGTGTGTGTGTGCAGGGATTCTAACTTCCACTTTTTAATCAGTTTAGACAGTCTGTACTGGTTAAGTATTTTTCTGCCTGAGTAACATTGTAGCTTGAATGCTTTAGTATCTGAACTGTCTTTGCATAATACTTTCTCTCCCATAAGGTTTGGCTGAAAGTGGAGAGCTCAACCTTTACAACTGAGAGATCATATGGGGAAAAAAAAAGAGTGACTGTAACAATATTCAGAGGAGAAATAATTTCCCTCGTGCACCAAACTCATCAGTTTGGGTTCAATTGATAAAATAACTTTTCTTATGACTGACAAACAAAAAGCTTGTGGTCATTTCTTTTGCTCTTCTTTCACAGCCAAAGGGGAACTGAAGAGAAACAGACTGAAATAAAGTATTTTCTGAAGCTTAGTGAAATCTCACAGCAGGATTAACAATGAATTGAAAAAGGGGGTAGCTCTGAAGCAGAGGTTTTATGAAGTGTGTTTTCAGTATTCTATATAAAATGCATGTTATCTTTCCAGCCAGTGGGTGGAGGGTGTCCTTTTGGGGTTTAGAAACTTCCTTGGTTTTAACACCTGTGTTGATGGCAGCTGCTCTTCCTTCTCCCCCTTGCAGGTATCACTTCCATCACCCCAGGTGATCTACAGTTGTCTCTCCTGAAAGTGCCTATAAAAGCCAGAGGGATAAAAAAAGAATCATAGAATTATTGAATTGTTTGAGTTTGAAGTGACCTCAAAGATGATCTAGTCCCAAACTTCTGGCATGGGCAACTTCCACTAGACAGGTTGCTCCAAGCCCCATCCAACCTGGCTTTGAACACTTCCAGGGAAGGGGCAGCCAAAGGTTCTCTGGCCAAACTGTTCCACTGTCTCAACACCCTCACACTAAAGGATTTCTTTCTAATGTCCAATATAAATTTCTTCTCTTTCAGTGTGAAACCACTTGCCCTTCTCCTATCACTCGATGTCCTTATAAAAACTCCCTCCCCAGCTTTCCTGGAGCCCCTTCAGGCACTGGAAGGTGCTTTAAGATCTACTTGGAACCTGTTCTTCTCCAGGATGAACACCCCAACTCTCTCAGCCTGTCTTCATAGCAGAGCTGTGAAGCTCCAGCCCTTGGATCCTTTCCATGGCCCTTCTCTGGACTCCAACAGCTGGACACAGAACTCCAGGTGGGGTCTCACAGGAGCTGAGTAGAGGGGCAGAATCACCTCCCTTGACCTGCTGACCACATTTCTCTCCATGCAACACCAAAAACAGCTGGCTTTCTGGGCTGCCAGCACACTTTGCTAGCTCGTGTTGAGCTTTCCATCAACAAATACCTCCAAATCCTTTTCCTCAGGCCTGTTCTCAATCCATTCTTCTCTCAGTCTGTATTTGTGCTACACAAGCACATAGAAGATCAATTAGGAATAAATAAGCAATCATCTGCAATTTCTGTCCAGCACCTCTTGGAGCTCGAAATGAACCAGCCACGTCTGGCTGAGGAATTAAACCTTATGAGAGGTTATCCTGAAAATCCAGATACCTGCAGGAAGAGGAGAAGTACGTCTTTTCTATCTCCCTTACATCAACAGTGACTGTGATGTGGGAGGATTAGTCAGAGCTGCTTCCAGGTGACGAATCTCAGAAGGATTCAGTCACCCTTGCAGGTGTGATGATGCACTGGAGCCTCAGAACCAGAAGCATCTGTATTTTTACGAGGTGAATCTCATGTATTACTCACCAATGTGTGTTATGATTCCCAGGTACTTTAGACAAGTCCTGTACAGCAAGTACTGTACTGGTTCAGTACCAATAAGTTTGAAGAAGCTTTACCTCTCCCCTCTACCCAGTAGACTTTAACTCACAGCATCACAGAACCATCAAGGCTGGAAAAGGCCTTTCAGATCACCAAGTCCAGCCTATCACCAACACCACCACATCCCCAGACCGTGGCACTAAGTGCCACCTCCAGCCTTTCCTTGAACACCTCCAGGGAGAGACAAAATAAGCTCAAATTTAGTGTGTTGTGTTTGTTTTTTTTTCTTTTTGAAATCAAAATATGTGCATTTGAAAGCGCATTATATTGTTTGATACAAAGGGAAACACTTTCCTGTGGGATGCTTGTTTGAAACAAGCAATGAAAAAAAAAAAGTACCTTGTTGTGGTTCAAAATTCAGGCTCAGAAATAAAGCAGAGATTAGATTTTGACCATGAGCCCGCAATGTGCCCCTGTGGCCAAGAAGGCCAATGGCATCCTGGGGTGAATTAGAAAGGGGGTGGTTAGTAGGTCAAGGGAGGTTCTCCTCCCCCTCTGTTCTGCCTTGGTGAGGCCACATCTGGAATATTGTGTCCAGTTCTGGGCCCCTCAGTTCCAGAAGGACAGGGAACTGCTGGAAAGAGTCCAGCATAGAGTCACAGAGATGATGAAGGGAGTGGAACATCTCCCTGATGAGGAAAGGCTGAGGGAGCTGGGTCTGTTGGGCTTGGAGAAAAGGAGACTGAGGGGTGACCTCATTAATGTTTACAAATATGTAAGGGGTGAGTGTCAGGAGGACAGAGCCAGGCTTTGTTCAGTGATGTCCAGTGATAGGACAAGGGGCAATGGGTGCAAACTGGAGCATAGGAGGTTCCATGTGAATCTCAGGAAGAACTTCTTTGCTGTGAGAGTGACAGAGCCCTGGGCCAGGCTGCCCAGAGAGGCTGTGCAGTCTCCTTTACTGGAGACATTCAAACCACCTGGACACGTTCCTGTGTGATGTGCTCTGGGTGACCCTGCTCTGGCAGGGGGGTTGGACTGGATGACCTTTTAAGGTTCTTTCCAACCCCCAACATTCTGTGATTCTGTGATTTTCATTCAGGTCTTTTCAATGTTGGCAGAGTGTCTAGCCCATGCTGCAGTTAAGCTCTTCCTGGTCTTATCCCTGAAATTGTGGTTTTTTTTGCCTGATATATTTACAGCAAATGTAGATGGAGACTGTATTTTGCAGGTGTATGTGCAACCCAGCACATTCTGAAGCCTATTCATTGCTATCTTACCTTCAGTGAATATTTACACATTTCTATGCAAAGCACACCAACATCTGCAGGCAGAAACTTTGCAGTGTCCTGTGAGAAACACTCTTCTTCTTGAGAGACAGATTTTCTTTATTCAGAGAGGGGATTTTAACCCAGAGCATGGCTTGCCTAGCAGTTTGTGTCCCTGAGGG
>NW_009952374.1:56210-64753 GCF_000747805.2 Chaetura pelagica
TTAGAGAAACAGGTAATAAGTTTATTGCTGTGGCAACCCCAGGAGACTCTGTACCATCAAGAACCAGAAGAAAAAAATGCAGCCAGCCTTTGGTTTCCTTCCACAAATAGGTGGGAATGCAGCAAACACCTTCACAGCATCAAGAGGTGGTGCAGGATTTTCTGTGCCTGGAAAACAGAAGAATTTCTTTGTTGACTTGAGTGGGCTTTATAAAAAGAATGAATGGGTAGATGGCTAAAGAGAGTACATGTGAATAGATGTTTCCATCTGCAGATTAATTCTCTTTGGGTAATGTGCAATTTTATTGTCCAACACCTTCTTTTCAGTGTGAAACTGTGTATCCTTTGGGTCAAAATGTTTCTGTGAACTTAATGACTGCTTGTTTCAGCAAGGGGGAGAGCTGTCCTGCTCCCCACTCCCCCAGAGGCTTTTCCCCACTCTCTTGAGCTGTGCTTGTGCTTGACCTAGACCTAAAATTAAGCTCTCAAACCTCTACAGATTTTTAAGGGACAAAACAAGCAGAAAAAAACACTTTAATATATGTCCCTCTCTATAGCTACCAGAATTGGTTTGAGGACTGCAAAATCCTTAACAGGTGGAAGGACAAATCAGTGCAGGTAAAGCAGGAAAAAACACCTAATACTGAAACTGGTTGCATATTATTTGTAGGGTCCCAGATTGTTTATTTTTTTTCTAAAATAAAAGTGGGGCATATAAGCAGAGAATCAGCAGTTGTCAGAAGAAACTTTCTCAATAGGAGAACGTCTTGATAATTAATTGACAGGTAACAACATGAGATGCCCTAACACAGAGGTGAGATACCAGTCATCAGTTCATCAGTCAAATCTTGTCCCTGGGAAAGCCACGGGTTCTACAGCCACTGCTTCATAGATGATACTTCTCCCAGACCCAATCCCATGGGACATCAGTCTTTGACTCCTACAATAAGTGGTTTCATTACCAAACCATATCTGATCCTTTACAACCCTCTTCTTCCCACTTATGTTCAGTGAGATGTAGGGACTGTTGCAGCACCAAGGTGATTCATGAGATAAAAACCCAATAATGGCCATGGGGACTGCAGATATGTTCATAGTGAGCTCCATGAGGTTCTAAACAGACATGGTAACACCACATCATACTCCACAACCATCCAAACCTCAGCTTCCAAGCCAGGTGAAGTCTAAACAGGTCCAATCTGTCTTTTCTTTCTGTAATCAAAACAAGATTGAAATAAAAAATTGTGAACCACTAGTAACCTCCATTTTTGACATAACTTCTTCAATGAGACCCTGAGTAAACAAATATCAGGTTTTGTGGGTTGGTCCAACATGGAATGGGATCAAGTCATCCATCAACATGGTGTGTCCCTCTGAGATGGACCATAATTCAATTGTAATTTCATAGTATTCAGTGGCTCTAAATGAGACCAGGGCCTGGCAGAGAGATTTCCTAAGTCAAGCCAGAACACTAGGTTGTAATCAATTCATGCATTTTGTAAAGTGTAAGCAAAATTTTGATGAAATATCCAAGTTTTCAGGGGCTCTGGTCAGCATTAATAACTGGTACTTAGGAGAGAAGAACCACATCCATGTTAAGAAAATATTTGCCAGCAGGAAGGGTTACACTATGGTGCTTGCAGCTTTCACAGTCAAGACTCAGTGACACCCTTTACATAATCTTATTATTAATAGCAACGAGATGCTTTTTCATTGCATATTTATAGTCCCACAAGTCTAACAGCTGAGAAATATAGGGAGAGACATTTCAGACACTTCCTTCGATGACGCACTGCAAGTGATTCAGTTCCCCGTGTGTCTTGCAACATCTCCAGAAATAGGGTTCTGCCAAGAGGTACTTTACAGAGTCTCAGACCACAGCCTTGCAGGAGAGGCAAGATATCACAGAACCACAGAATCACAGAATGGTAGGGGTTGGAAGGGATCTCTTGAGTTCATCTAGTCCAACCTGCCTGCCAGAGAAAGATCCCTTAGAGCTGATCACACAAGAACACATGTAGACAAGCTTTGAGTGTCTCCAGGGATGGAGACTCCACAGCCTCCCTGGGCAGCCTGTTCCAGTGCTCTGTTATCTTCAGAGTTAGGAGGTTTTTTTCTTATATTCAGGTTAAATTTCCTGTTTAGCAGTTTGCACCCATTGCCCCTTGCTCTGTCACTGGGCACCAATGAGAAGACTCTGGCCTCATCCTTCTGACATGCCCTTTAGATATTTATAAGCATTAATGAGATCCCCCATCAGATTAGGTGAGGCTGGCTTGGACACTTGAGATTGAGACCATACTTGGCTCTGAAGGCATACTGTTGGCTCATGGTCAGCCTGTTGTCCACCATGAGTCCCAGGTCTTTTTCCCCCAGATTTGCCTTCCAGCAGGTCACCCCCTAACTCCTACTGGCACATGGGGTTGTTGCTCCCCAGATGGAGCACTCTACACACATACCAAGGGACAACCAGCAGTGTTGAATCCAGAGACCAAGGATGGGCTGGGTGATGGACATGGGGTGGTATGTTGACCCCTCAGCATGTCTCCAGTTGGCTGTTGTATTCCTGGTACTGCAAAAGATCATGTAAGGACATGGAGACTGGTAGGAACCTGATGGTGTATAAGGGGTAAAACTGAGTTTGGTGAGATTTAAATTAAAACAATAAATACATTGCAGCTTTGCTACTTCTCCTTCAGTGGTTTCATTTGCTTCTGGGATGGTGATGATTTACTGCATATTTTGGAGGACTCACGCACATATGTGAGGCATACAAAATTCTGATGGAGAAACTTCAGAAGCCTTTGAGGAATTGAAGTGTCCACATTTCCATTAACCAGGAGAAAAATGGGAAATTAAAACCCCAGTGGTAGCTTTGCAATCTCAATAAGCACAAATCTCTTACTGTTTTGCAAAGTAGTGTATTAGTGATGTTGAAGAAGCAATTTCATCTTCCTGAAGTACCACCCAGCACAGTACAAGACACGTGGGAATGTTTGCTCCATGGGACAAAGGAAAATGTAGATGGACTTCAGAGGAAAGAACACCTCTTAGACCTGAATTTCTTTTGAGAAGTTGTGATGCTGCAGACTCTGGTTCACTGAGCCAGGTTCACCATCAACATCAGCCAACACTGTTCTTGCTTTAGTTGCAAATGTAGTGGGCAACATTGTTCTTGTTTCAATAGCAAGTGCAGGAGGCTGATGCCATCTGGCACTTTCTGATCTGGCCTACTGGAATAGTGAGTCTAGATATTTGGGTACTTTCTAGTGATCTGGGGGGATTAGGCACTCCATAACCATACCCAGAATTCTCAGGTTAGCAGGATGATCCTGTGTGGTAAGTAGGTCAAGGGAGGTTCTTCTCCCCCTCTATTCTGCCTTGGTGGGGCCACATCTGGGATACTATGTCCAGTTCTGGGCTCCTCAGTTCCAGAAGGACAGGGAACTGCTTGAAAGAGTCCAGTTCAGAGCCACAGAGATGATGAAAGGAGTGGAACATCTCCCTGATGAGGAAAGGCTGAGGGAGCTGGGGAACTGCTTGAAAGAGTCCAGTTCAGAGCCACAAAGATGATGAAGGGAGTGGAACATCTCCCTGATGAGGAAAGGCTGAGGGAGCTGGGTCTCTTGAGCTTGGAGAAGAGGAGACTGAGGGGCCACCTCATCAGTGTTCAGGGCAGTGTCAGGAGGAGTGAGTCAGGCTTTGTTCAGTGATGTCAAGTGAAAGGACAACAGGCAATGGGTGCAAACTGCAGCATAGGAGGTTCCATGTGAATCTCAGGAAGAACTTCTTTCCTGTGAGAGTGACAGAGCCCTGGGACAGGCTGCTCAGAGAGGTTGTGGAGTCTCCTTCACTGGAGACATTCAAACCCCCTGAACACGTTCCTGTGTGATGTGCTCTGGGTGACCCTGCTCTGGAAGGGGGCTTGGACGATGATCTTTCCAGGTCCCTTCCAACTCCTAGGATTCTATGATTCTGTGAGACCCCTGTTGCTCAGAACACTCTGAAAGCTGTCAAAGATTAACTAACCCAAATGGTGGCTACCATGGAAAAATGCTGACCAAAGGCAAGAATTCTAACACCCATAAATATTTGTCCTAAGAGGGAGGCCCTTCAGAGCTCCTCAGAGTCACACCAGGCTGTGGCCCCACATCTCAAATGTGTCACAAAAGAAGCTGGCTCACCTGACTGAAAGAGTAGGTAGCTGCAACTTCTCTTAAATACGGGGGAAAATCCAACTACATCAGGCTGTTATAATTTGACTTCGTGGAGCAATCAGGGGTAAATTGCAACATCTTTCATGAAATTAGTTATCAAAATTTAGCATCTTAACGGGTTAACCTCTATATCTTTGTGTGTGTGTTTGTGCACAATCTAGTTTAGAAACCTTGTTAATTTTTTCCTTTAACCTCCTTATTGATTATAACAAATTGTTGGTTAATGATTAAGTTATTAGAAAAATCATATACTTGAATTTTGCAATTTATTAGAATAGTGTTAATCTATTTTAATTTACTGCTTTTTCAAATCACACCAGACCCATAATTATGTGTTAAAGCACTACACTGAAATCCTTACACTCAAACCCCTTAGTTGTAAACCATTGACCAAGGAGTGGATTCAGCTGCACCAAGACTCCTCTTCAAGGAGTTTAGAAAGCAAGGAGGTCCATTCTGAATGTTGTCAGTCGATGGGAGGATCTTCCTCTTTATTTTCCCTGATTTCTGTGCAAATCCTTCCAGTCCATCCCTGACTCAGTCCCCCCTACCCCTGTATAAATCCCTGATTCCTATGTAAGTCACTCCAATCCAATTCCAACCCCTACACGTCCCTTCCAAATAGTAATAGAGAGAACCTTGCCATCAAAGTCTCACTTTCACAAATCTATATTAAAAATCACCTGTTCTTGATATCTTTGTCAGTTATTCTTTAAGCAACTTTAAGATCTTCCATTCTCATCTGCAAAAGAGGCCTTCATAGAACCACAGAATCATAGAATCATTCTGGTTGGAAGGGACCTTGAAGGTCATCAAGTCCAACCATAACCTAAATCCCTCCACTGTATCCTAATTTACCCATTCAGTGCTTAAATCATGTCCATAAGCACTATATATTGGACTCTTTATATTTTATTTTATTTTATTTTATTTTATTTTATTTTATTTTATTTTATTTTATTTTATTTTATTTTATTTTATTTTTCTGAAAGTTTCCTGTCTGTCCTTGTCACTCCACTGCTCAAAAATATCAATAATAGTAAACAAGGCACTCCATCCTTTGCCTCAGGACCTTCATGGATTCTCAGCTAGAGATATTTCCCATTGAAAAGCACAAACCTCCAGGAATCTCTGTGAGAAGAACAGAAGCAATAGAAGCAGGAGATGTTGCATATGGACAGTAGTAGTTGTCTGGGCAGCTGACACCTCCAGGTCAAGACAAATGAAAGGATGGAGAATTACATAGCCCATGAAAAAATCCATGATGGATGGTAAAGCAGGAAGCACTGTTGAAACAACAGGATTTTTGACACCTTGGCCACAACTCTGGAGCTGATTCAGATCTTTTACTTAATCCCTCAGCACCCTCCATCTAGCTGTTGCTTACCAGTCAATGACCATGTCTGTATTTTTCAATTAAAAGATATTTACTGACACTGAGACTTTCAGGTATGGAACAAGTGACATCTGTACGAATGCTCTCACCCTCCAGAGCCAAGTGGCCACTTCCAAACTGCAACTGTGCTCAGGTCCTAAGCCTGAGTGAGTCCCTGCTCATGATGAGGAGCACCTAGGATGAGGAGTTGTTGAGGAGTGTGCTAGTTGTCCCAAGAAGATGCTAGAAATCCAGTGGGATTTTTTAAAAAAATCCATTTCCAGCACCTAACAACATTCCCTGACACTTTTTGATTTACTGTTGTAGTTGAAGGGAGCATGAAACAGGTCATGGTTGAACAGCAGCTCTGTTCATAAAGGGGGAGCAGCTGTTTACTGGGATGAAATGTGTTGCAAAGATTAAAGTGCACATCATGCATTACAAACACCTCAAGATGAGGTTTTTCAGATGGTTCTAGGAGACCTTCTGAATAGCTTATTAGTTAACAATTTAACTGTCAGTAGTGACATACTAACCATTTAAAAGTGTTAAAGGAGACAGTGTAACTCCTTCTTTGCATTGCTACCCAGACTGCAAAGGCTCCAATAGATGATCTTAAGTAACTGTAACAGGTTCACCTAGAATGGTGGTGTGGAGATTGTCTGTAGGAAGGTCAAGACCCTACCTCATCAGGCCAGCTCCCCAGGTCAGGCCAGTTGATGTTACTGAAGCTACTGAGCATCCTAGGAAACTTCCATAGCTAACATCTAAGGCACTATAAGAAACTTGGGGTCATCTGATGTAGGTTATTTGGATACTTTTCACAGAACATAAGGACACTGCAGGGGTGAAAGGGAGAAGAAGGGTATCTTCACTGGCACGAGAGATTGTGGAGGCCTTGAATCCAGTGAAGACAGATTAAGAAGCAGAGGTGGAATTTGGGTGAAGTATGAGAATATTAACAAGATCAAGTTGAGGACAGTATAAGAGTTATTGCCTTCAGAGGTCTTCATACTCCACATCACCCAGAAAGGTAGGAATAGAGTGCAAATAACTCCAGGATAGCTACAGGACACAAGACTTCCAGGCTGTCTCTGTCACCAAACTGTCACAGTTGTGTCTCTTGGCCAAATGGTCAGCTGAACAGTCCCAACTTAACAACTCAAAGTGTTCACATTGCTTTCTTTTTGGCTTGCCCATCATGGCAAGGCTTGAGACATGCTGTAAGAAATCCTTGCCCTGCAGTCAACAGGCATTGCAATGGTACAAACCATCAGCAAAGACAGGACTGGGGACATTGACTTTCAAGTGTAACTTTACATCTTCCTGTCACAAGCAAGCAGGGATAAAATTAGAAATCAAATGGCTTGCTTCAGTTCATTAGCTATGTCTGGGGATCTCTGGTGGTAAGGAACAGTCTTCACTAATGAGCCATGGGAGGAGCAGAGGCATAAGCAGGGCACTTTTCCCCAAACCCTGCCTGCAATGCTCTCCTCTGGCATTCAGAAAGGTGGCTACTGAGTGTCTTGCAAGTATTAATGAATCTCCTCACGTCTCTTGGTTGGATTTACCATGCATGACTTATTAAACACAATCCAGGCCATGGGAATCTGAAAGGAATTAAAAGACCCATTTGTACTATGGCACAGTCACTTCTCTGCTATTCAGTCCTCTTGGGCACACTTGGGGACATGAGAATTACCCATTTAAGTGTAATGAAATCAAACCCATGTAAGCTATTACTTGCTATCAAATCTTTATGCAATGTGCAGTAAGGAAGAAAGGAAGGTTCTTGTTCTTTTCAACTTGCAAATCAAGATGTGTCTATGACGTTCTTTGAATAGTTCCAATGAAGGGAAAATCTTATAGGGAGAAGCTGAGGGAGCTGGTATTGTTTAGCCTGGAGAAGAGGAGACTCAGAGGGGACCTTCTCACTCTTTTCAACTACCTGAAGGGAGGTTGCTGTCAGGTGGGGGCTGGGCTCTTTTTCCAGGCAACTAGCAAGAAGATATGAGGGCCTGGCCTGAAGCTGTTCCTGGAGAGGTTGAGGTTGGATATCAGGAAGCACTTCCTCATGGAAAAGGTGATTAGACATTGGAATGGATTTCCCAGGGAAGTGATGGAGGCACCATCCCTGGAGGTGTTCAAAGAAAGGCTGGAGGTGGCACTTAGTGCCATGGTCTGGAGATGTGGTGTTGTTAGATCATAAGCTGGACTTGATGATCTGAAAGGTCTTTTCCAGCCTTGGTGATTCTGTGAAAATACCAAGGAAAGCAGGTCATGAGGGGTTCTCTGGAGGATGGCAAAAAGGCCTCTTCTGTAATGTGGTTTCCCGGTAAACACTGGGTTATCTCCCATCTGGTGGGCACTGAGTGTGAGATGGTTTCAGCTGCAGATCCAACCACACCTCAGCCTTTTGTTCACCCTGATGGTGAGGACATTTGCAAACAGCAGAATGGGTCATTCACCTTAACTAAAGGAAGCCCATGGGAATTTGATCATGTTTTGGGTTAACTTTGCCTAGATGCCAGGTGCCCCCAAGTTGCTCTGTCATTCCTCTCCTCAGCTGGAAAAGGGGGAAAAAAAAATATAATGAAAAGCTCATGGACCAAAATAAGGACAGGCAGAGATCACTCATAAATTGCCACGATGGGCAAATAAGACTTGTCATAAAATTAATTTAAATTCTTACTGTGGGAAATGGTTCTTCTTCCTCCCCATATAAGTCTAAACAAAATGCCTTTTAAGTCAGCAAAGGTCTTCTGCTGATTATACCCAGCTAATGGACCAAAACCGGGCCTGCTGCTCAAGGACAAATGTAAGCAAAACAACAGATGTGGTACAAGGCAGGAGGATGGGCATCAAATTATGAATTGCCCCTGCTAGTTACTGCCCTAACTTAGGGCTCATGAATGCTAATCGGCTCTGGACAGTGACACTGACTGGACAGGG
>NW_009952374.1:64772-68745 GCF_000747805.2 Chaetura pelagica
TTCAGCAGGTGAAAAGGCACAGCCTGCTCGGACACTTCCTTCCTGGGACACCCCTCCTGCTGTTCCCCAGACCTGCCCTACTGCAGAGCCTGGGACTCTTGCCTCCTCACCTGCCTGTCCCAGGGATGGAGCCTGAGCCCTAACAGTGGGCGTGCTGGGATTCTGACTCCTACGTGCCAAGCTTCTGACCCCTGGAGCACCAGGTCCTTCCCACAGCCATCAGGGTAGGGGCTGGAGTCTCCCCTCCAGTTTTACTGCTGGTTTCTGGGGAAACCAAACCTCTGCAGCTGCTGCCAAGCCCAGAGGGGCTGCCCCCCAAAACCACGGATTTCGAGACCCTGCTGGAGCTGCCTGCTAAGGAGAGAAGTGACTGTTGCTTGTTGAGAGGGGCCACCTGCTATTGTCACCACCTCTGCCACTGGAGAAGCAGACACCTCCCAGTAGGAGAGTAACAACTTCACACATCTCCTTCCTCTCCCCATTCTTGCACACACAGAGCAACCTATTGCAGGAGGACAGTCATTGGGCTTCCTCCCTCCTCCCTCCCTCCACTTTGATCCATGACCCTCTCTTGGAGAGAAAGCCTTAAGGGCACTTTTGCATTACTTCCCTAAAGGACACATCACTACTGCACATATATATATATAAATATATATATGTCTTAATTTTACTCCAAATATCTCTGCATCCTCCCCCCAGGCAGTGCAGAGGGATAGGCAATGGGGGTTGGGAACAGTTCATCACACCTTGTCTCTGCTGCTCCTTTCTCCTCAGGGGGAGGACTTCTCACACTCCTCCCCTATTCCAAAGTGGAGACCCTCCCACATTAGACAGTCCTTGGCAAATTTCTCCAACTTGAGTTCTTTTCATGAGGTACAATTCTTCACAAACTGCTCCAGCATGGGTTCTTTTGAAGGGTGCAGCCCTTCAGGAACAGAGTTCTCAAGTGTGGGTCCCCCATGTGGTCATAAATCCTGCCAGCAAACCTGATCCACCATGGGTTCTCCATAGGTCCTGCCAGGACCTTGCTATAGCACAGGCTTCCCATGCAGGCACAGCGTCCTCTGGGTATCCACCTGCTCCAGCATGGGGTCCTCCAAGGGCTGCGGGTGGATATCTGCTCCACAACTAACCTCCATGGGCCGCAGGGGCACAGCCTTCCTCACCATGGTCTTCACCACTGGCTGCAGGGGAATCTCTGCTCTGACATCTGGAGCAGTTGGAGAGACAAGTGAGAATATGTGAAAGAAAAAACTGCAGTCACCAAAGTCCAGGAAGATGGAATGGGAGGTGTTGCCCCAGGCACCAGAGCAGAGAGAGCTGAGCAATGAGAACTGTATTGGTTTGCATGACAAGGTTTTGGTAGTAGAGGGCCTACAGGGGTGTCTTCAGCAAGAAGCTGCTAGAAGCATCTCCCATGTTCAACAGAGCCAGTTCCAGCTGGACTCACCACTGCTCATCGTCATGTGGTCATGCTCCCCATGTGGGATCTTCCCCTCTCACCTCAGCTTCTCAACTTCCTCCACTCTTTATTTTTCTTTCAAAATAGTCTTATTTCATCTTGTCATGTCCTTATGACTCCTCCCTACTGTGATTGTTCTCAGATGTTGCTCTACACCCTGTGAGGGTGATGCCAGCCCATCATGACCATGAGCTCTAAGATGACTGGGTCTACTCAAACAATTCTGCCCACAAGTCTCACCTCCCTGCTGAATTGCAACTGTGGTCTTAGGCACCAGAGCTTGGATGATGAAAGTGTATCTGAGGAGCAACTACATCACCTTTTCTCTCTACAGGAACAGGTTGTCCAGATAAATTGTGGATGTGCCATCCCTGGTGGTGTTCAAAGCCAGGTTGGATGGGGCTTGGAGAAACCTGGTCTGGTGGGAGGTGTCCCTGCCCATGGCAGGGGGGTTGGAATTAGATGATCTTTAAGGTCCCTTCCAACCCAAACCATTCTATGATTCTATGAGTCTTTATATTCTTCCCAACCTCATGTCCTTCTTCTCAGGTGCAAGTGTAGGCTGATTGAGGAAGGGACGAGCTCTCTCTCCATCAGGAATAGACACTGGAGCTTTATCCTACCTGGGATGCCAAGCCTTGCTGTCAAGCAAGTGACACAGATGAGCCATTTGAGCTCTGAAAACAAGTGATGCTTTTGGTTTTCCAAGGGAATTCAGAAAAAATAATTCAGTTTTCTCATCTGGGGGCCAACCTAAAAATTCTAATTAAAATTAAATCTTGTCTAGGCCAGTGTGTATAATTTAATGTTAGAGGAAACTTTACAGCTTCTTCTCAAATATACTTTTTAAAGTGGAAGAAAACGTCATTTTTAACTGGAAATCATAGATACAAAGCTATTCAATTTTTCAACTTTTGTTTTTTAATGTTTTTGGTTGTTCTTAAAGAATGCAGCTCTCCATGAGCAGTTAGGATATTTTATTTTTCCCTGAGGAGGAAGGAGCTTTTCATGGCATTTATACATAGTTGAAGTGGCCACTCTGTACTGAACTTTCTTCACAATTAAGAAAATGATAAATATATGTACTGTTATAAATAAGCATATAAGAATCTGTATTTTTCTAAATCTGTGTGTATGTTCCTTAAACTATATCCTAGATAAAGCTGGAGTGGTGGCGTAATAAGTATAATGGGATGAATTAAATGTCAGAGTGGGCGAATCTGGTGCTATTCCAAACACTCTTGCAGGGTAGAAAATTTAAAAAACTCACTGATGAATAAAGGCAAATCGCTTCAAAGAATGTTTTCTCCTTTTCAGGAACTTCAGTTCCTGAAGATTTTGACATTCTAAAGTAAAGGAAATTCACAGATCGTCTCCACTTCCCGTATTCATTTCTGCCAAGGAACTGCCAGGTTTAGAAATGGTGTCACCATCCTCTTCTGGAGGTCTCCTGGTTGGATTCCATGTCTCCTCTTGCCAATAAACCTTTCTGCTGGAATATTATGCTTCCATTATTCCAGCTCTGTGTCATAGTAATGTCACTGCTTCCAATAGTTTCAAGGACCTCAAAAGAGAGACAGTATGACAGGAAATCAGTCCAGGAATGTTGACACTAGGTCTTCAGTCTTCTCAGTCTTAAAAGTTTTTATGCTCAAATCTATCTTCATTTGCTAGACATTTTTTTTCTTCCTGCTACAGGTTTATGCAGTGACTTTGGCTTTTTCAGCCCTCTCTGAGTCACAAAGACCTTTTCAAGAAGAAAAGGTTTCTCTGGTGTAACTCATGGGGTGATGGGAGATGGCTGTGTGGTCACAGCTCAAGCAGTGTTTCCACCAAGAGACATCCCTTACTTCAGCTCTGAGTAGCTCAGAGATCAGATTATGTTGTTGCACTCAGGAGAAAGCAAGAAGAAAAGGTCAAGAAAGCTAATTTGTAATTAAAGGGCTGTAATTAAAGGGATGAGTCATTCCACGAGTGAGCTGTGAACCTTAGCTCATCTCTTATCTATGTGCACACACTGGTGTCTGCTGGAAGGAGGGTTGGAGATTTGCTTCTTTTAAATGTTAAACATCTGTTGGGGGCTTCATTTGCTTGTTAGGAAAATAATAAAAAAATACCCCAAACAAACAAACAAAAACCTCTTCAGATTTCCCATCCTATGAAGGGGACTCACATACTGTCCCTGCAAACCAATTCCATACATACTCTTTCCTCCTTTTCAGCACAATCATTTCTTCATGTCACATTTCTTCTGGGAGTCATTTACCAAAAACCAAAGGAATTTTCCTGATAAGAATGCACCTGTGAACCTGCTGGCAGATGTGCACTGGAAGGTTCTCCATGCAGAAAGGAAGTCCTTTTGAAGCAGAGAAAGAGCAAAGCAACAACAAAGAGGTGGGAGCAAGATCACAAATCTAGGGACATAGGGATATGGTCAAGCACAGGGTGGCAGAGAAAAGATCGAAACTCTTCATTGTTTGGTTGAGGCCAGTGGGAAGGAAAAGATGAGGT
>NW_009952374.1:68779-74936 GCF_000747805.2 Chaetura pelagica
CTTCTCTCCTCTCAGGGGTGCTTCTGTGACTAAGCAGAACTGAGTTTGGTTGAAGGGAATAAAGACTCCTTAGCTGGAAAAAAAAAGATGTTTTCTGGCATCTTCTGCAACCTGAGATTTCCAAAGGTAGCTGAGTTTGCTGCAGGTTCCAAAGGAAACTTGTGCCCACCTACGTCAGTTACTGGAGTCCTGATAGGACACATGTTCACATCTCTGTTGGTAATATACAGTGGTGTGCAAGTGTCTCCATCTTTGCTGGAGAGGTGTATGAACATGTGAACCCTGTCAGTTTGAAAGGAAGGCTGCTTTCATCTCTGCTTTTAACTAGTGATCAATTCAGGAGAGATATGGAGGTGCTGGAGAGAGTACAGACGAGGGCAAGGAAGCTTGTGAAGGGCCTAGAGAAAAAAATCTGATGAAGAACACCTGAAGGAGCTGGGAATGTTTAGTCTGAGGAAAAAGAGGCTGAGGGGATACCTCATCAGTCTCTGCAACTACCTGAAAGGTCATTGTAGAGAGGTTGGTGCTGGTCTCTTCTCACAGGTAATCAGTGACAGAACAAGAGGGAAGGGCTTCAAGCTGCACCAGGGCAGGCTCAGACTGGACATTAGGAAAAAAATGTTCACAGAAAGAGGGGCCAGGCTCTGGAACAGGCTGCCCAGGGAGATGGTGGAGTCACCATCCCTGGATGTGTTTAAGGATTGTTTGGATGTTGTGTTGGTTTAGTGAAGAACTTTGTAGAGTAGGGATGATGGTTGAACTTGGTGATCCCAAGTGTCTTTTCCAACCTGAATAGTTCTATGATTCTATGATTCTATGATAAGATGAAATTACTTCCAAGCAGGTACATGCTCTGTGTTGTCTCTCAAAGCTGTATGGAGAGGTAGAAATAGTAACCCTGTAAAACCTTGATACAAAATCCACAAAGAGGATTTCTGCAGGAACCACTGTATATGGACAAGTATATTTTGTCTGTAGGACAACTGAAAGCTTGTCTCTGGTCTGCAGAGCATGGCCACTCCTGCTAGACATCTTGTTAATTGAAGTTTCACAGCCTTTTGGGACTCATCATCTAGATCCTGATAGTCTGAGAATGAGCTCCTTTCCTTTCAGGAATTTATACCCCAGGTAGTTGGTTGGACACAATATGAACTTCTGGAAAACTTGATAACAAAGCAAGTTTGCAGCCACTGCTTATTGAATGTGTCAGGAGAAGACAGTGAGTTCTAGACCTCATCAAAAGAAGGGCAAAAAACTGGTAAATGGTCTGGAGCACAAGTTTTATGAGAAGCAGCTGAGGGAGCTGGGGTTATTTAGTTTGGAGAAAAGGAGACTGAGGGGAGACCTTTTCATTCTCTAAAACTATCTGAAAGGATGTTGGATGGTGGGTGTCAGTCTCTTCTCCATAGGAACAAGTGACAGAACAAGAGGGAAAGGTCTCAAGTTGTGCCAGGGGAGATTTAGATTGGATTTTAGGAAAAATTTATTTCCTGAAAGGGTTGTCAGGTCCTGACCCAGGCTGCCCAGGGCAGAGGTGGAGTCACGATCCCTGGAAGTATTTAAAAGCCATGTAGATGTGATGCTGAGGGACATGGTTTAGTGGTGGCCTTGGCAGAGCTGCATGAATGATTGGACTCAATGACTCTAAAGGGGTTTTTTTTAACCTTCATAATTCTATGAAGATCATCTGCTGTTGATGCCAGTAAGAAGAATAAAACCTATAACAGAGACAAAAACTTTTCTCTCTCAGTCTAATATCATTCTCCTGAAGCCCATGCAAAAGGAGCAAGCCACCTGGGTGTTACACCATCCTTTGATGTGGGGTCTGTGTTTCCCTAAGCTTGTCCTAGGGCTCATGAAGAGAAGTGAAAAGCAAAGGTAAATTGATGTGTCTGAGTAAGTTCTCCAGAGCTAATACCATCAAACAAAATTTTGCCTGGCTCATCTAATTAGAAAGGAAAGGGATATTTCCATTAGTAGCAACATACACACATGCCTATATATAAACACATATATATGTCTGTGAAAGGAAGCAGCTCTTATTTCTAATTAACTGCCTGGCTCTCCTGGCTGTGCTCCAGGTTGAAGTGACAGATGGTGACATGCCACTCTCCTCTGTGCTCCCAGTATTAATGTCCTAACCAAGAGCAAATGCTTCCTCTGTTCAATGTAGAGTGGCCTGCCCTTCTACTCTGTCATGAATATCTGAATTCTGCCTCATTATTGCACAAGTTGTTGAAGGCCTCTAGTGCAATTAATTCTTGGACTGGCAACAGATTTCTCTGTAAAAGCTAAATAAGCTCATGATGGAAGCTTATGAAGAGTGGTGTGAAAGGACAGCTGCAAATCAAAGCCCCCAGTGACCATACCCTCATCTCCATCCTAGCCTCCCTGAGTAGAGGACAAGGAGAAATGTCTTTTCCCCTCATTATTAGCTCCTTGCCTTCCCATCACAGAGTGCTTACTCCTATTGGGCCAGCACAGAGATGCTCCCTGGTTCAATCATGAATGACACTCAACAGGACAGTAGATATTGATCCCAGAATCAAGCCACCTACCCTGAAGATAATGAAAGCAAAAGCTAGAAGTAGTAGTCTGCTACTTTGTCCTCTGCTGCTCCTTGAAGTCTGCTCACTTTACCACTGAACATGCTGCAAAACTGGCAAGATTTTTGTTCAAGGAAAAGAAGTTAGGGACTATAGGACCAGAGAATCCTTGAATAATTCAGCTTGAGAAAGATGTTAGGAGGGCATCTAATCCAACCTTCTGCTCAAAGCACAGTCAGATATCAGTCTAGCAGGGGACTGCGTGCCTGAAGTCCACTGAAGATGAGGAAGGTAGGCATCTACTGCCCTTGGCTAGTGAGGATGATTTCTTCATGAAACAGTCATATGAGTAAGTTTGGAAAGGGTGAAAAGTCACTTTTCTAGTAGTGAAGCATAAATACCTGAGATATGCCAACCAATGTAACCCTGGAACTGGCCATACCTCTTATCTCCTTCATACATGCTGACAGGAGCAATTATTATCTCCAGTATAGCACTATAACATCACAGTAAAGATTTTGAAGCTCAAAGTAGTATCTCTTGTAGCTTTGTGCTATAGACATGTTAACACATTTGGAGCTGCCCTCCAATCTTTGTGTGACACTGTGGTATTATCATTCACCCCGTTGTGCCAGGGATGTTGGTCACACTAGGACATGAGTGGACTGGTCAGAATCCTGAATGTGAAGGAGTGAGCATCACATTGAATAACAAATACAGAAAGAAGCCCCAGATCCTCATCCCCAGCTCAGGACATTTCCAACCAGTCTTATGTTAGAGTTAGGAAATTGGTCCCACTCCAAAAGCTTCAGACCAAAAGAGCTGTACTAGAGAACAACATTCCCTGCTGCAAACCTGAGAGTCCTGTGTGACCCAATGTCCCCTGCCAAGAGCTCTTTCTGTCCCCTTACACTGATGGTGACTGTGCTACCAGTATTGCAGGGAAATCCCAGAAGTCCTGGATTCATTTTCAAGACTCTCAGTTACACTCTCAGCTTTGCTACCACCAGTGGGGTGACCTTAGGCATTTTTTTTACTGCTCTGTTCCTCAATTTCCCAATGTCTATAATTGAGAATAATAACATTAGATTTGCTTCTTTTCTCTGTGTCCTACAGTGTGATGACCTTATCACCTTCCAGCCCTACAAACACCTGCTTGCTCCACAAGTGCAAGATGCCTTCCCTCTCAAATTATCTCACCAATTAACACCATGAAGATAACTTAGAGCAATTTTGCTCTCAGCTATACTTCTGTTCAAGCCTGCTGCTTTGGTTTCATACCTGATGAGGGGCTTCTGTGCCTGAGATCTCAGCAGTGTTTTCCAGATGCATCTGTCAGTCTTGTAAACAATATTCCTTGCCTTGCCTCCTTACTAAAATGCCTTGAGATAAACTATTGAGGAATGTTAAATAAGGCCAGCTATGATCTCATGATCCTGTGCAGATGACCCATAATTAATATGCCCATCAACACATTTTTCAGACAGGATCATTTGAGTAGCCAAGGTCACAAAGAATGAGAGAGGGTCCTAGACCATTTTATTAATGATCCCTTTTCATTCTTGATTCCACTTTGCACATCCTGACCCTGCTAAAAGTATTCCAGAATGGTTTCTATATATGTGTCCCCACAGGCTTTTTTCCCCCCACTTTTTATTTGTTCTTTCAGTCTTTCTTCAGTGGGTTTGAATGAGTCTTGGCTTGTCTCCACCATGTGTTTTACTCAGCTTATAGAAGAAAAATTCAAGGAGAATTCCACTTCTAAGTAGCATATCAAATCTGGTTTTATTGTACAAGTCATTCTAGCCCATTAATTTTGTGTATTTGGTAACTTCAGAAGCATCTTATCCCAGGATGATACATATCTGGTAGATTTTGCTCAGCTGTGAAGCAGGTGTTGAGCAGGCTGGACCCTAAGTTTTCCAGCTTTTTACTCTTAGAGGTATGTAAATATTCTGATTTTAAGATCTTCTCCCAAGTGACTGGCAACAGGAGAAGAGGAAATAGGGTCAAGTTGTGCTGGGGGAGGTTCAGATTGGATATCAGGAAAAATGTCTTCCCAGAAGAGTGGTGAGGCATTGGAACAGGCTGCCCAGGGAGGTGGTAGAGGCACCATCCCTGGAGGTGTGCAAAGCATGGGTGGACATGGTGTTTCAGGAGATGGTTTAGAGGCTTTGGGTTATAGGGTAGACAGTTGGACTTGATGATCTTGAAGGTCTTTCCCAACCTTGAAGATTATATGTTTTCCCAAGGGAAACCAAGCAGGTTTGCCACTTCTTTTCAGAGGGCTGGACTTACACACACTACTGTGGTGTTTAATAAACCTAGAGGTGGTTATATGGAAAAGGGATCAAAGGAACAAAAGTAAAAATGGGGACAAAATATATTGCCAAGAGAAAATATATAAAGCCAGGAGGCAAGATACAGAATCCTGCTAAAGAAAGCAGTCATACTCATTAAAGAAATAAAGGATCTAAGCTAATCCCCATTCTTAATACCTTGCCAAAAATAAAACTGTGAATTTACTTCCTATTCCCCTTTCTTCTACAGAGAAGAGAGAAAGCAAAAGCTGCACAAGCCTTTATGATAAATTGCACCTAGTTAGAGCAGGCAAGGTATTTACAAGTTGTGGTTAATAGAAATGTTTATCAAAGACAGTGTAATTACCAGCCAGTTTGGATGCCTGTAAACAGAGTTGTTATAAAAGGATGGGGGAAAAAAACAACAACAAACAAACAAAGGAGAAACTAAAAGAGAAACTCACAGGGACACATGTAAAAGTGAGTGGTTTTCAATCCAAACTGGTGTCTCAGCTCTCTTTACACAGCATGTTATGACAGGGCAGTATGACCTGGCATAAGAAATACATAAGAATATCTGTATTAGTGGGAATAATTAACAGCAATAAAAGGCCAAGGGGGTGGAGGATGTACTTACTCATTGTTTAAGGGCATGTTTATTGAGTAAGACACTGAGTTGCATCTTCAACCAAACCAATAGGACTTATATACACATAAAGTTAAGTACATCCTTAAGTGTTCTGTCAGTTGTAATCCCTATGTAATTTAAAACCTACCTTTGAGATGCCATTTCAGAGCACTGCTGGGGCCTGCTTTATCAGAGATGCCAGCTGCAGGTAAGATGTACCATGGTGGGGTTTCCCCATGAGCAGTAATTGCAGAAGTAGTCAACCATATTCCTTGGCCAACCTCCAGGCCAGACAAACACCTCCTTCAACCCTGAATCCCATTATGATCATCACTTGCACAATCCACCTCCCACTGCCTGTCCTGACCTGCCAGGTACTGTTGCCATGCACTGTTAAGCAGCCCTCCCATTTCACCCCCTGAAGAGGCTGCATTTCAACACATAGGGAAAGTAATCACTGTTTATTTTGTACCTTGTTAAGTCTGGTTGCAAGGCAGAGGCTGCAACCAGCACCAGTGACTCTGTTCCTGAGCCCCAGTGATTCTCTTCCTGATAAGCTCATCCATTCAGCCAATGAAGTTCTACTAGACAAATTAACAAGTAATGCCTTTATGTCATGTTTACATGGATTTTTCCTTAAAACTATGGTCTACCTGTGCAGATTCATTTGATTCAGAGACTGA
>NW_009952374.1:75199-86525 GCF_000747805.2 Chaetura pelagica
AGCAGGAACAAGAAGAAATCTTCTGAGATGAGTTGCTGCCTTCTCTCCTCTCAGGGGTGCTTCTGTGACTAAGCAGAACTGAGTTTGGTTGAAGGGAATAAAGACTCCTTAGCTGGAAAAAAAAAGATGTTTTCTGGCATCTTCTGCAACCTGAGATTTCCAAAGGTAGCTGAGTTTGCTGCAGGTTCCAAAGGAAACTTGTGCCCACCTACGTCAGTTACTGGAGTCCTGATAGGACACATGTTCACATCTCTGTTGGTAATATACAGTGGTGTGCAAGTGTCTCCATCTTTGCTGGAGAGGTGTATGAACATGTGAACCCTGTCAGTTTGAAAGGAAGGCTGCTTTCATCTCTGCTTTTAACTAGTGATCAATTCAGGAGAGATATGGAGGTGCTGGAGAGAGTACAGACGAGGGCAAGGAAGCTTGTGAAGGGCCTAGAGAAAAAAATCTGATGAAGAACATCTGAAGGAGCTGGGAATGTTTAGTCTGAGGAAAAAGAGGCTGAGGGGAGACCTCATCAGTCTCTGCAACTACCTGAAAGGTCATTGTAGAGAGGTTGGTGCTGGTCTCTTCTCACAGGTAATCAGTGACAGAACAAGAGGGAAGGGCTTCAAGCTGCACCAGGGCAGGCTCAGACTGGACATTAGGAAAAAAATGTTCACAGAAAGAGGGGCCAGGCTCTGGAACAGGCTGCCCAGGGAGATGGTGGAGTCACCATCCCTGGATGTGTTTAAGGATTGTTTGGATGTTGTGTTGGTTTAGTGAAGAACTTTGTAGAGTAGGGATGATGGTTGAACTTGGTGATCCCAAGTGTCTTTTCCAACCTGAATAGTTCTATGATTCTATGATTCTATGATAAGATGAAATTACTTCCAAGCAGGTACATGCTCTGTGTTGTCTCTCAAAGCTGTATGGAGAGGTAGAAATAGTAACCCTGTAAAACCTTGATACAAAATCCACAAAGAGGATTTCTGCAGGAACCACTGTATATGGACAAGTATATTTTGTCTGTAGGACAACTGAAAGCTTGTCTCTGGTCTGCAGAGCATGGCCACTCCTGCTAGACATCTTGTTAATTGAAGTTTCACAGCCTTTTGGGACTCATCATCTAGATCCTGATAGTCTGAGGATGAGCTCCTTTCCTTTCAGGAATTTATACCCCAGGTAGTTGGTTGGACACAATATGAACTTCTGGAAAACTTGATAACAAAGCAAGTTTGCAGCCACTGCTTATTGAATGTGTCAGGAGAAGACAGTGAGTTCTAGACCTCATCAAAAGAAGGGCAAAAAACTGGTAAATGGTCTGGAGCACAAGTTTTATGAGAAGCAGCTGAGGGAGCTGGGGTTATTTAGTTTGGAGAAAAGGAGACTGAGGGGAGACCTTTTCATTCTCTAAAACTATCTGAAAGGATGTTGGATGGTGGGTGTCAGTCTCTTCTCCATAGGAACAAGTGACAGAACAAGAGGGAAAGGTCTCAAGTTGTGCCAGGGGAGATTTAGATTGGATTTTAGGAAAAATTTATTTCCTGAAAGGGTTGTCAGGTCCTGACCCAGGCTGCCCAGGGCAGTGGTGGAGTCACCATCCCTGGAAGTATTTAAAAGCCATGTAGATGTGATGCTGAGGGACATGGTTTAGTGATGGCCTTGGCAGAGCTGCATGAATGATTGGACTCAATGACTCTAAAGGGGTTTTTTTTAACCTTCATAATTCTATGAAGATCATCTGCTGTTGATGCCAGTAAGAAGAATAAAACCTATAACAGAGACAAAAACTTTTCTCTCTCAGTCTAATATCATTCTCCTGAAGCCCATGCAAAAGGAGCAAGCCACCTGGGTGTTACACCATCCTTTGATGTGGGGTCTGTGTTTCCCTAAGCTTGTCCTAGGGCTCATGAAGAGAAGTGAAAAGCAAAGGTAAATTGATGTGTCTGAGTAAGTTCTCCAGAGCTAATACCATCAAACAAAATTTTGCCTGGCTCATCTAATTAGAAAGGAAAGGGATATTTCCATTAGTAGCAACATACACACATGCCTATATATAAACACATATATATGTCTGTGAAAGGAAGCAGCTCTTATTTCTAATTAACTGCCTGGCTCTCCTGGCTGTGCTCCAGGTTGAAGTGACAGATGGTGACATGCCACTCTCCTCTGTGCTCCCAGTATTAATGTCCTAACCAAGAGCAAATGCTTCCTCTGTTCAATGTAGAGTGGCCTGCCCTTCTACTCTGTCATGAATATCTGAATTCTGCCTCATTATTGCACAAGTTGTTGAAGGCCTCTAGTGCAATTAATTCTTGGACTGGCAACAGATTTCTCTGTAAAAGCTAAATAAGCACTGGCTCATGATGGAAGCTTATGAAGAGTGGTGTGAAAGGACAGCTGCAAATCAAAGCCCCCAGTGACCATACCCTCATCTCCATCCTAGCCTCCCTGAGTAGAGGACAAGGAGAAATGTCTTTTCCCCTCATTATTAGCTCCTTGCCTTCCCATCACAGAGTGCTTACTCCTATTGGGCCAGCACAGAGATGCTCCCTGGTTCAATCATGAATGACACTCAACAGGACAGTAGATATTGATCCCAGAATCAAGCCACCTACCCTGAAGATAATGAAAGCAAAAGCTAGAAGTAGTAGTCTGCTACTTTGTCCTCTGCTGCTCCTTGAAGTCTGCTCACTTTACCACTGAACATGCTGCAAAACTGGCAAGATTTTTGTTCAAGGAAAAGAAGTTAGGGACTATAGGACCAGAGAATCCTTGAATAATTCAGCTTGAGAAAGATGTTAGGAGGGCATCTAATCCAACCTTCTGCTCAAAGCACAGTCAGATATCAGTCTAGCAGGGGACTGCGTGCCTGAAGTCCACTGAAGATGAGGAAGGTAGGCATCTACTGCCCTTGGCTAGTGAGGATGATTTCTTCATGAAACAGTCATATGAGTAAGTTTGGAAAGGGTGAAAAGTCACTTTTCTAGTAGTGAAGCATAAATACCTGAGATATGCCAACCAATGTAACCCTGGAACTGGCCATACCTCTTATCTCCTTCATACATGCTGACAGGAGCAATTATTATCTCCAGTATAGCACTATAACATCACAGTAAAGATTTTGAAGCTCAAAGTAGTATCTCTTGTAGCTTTGTGCTATAGACATGTTAACACATTTGGAGCTGCCCTCCAATCTTTGTGTGACACTGTGGTATTATCATTCACCCCGTTGTGCCAGGGATGTTGGTCACACTAGGACATGAGTGGACTGGTCAGAATCCTGAATGTGAAGGAGTGAGCATCACATTGAATAACAAATACAGAAAGAAGCCCCAGATCCTCATCCCCAGCTCAGGACATTTCCAACCAGTCTTATGTTAGAGTTAGGAAATTGGTCCCACTCCAAAAGCTTCAGACCAAAAGAGCTGTACTAGAGAACAACATTCCCTGCTGCAAACCTGAGAGTCCTGTGTGACCCAATGTCCCCTGCCAAGAGCTCTTTCTGTCCCCTTACACTGATGGTGACTGTGCTACCAGTATTGCAGGGAAATCCCAGAAGTCCTGGATTCATTTTCAAGACTCTCAGTTACACTCTCAGCTTTGCTACCACCAGTGGGGTGACCTTAGGCATTTTTTTTACTGCTCTGTTCCTCAATTTCCCAATGTCTATAATTGAGAATAATAACATTAGATTTGCTTCTTTTCTCTGTGTCCTACAGTGTGATGACCTTATCACCTTCCAGCCCTACAAACACCTGCTTGCTCCACAAGTGCAAGATGCCTTCCCTCTCAAATTATCTCACCAATTAACACCATGAAGATAACTTAGAGCAATTTTGCTCTCAGCTATACTTCTGTTCAAGCCTGCTGCTTTGGTTTCATACCTGATGAGGGGCTTCTGTGCCTGAGATCTCAGCAGTGTTTTCCAGATGCATCTGTCAGTCTTGTAAACAATATTCCTTGCCTTGCCTCCTTACTAAAATGCCTTGAGATAAACTATTGAGGAATGTTAAATAAGGCCAGCTATGATCTCATGATCCTGTGCAGATGACCCATAATTAATATGCCCATCAACACATTTTTCAGACAGGATCATTTGAGTAGCCAAGGTCACAAAGAATGAGAGAGGGTCCTAGACCATTTTATTAATGATCCCTTTTCATTCTTGATTCCACTTTGCACATCCTGACCCTGCTAAAAGTATTCCAGAATGGTTTCTATATATGTGTCCCCACAGGCTTTTTTCCCCCCACTTTTTATTTGTTCTTTCAGTCTTTCTTCAGTGGGTTTGAATGAGTCTTGGCTTGTCTCCACCATGTGTTTTACTCAGCTTATAGAAGAAAAATTCAAGGAGAATTCCACTTCTAAGTAGCATATCAAATCTGGTTTTATTGTACAAGTCATTCTAGCCCATTAATTTTGTGTATTTGGTAACTTCAGAAGCATCTTATCCCAGGATGATACATATCTGGTAGATTTTGCTCAGCTGTGAAGCAGGTGTTGAGCAGGCTGGACCCTAAGTTTTCCAGCTTTTTACTCTTAGAGGTATGTAAATATTCTGATTTTAAGATCTTCTCCCAAGTGACTGGCAACAGGAGAAGAGGAAATAGGGTCAAGTTGTGCTGGGGGAGGTTCAGATTGGATATCAGGAAAAATGTCTTCCCAGAAGAGTGGTGAGGCATTGGAACAGGCTGCCCAGGGAGGTGGTAGAGGCACCATCCCTGGAGGTGTGCAAAGCATGGGTGGACATGGTGTTTCAGGAGATGGTTTAGAGGCTTTGGGTTATAGGGTAGACAGTTGGACTTGATGATCTTGAAGGTCTTTCCCAACCTTGAAGATTATATGTTTTCCCAAGGGAAACCAAGCAGGTTTGCCACTTCTTTTCAGAGGGCTGGACTTACACACACTACTGTGGTGTTTAATAAACCTAGAGGTGGTTATATGGAAAAGGGATCAAAGGAACAAAAGTAAAAATGGGGACAAAATATATTGCCAAGAGAAAATATATAAAGCCAGGAGGCAAGATACAGAATCCTGCTAAAGAAAGCAGTCATACTCATTAAAGAAATAAAGGATCTAAGCTAATCCCCATTCTTAATACCTTGCCAAAAATAAAACTGTGAATTTACTTCCTATTCCCCTTTCTTCTACAGAGAAGAGAGAAAGCAAAAGCTGCACAAGCCTTTATGATAAATTGCACCTAGTTAGAGCAGGCAAGGTATTTACAAGTTGTGGTTAATAGAAATGTTTATCAAAGACAGTGTAATTACCAGCCAGTTTGGATGCCTGTAAACAGAGTTGTTATAAAAGGATGGGGGAAAAAAACAACAACAAACAAACAAAGGAGAAACTAAAAGAGAAACTCACAGGGACACATGTAAAAGTGAGTGGTTTTCAATCCAAACTGGTGTCTCAGCTCTCTTTACACAGCATGTTATGACAGGGCAGTATGACCTGGCATAAGAAATACATAAGAATATCTGTATTAGTGGGAATAATTAACAGCAATAAAAGGCCAAGGGGGTGGAGGATGTACTTACTCATTGTTTAAGGGCATGTTTATTGAGTAAGACACTGAGTTGCATCTTCAACCAAACCAATAGGACTTATATACACATAAAGTTAAGTACATCCTTAAGTGTTCTGTCAGTTGTAATCCCTATGTAATTTAAAACCTACCTTTGAGATGCCATTTCAGAGCACTGCTGGGGCCTGCTTTATCAGAGATGCCAGCTGCAGGTAAGATGTACCATGGTGGGGTTTCCCCATGAGCAGTAATTGCAGAAGTAGTCAACCATATTCCTTGGCCAACCTCCAGGCCAGACAAACACCTCCTTCAACCCTGAATCCCATTATGATCATCACTTGCACAATCCACCTCCCACTGCCTGTCCTGACCTGCCAGGTACTGTTGCCATGCACTGTTAAGCAGCCCTCCCATTTCACCCCCTGAAGAGGCTGCATTTCAACACATAGGGAAAGTAATCACTGTTTATTTTGTACCTTGTTAAGTCTGGTTGCAAGGCAGAGGCTGCAACCAGCACCAGTGACTCTGTTCCTGAGCCCCAGTGATTCTCTTCCTGATAAGCTCATCCATTCAGCCAATGAAGTTCTACTAGACAAATTAACAAGTAATGCCTTTATGTCATGTTTACATGGATTTTTCCTTAAAACTATGGTCTACCTGTGCAGATTCATTTGATTCAGAGACTGACTCTTTTATTCCCTTCCCACTGGGTGCCTTTTGAAGGCTGATTTGTTTTTTTTAAGCTGCACTCTTTCATGGATATTGTGCAAATCATTTGCTCTTGCCTTTCTTTGCAAATGGGTTTAATACTCACCTCGTCTGGAGCACCCTGGTGTGAATATTTGCAAAATGCTTTAAAAGCCCTCAGGTGCAAATACAGGACCTTCTTCTTAGATAAAACACAGAGCAAAGTTGGGAAAAAATCCTGGCTACTGCAGTCAGGTCCAACATAGAAGCTGAAATCAACCCAGTAACTGGATTGTAATCCATGCTTTCATGGTCAAAAACCAGAGGTTTTCATATGTTCTGGAGTGTGTCCAAAGAAGGGCAACAAAGCTGGGGAAGGGTCTGGAGTACAAGTTTATGAGGAGCACCTGAAAGAACTGAGGTTGTTTAGCCTGGAGCAAAGGAGGCTGAGGGGAGACCTTCTTGCTTTCTGCAACTGCCTGAGAGGAGGTTGCAGTGAGGTGGGGATCAGTCTCTTTTCCCAAGTAACAAGAGACAGGATAAGAGGACATGGCTGCAGGTTGAACAAGCAAAGGTTTAGATGGGGTATTAGAAACAATTTATTTACTGAAAAGTTGTTGGTCCCTGGAACAAGCTGCCCAGGTCAGTGGTGGAGTCACTATTTGTAGAGATATTTAAAGATATGTAGATATGATGGTTAGGGACATGGTTTGGTGGCCTTGGCAGTGCTGGGTTAATGGTTGTACTGGATGATCTCAGAGATCTATTCCAACTAAAACAATTCTGTAATTTTATGATTCATTTCACTTCAAAAACAACCTCCCTGTGGCCAAAACCAACTGTTCCTGTGCTTGTAAATTAAGCAAAGCCTGGGGATGTTTCCTGCACTGGAACACCATCATCTTTTCTGGTCCTGGAAGGGTTTTAGTCCAGGTCAACTAATATCTTCCTGGTTTGAGAAAAATTAAAAAAAAAACAACAAATGGAGAATTATAAATAAATTATATTTAAAGTTTCTTACAGAAAATCTTGAAGGCAAACAAATCAAAACAAGGCTAAGGAATAATGTTTGGGAAAAGGCTATGAACAGTCTAAACTTGCAAGTAGCAGAATTTTATAAACACAGCAAAAAGAAGAACCTTTTCCTGGTGAAAGTCTGTGGGTTTTAATATGCTATGAAGCACTAACAGGATTCAGATGTTTTAGATTAACTAATGTTAAAGCTGCTGGTGTTGAAATTGAAGAAAGAGTCAGTGTGTCTGTGAACCTTAATAGAAAGTTGCATTATTTCCAATACACAAATTGCATGTGCTTAATTTACAACCTTATTTTCAGACAAACTCTATGAAATACTTAATTCAATTTTTATATTCAGTGGATGGTTACATCAGCCTGATGCTGTGCTGTGCTTGGTGCTGGCTGTTCAGATGGAAAATTCCATCTTTCTGCCCTTCTCACCTGTGCCCATTTCTTTTGATCTCCCTTCCCTTGATGTCTCTTTTTCAATTATCTTAGACTAAAAACCTTAATGTAGATAACGCTGCACAACTTCCTCTGTCCTGCTAAATCCCTGTCAGCACCATTTGCTATTTATTCTTTGTATTTAAGAGCAGTCTTTTGACTCAACACTCACGCAGCACCAAGCTTAATAAATGCAGTTAAATATCTACCATTGGCCAAAAAAAAAAAATAAATTAGAAATTATAATCTTTACAGTTAGAATTTAGTGTGGGCCAGGGAATATTTTCAACAGCTTTGATGAAGTCCTCCTACTTTAGAGGGAAAGAAAAAAAATTTACAGTATTTGTACAGTCATTTCTTGCCCGTTGTCTCAGTGGTAAAAACTGTATCACAGAATACAGGGGTTGGAAGGGACCTCCAAAGATCATTGAGTCCAACCCCCCTGCCAGAGCAGGACCAAAACCAACCAAAATAGAACTAGGGCAGACCACTCAGAAAGGCATCCAGACAGGTCTTGAAAGTCTCCAGAGAAGGAGACTCCACAAGGGCTCTGGGCAGCCTGTCCCAGGGCTCTGTCACCCTCACAGGAAAGAAGTTCTTCCTCATGTTGAGGTGGAACTCCTGTGCTCAAGTTTTAATCCATTGCTCCTTGTGCTATCACAGGGCACAAGTGAAAAGAGGTTGTCCCTGCCTTCTTGACTCCCATCCCTCATGTATTTATAGACACTAAATAGATCCCCCCTCACTCTTCTCCTCTCTAGACTGAACAACCCCAGGTCTCTCAGCCTTTCCTCACAAGGCAGGTGTTCCAGTCCCTTCACCATCCTGGTAGCCTTCATTGGACTCTCTCAGGTAAATCCCTGTCCCTCTTAAACTGGGGAGCCCAGAACTGGACTCAATGCTTCGAGGTCTCACCAGGGCCAAGTAGAGGGGGAGGAGAACCTCCCTGGATCTGCTGGACACACTCCTTTTAATGCACCCCAAGATATCATTTGCCTTCTTGGCCACAAGGGCACGTTGTTGTCCCATGGATATAATTTTAAAAAAAAACAACAAATACAAAACCAACCAACAAAACCTACCACAACAAAACACCAAAAAAAAAAGAGAAACCTTTACAAGGGTATTTAATGCTCTAAGAGAGATACAGGCATTGCTTTTCAAAGCACAACTTTGCTATTTTGTCTCTGGAATTGATAAAAAAAAGTTGCCATGGCTTTAGAAAAGAATGGCCAGAAGAGAAGAGCAGATCACATCTCCTCAGTTTCTGCAGAATTGATGCTAACCCCCCTGGCACTGTGCTCAGGGCAAAATCTCACCTTTGGGAAAATCACTTTTTAAAAAAGGCTTCCAACCTTGAACTGAAGAGCTCAGCAAGTAGATGTACCTGTTGGAGCAGATCCATGGGGAAGAAAAACTGTCAACAGTGGTCTAGAAAATGTGGACTGGTAGGAAAGAGAAAAGTACTGAGGTTGTTTAGTCTTGAAAAGAGCAGATGTGAGGCTGAAGATAAGCAAAGATTTTGCAGAGTATTTTGTAGCAACAAAAAAAACATAAAAGTCTAAGAAATCAGGGGGAGAAACCAGTAAGGCAGGTCTTTCATAAAGAAGCAGAATGATCTGAATGTCACCTCCTGTTCATCAAGCCACAAAGCCACAGGTAGCCAAAATTCAGGGGATATCGTGGGAGAAAGCAGCATTTTCTGCTTATTTTTTACTCTTATAATCTTCTAATATTCCCTTGTGCAATCACTGAAGGGACAATGTCAGAGGCAGCACATGGGGCAGATGGATGCTTTGGTCCAACTGGGGACTTGCTGTTCTCCCTTTCTTGAGCAGCAGGAGCCTGTCAACTTCTCTGAGTAGCTCTCTCTGATGCCTAATCAGTCCTGCTGCTAAAAATAACCATTGCTTATTCATGCTAAAATCATTCCAGTAATTAATAGAAAATGAATTCACCCCAGCCCCTGAGAGCTGATGACCTTGCTTTGTGCAGAGAGGAAGACTTAGCCAAGGTCCAGCCAATGTGAACCATCAAAGTGGGAGAAACAGATTGTCTCAAAACTTCTGATTCTGTTTCATCCATGGCAACTCTGTGGACCATAAAGAAGGAATGACACTTATTACCTTTCCTATAACCTCTTTATCTATTCCCTGGCCAGCAATTATTTTGTATCATCCTTTATATGTTCTTTCTTTAGTGGTTTTATCCTTTTTTTTTTCTCCTTGTTTTTTTATACCCTGTTTGTTTGGTTTTGGTTTTGTTTCTTGGTTTGTTTTGTTCACCTCTGGGTGTTCTTCTTATAGTTCCATAAGTTGTAACCTCATCTATGGTAATATGGCTTATTCAGTTGCATTGTTTGTTCATCCTTCTATCCATCCACCTGTCTGTCCATGCATCGGGCTGGGGAGCACCCTGTCCCACTTCACAGAATCACAGACTTGCTGGAGTTGGAAGGGACCTCTAGAGATCACCTAGTCCAACTCTCCCACTGCAGTAGGATCACCTGGAGCACTTTACACAGGGCTGTATCCAGGTGGGTTTTGAATATCTCCAGAGATGGAGACTCCACACCCTCCCTGGGCAGCCTGTCCCAGGGCTCTGTCACCCTCACTGTGAAGAAGTTTTTCCTCATATTTAAATGGAACTTCTCATGTTCCAGCTTGTGCCCATTGCCCCTCATTCTGACACTGGGAACTCCTGAGAAGGGCCTGTCTCCATCTTCCTTGCACCCACCCCTTAGATACTTATATACATTGAAAAGGTCTCCCCTCAGCCTTCTCCTCTCCAGGCGAAAGAGTCCCAGCTCTCTCAGCCTTTCCTCATAAGAAAGATGCTCCAATCCCCCAGTCATCTTTGTCACCCTCTTCTGGACTCTCTCCAGTAGGTCCCTGTCTCTCTTCAACTGTGGAGCCCAGAACTGGATGCAGTTCTCCCGCTGTGGCCTCACCAGGGCAAAGTAGAGGGGGAGAATGACCTCTCTTGACCTACTGGCCACACTCTCTTTATGCAACCCAGGGTTCCATCAGCCTTCTTGGCAGCAAGGACACATTGCTGGCTCATGGATCATTTACTATCAGGACTCCAGGATCCTTCTCCTCTGAACTACTTTCCAGCAGATCCACCCCTAACCTATATTGGTGCTTGGGGTTTTTTCTTCCCAGGTGCAGGAATCTACACACAATTTAAAAAAAGATTCAATGAGGAGAAAGGTCTCAAAGGTCTAGACATTCTCCATTTCGTGAAAACTGGTCAAACAGAAGAGAAAATGAGCTCTCACCAAAACAGGTGCCTTCATCAAAGGAATCTCAATTCTTCAACCACTCTCAGTTGACCAGTCAGAAAATCCATGACCTGAACACAATGTATTTTGCTCAGCCAAAGAGGAAACAACCATGGGATGGAGGCAAAAGACAAGTAACAATACATACATGGAGAATTGGGACCTTAGAGGACAGAAGGTACATGTACACATGCCATGGTTTAACCCCTGTCCACAACCAGGCAGCACAGCCACTCATTCACTGTTCCCTGGTGGGATGGAGGAATCAGAAGGGTAGAAGTGAGAAAACTCACAGATAGAGATAAAAACAGCTTAATAGGTACAGCAAAAGCTGCACCTTCAAGCAAAGCAAAAACAAACAACAAAGCAGCTCAGTCACA
>NW_009952374.1:86571-101582 GCF_000747805.2 Chaetura pelagica
AAAAAGCTCCACTTTATCACTCCAAACATTATCCCTCTTCTTCCCTCAACTTTATATGCTGACTGTGGTGTCATATGGTCTGGAACATCTCCTTGGTCACTTGGCATCAACTGTCCCAGCTGTGTCCCCTCCCAGTTTCTCATGCACCCCCAGCCTACTTTCTGGTGTGAAGGTGTGAAAAGCAGAAAAGTCCTTGACTCTGTTTGAGCACCATTCAACAATAACAAAAACATCCCTGTGTTATCGACACTGTTTTCAGCACAAAACCAAAATACACCATGAAGAAATTCAACTCTGTCCCCACCAAAATCAGCACAACTAGGAAAGTCAGGAAACTGAACTTCACTAACTTTGCTGTTCCTCAGAGAACTTCCTTCATTAAAACTGCACCTTTTGGCTGTGCCCACATTTCAAAGCCTTAAATCTGTTTCCTCCTTTTGGGCCCTGTCAGATCTCTGATTTCATCCCAGGCACATTCCCATCTCCATCTTTTGGCATCACAGGTTTTGCTGAAGAGCCTGAGAAAGCAGTTGTTAAGTCATGTGCTCAGTGCAGGGCTGGGGGATCGATGGCAAAAAATCTATGCTTAGGTTCTGTGGCACCTCTGAAAAGGTCACTGTGAAGCAGGCTGGGCAATTTGCAAAGGTCAAGTAGAGAAATAGGATCTCTGGCTCCTGCCTGGGAAAGTGTGAAGGATGATTTCAGTCCAGTGACAAAACCAAAACAATGTAACTGCTGGGAACAGCTTTGATTCACAAGGTATGAACCCTTTTTTTCCTTTCATGTGTGCATTTATTGTTGAGTCTGACAAAACACAAGCATCTGTGGAGTAGAGGCTTATTTAGGTCTGAGTATCCAAGATTCCACTGTACTAAATAGAGTTATAGCCAAGAAAATGCAGCTGAATGGGACAATTTGACCAAATTCAGATGTTAGCTTTAGGATAAGTTGGACATCACCTCAACTTGTCCTGACCAGATCTCCCCTGGGTATAGAGAATGGCCAGGCTGGTATGGTTAGATGCCACACTCCAATTGCATCAGATGCCTACAGGAAAGATGGGGAGAAACCTTTCACTAGAGAATGTAGTGATAGGACAGAGGGTAATGGGTTTGAACTGAATACACTAGATTAAGGTTAGATGTTAAGAAGCAACTCTTCACCAGGAGGGTAAGAAGGTGCTGGAATAGTTTGCCCACAGGTTATGGGTGTCACCCTCCCTGGAGGTGTTCAAGGCCAGGTTGGATGAGGCTTGTGCAGCCTGGTCTGGTGGGAGATGTCCCTGCTCATAGCAGGGGGGTTGGAACCTGATGACCTTTAAGGTCCCTTCCAACCTTCACTATTCTTTGATCCTGTAATTCAAAGATCATTTGTGGCTGATGAGGAAACAAACTCAAGAGAATCACTGAATCATAGTGTGATACAAGCAGTTAAAAACTGCTAAAGATACACCAAGTAAACTTTGAGAATACAGTAAGGAAAAGGTGGAGTCATGATATTTTTTTCTAATCTGTATTGATTACTTTTGGCTACTTAGATACTGACAGGATAGGAGGATAATGCTTGGAGTTAGAAACAATTTCATTGCCCTGCTGATACTTGCCAAAGAGCCTCCTGGCTAGTACTTAAAATAGGATATAAAGCCCTCTCTTTAGACTAATCCATATACATCATACTGAACAAAAAACCCTCTTTTTTTCATAATGACTCCAAGAAACTGTGGCGTGATTTTTCAAATCAATTTTCCAGCGAAACAGTTAAAACCAGCGGAAATGACAGATATTAATCAGAATTCCCATTATCTCTCCTGGTTTGTACCAAGCATCTGCTGCTGTCCTAAGCATTAAAGCATTTGATAAAGCAGTCAGGAAAAAGAAAAAAAAAAGATAAATAAATCATGAAATAGTATTTGTAAGAAAAATACTAATTCATCAAAATCAAATTCCTTCACGACATTGAATCTCCCTGGCCCAATTAGTTTGTAATTAGTTAACAGAAAGTGGAACAGCTCTAAGAAGAGGGGCAAAGACAAGTACAACCTGCATTCCAATATCTGTGGATAGAGCATCTGCTCAAGCAAAAGGAAACATGACTTAAAAGAACTAATCCTCTATCTCCAGCATCTTAATTGCATGTCCCTAACTAGTGGAGATTGACTATTCTACATTGATCTTGTGGCTTCTACTTGGGTTTGATTGCAAAATCCATCCTTAACTTTGAACAACTTTATTATTTCTGCAGAACATCTCTTTGTCAACAACTTGGCCTTTTCCAACCCCAAACCCACTGTCAACAAATTCACAAGCAAGTCACAAAGCAGCCCTGACAAAGTTGTTCCTTCAAGAAAATGCTTCCCCTGGATGTAAGACCATGGAGCTGAGCTCCTGGGCCAACATTTCTTCCTTAAGCTGTGTTCAGCTGGGGTAAGCAGTACCAGCCATGAAGTCTGGCCTCAAAATGAGGACAAGAAGGACAAAGGAGAGACCACAAAGGTCCATGCATTGAGTTCATCCACTACCACATGAGGAGAAGTTGTCCCTGCTGATCCTATATGAGGTTTGGTGTGTTCATCTATCAGCTCTACCTTTTTCTACCTGCAGCACCTGGACTGGAAATCTCAGGTTCTTCCCCATTGATCTTCTGTGGTTTCCTGTAAGGGCCAGAGCAATTAAATCATATTCCTGATGGCAGGAAAAGGGCATAAACTAGGAAGCATCTGGGGTGTTTGAGTGTCCTGGTGTGATAGTGCCCTGTTCTGTGATCTCAGGAAAGTCATCTTTTCTGCCTGTATTTCAAACTACCTTTTGCTACACCTGCCCAGAGGAAGCTGCAATGCCTGAGGTGGTAAGAAAGTGTTTTGAGAGGGCAGGGCAAACACAGAACTGCTCTGTGATCATAGCACAGGCTACTCTTCACCCCAGCTCCAAAGCACAGGCACAGCAATGTGCACTCCTCTTCTCCTGCAGACAACTCGGAGATGTGCAAGGCTCTGGCAGCAGAAGTTGGCAGGGATCCCACACCCCGAGCCTTTTTACAACCCTAAGAGCTCAGCAATTAGCAAAATAAAAAAAAAAAAAAAAAAAAAAAAAAAAAAAAAAAAAAAAAAAAAAGTCAAATGCGTTTTTGATTCTCTGAACTTGCTGAGATTTTAAACAGCCTGGGCTGCTCCTGCACACCAAGAGCATCAGCAACGTGACAAGAGCACCACCCAATGGGAATGTCCAGCCCCTGCAACCCTCAGAATCCTGTCCAGCTGCAGTTTGCTCTGCAGACAAGAAGAAACACCATGGTGGGATGGATGTGCAGCAATGCATTGATTTCATGGTTGTCAGCAAGACTGTGTGTTATGTGAAGGTGAAGTTCTTTTCTCCAGGCTGGTCAGGCTGGCTTCTGAAATCCTGAATGGGAATAACTGGATGTTTTGGTCTGTGCCTGGACCCTTGGAGAAATACTCAAGGTCAAACAAGACCTTTGCTTATTAAACCTTCACAATGATCCCTGGCTGTATTTGTTTGCACCCACAAATCTCAAAGCACTTCTCTAATGATGCAAGAACCATGAGCCCTGTTTGACATTAGAGGAAGAAGAGGCACAAAGAAGGGAAACTTCATGCCAAAGATCCCTCAGCAACCCAGAAACAGAGACCCCAAGACCCTGCTCTCTTTGCTCAATGTCCTGCTCTTAATGACAGCTCCAGTCTTTGTTTCTGGACTCTGGAAGATGTCTAAGGCAGCTTAGCCTTGCCTCCAGGTTCTCTGAAGCTTACTGGAAAAATAAACATAGAAGTGAACACTGACAGTGTGAGATGGACCACGACATGAAACAATGTTAAACATCTACCAGGGTAGCAGGTGGAGCAGCAGCAATTGTGTTCTTGCTGCTGGGCCAGCATCCTGCCTGTCCATCCCATGCCATGTGCTCAGGAAGGTGGAAAACATCTGGGAGCTTGGTAAGAAATACTTCAGGCTGAGGTAGGGGACATACTGTGGCCTTTTGTCACAAGCAAAGCAAATCCTGCTTGTACCTTATCATGTACAGGGTGTAGAAGAGGGACCAGCTACTCTGGCTCCTGCTGGCCATCCAGCCATCCCTGTGGACATCCCTATATCTACTCATTTTTAAATCTTATCCATCCATCTGACTTCCTGGCTATCCAATCACATGTTTCAGTCAGGATCAATGCTTGTCTCCCTGCAGACAGGGCAGTCATGCCACTTGCCTCACTGCCATCCAGCCACTCAGTCTCTTTTATTCCTTTTAATTTGGGACAGCTCAATGCTCCTTAGGCTGCCTGCATTCCCAGGAACATGGAAACATGGAATTGTCAGAGTTGGAAGGGACCTCTGGAGATCACCTAGTTCAACTCCCCTGCTAGAGCAGGATCCCTTAGAGCACATTGCTCAGGGCTGCATCCAGGTGGGTCTTGAATATCTCCAGAGAAGGAGACTCCACACCCTTCCTGGGCTGCCTGTCCCAGGGCTCTGCCACCCTCACTGTAAAGAAGTTTTTCCTCATTTTTAAATAGAACTTCCCATGTTCCAGCTTGTGCCCATTACACCTTGTTCTGACACTGGGAACTACTGAAAAGAGTCTGGGTCCATCCTCCCTGCACCCACCTTTTAGATACCTACAGGCATTAATAATAAGGTCTCCCCTCAGCCGTCTCCTCTCCAGGCTAAAGAGTCCCAGCTCTTTCAGCCTTTCCTCATAAAAGAGATGCTCCAAACCCCCAGTCATCTTTGTTGCCCTCCACTGGATACTCTGTAGTAGCTCCCTGTCTCTCTTGAACTGGGGAGCCCAGAACTGAACACAGTCATTCTAGCTGTGGCCTCATGAGAACAGAACAGAGGGGGGAGAATACGGAGATGTTAGAAATTCTTACTTCAATGCCTAAAGCTGACCACTAAAATTCCTCTCTCATGCATCCAACATCCCCACAGATCTGCAGACATCACTGCAGACAGAACGTGCCCATTCACTGCACACATATTAAACACCTTCCAGGAGTGGAAAAGTCCCTCTGCAGCCCATTGCCACCTCCACACATGTACTTCAAAACATCCTGGAAAGGAGCTACAAGCCACATTCCTGCTGAGAAAGCAACCAAATGACCTCTCTTCAGGGCCAGGGAGCCTTGGACAGCAGTTCCTCTTGTTCTTGCACTCAAATCTGTCTTGAATTAAGACATCCAAGAAGGTGTTACACTTCTGAGTTCAGAGGCTGGAGAGACTGCAGGTTGCCCTGATGATCCAGCTCTTTCAAGAACTACAATGCATTCAGGAGCTTGGATGAGTGTGTGGAACTTCACCTTAGTTTCCTCTTTGCTGGGTTCTGGGTTTGTATTTTTTTTTCCTTCTGCACTTACAAGATAACCCAGTGAGAAGGGCAGCCTGCAACTCAAGTCTTAATGCATTATCTCTGTCATCTTGCAGGCTTCCCTACAGGCTCCTCAGAGCACTCACCCAAAGGGTTGTCACAGCCCAGGAAATCAGAGCAACTTGCTTTTGCCCTCAGAGATGCTTGGTACTTCTGTCCCTGTTTCTCAGGCACCATGTCAGCTATTGCCTTTCTCTGCCCTCAGATTTCCAGCTCATGAACACCACTTGTTACTCAGTCCCTCAGTGTGAATGGTGACACCATGCTCTGTCCCATGACCCATGACCACTTTCCCAGCCTGACACCAGGCAGGAAACCCAGGACAGAGCAAATAATCAAACCTTCTTTCCCTCCCTCCTCAGCAGAAAGCTCCAGACCTGTAGCTAACAGGAATCTGCAGTGACAACATAAAATGGTATTAGAAAAACCCAACAAACCCAAGTGAATTGTAGGCAAACTTAGACCTACAGGTCTACAGAAGGTCTTTTTCAAGCATCTGGGGATTTTATAATATTGAGAAAATATAAAATACCATGCAAACAAGTTCCTATGGGCAGCTACATGGCAATGGACCTGTAATAATTATAACAGGGCACGTTTGCCATCTTCAGGAGCTGAGGAGGAACTGCACCCAAATGTTCCAAAATAAAACCCCCAGACAAAGCAAAATGAAAATGAAGAGTGAGAAGCAACAATTGATGGCAGGAGATGGGCATTCTCTCCCGGTGTGGGGCTGCAGCCAAGCAGGACTGCAGCAGGGCCAGGCTCTGGGCTGTGTGCACCTCTTTACAGCAGCTGAAGTCCTGATCTTTGCTGCCAGCCCTGGTGCTGTTAGAAAAAGAATAAGAAGAAATAACAATACTAGGAGAGTTTGACAGACAACGAGTCAAGCTGCTGAGCACAACTTTTTGCTTATCAGTCGTTTGAAGGGAAGAATATTGAATTCAAGGTCTGGGTGGATTTGATGGCACCATCAGGTTGTGCTTTTCCTTGGCCTTATTCTTCTTTAACACAAGGAACTAAACCCTGCAGGGATAATCAAAAGGGATTCAAAAAGAAAATTAGCCCTAAATATCTCTGAATAAGGAAAAAATATTGCTCTTTTTTTCTTTTTTTTTTTAATCCAGCTATTCCATAAAAATTGACTATAAACAAGATGATCAGAAAAAAAAAGATGATGAAGCAAAAGGCAATAGAAAGAAAGAAGGTGTTGGGTTGAGGTTTCTTTTCTTTTAAAACAGAGGTCCAGGAGGCCAAGGGGAAGAAGTTAATATCAGTAAATCATAGAATTGTGATTGGAAAAGATCTCTGAGATCATCAAGTCCAACCATTAACCCAGCACTGCCAACTCCACAACTAAATCATGTCCTCAAACACCACATCTACGTGTCTTTTAAATACCTCCAGGGTTGGTGACTTGTCATGGTTTGTGTTCCACAGGACAACAAAGGAACAGCCCCATGACAGCTCACTCAACTCCCCCCACACACACACTCTGGAAAGTCTGTGGGTACAAATTAAGGGGCAGGCTGGCATGGGTGATGCAGTTGTGGGGGTCTATTACAGACCTCCTGATCAGGATGAGGTAGTTGATGAGGAAGCAGCTGAAAGCAGCCGTGTAATTACAGGCATTAGTCCTCATGGGGGATTTTAACTACCCAGATATTTGCTGGAAGGCCTACCCAGCCATTCACAGTCTAGGAGGTTCCTCCAGTGCATCGATGGTAACTTCTTGGTACAAATGGTGTGGGCAAACCAACTAGAAGAGGAGTTGCTGGATCTTGTGGTCACCAACAGGGAGGGTCTGGTTGAAGCTGCAGTGATCATGAGATGCTGGAGTTCAGGATCCTGTGTGGGAGGAACAGAATACTTAGCAGGACCACAGCCCTGGACTTCTGCAGGGCCAACTTCAGCATCTTCAATCAATTGTTAAGAGAAGTCCCATGGGACAGGGTGCTAGATGGGAAAGGGGCTCAAAACAGTTAGTCAACATTCAAGGACCACGTCTCCCAAGCTGAGGATCAGAGCATCCCAATGGGTAGGAAATCAAGTAAGGGAGCCAAGAGACCCACATGGTTAAACAAGGAACTGCTGGGCAAACTCAAGTGGAGAAAGAGAATCTATGGATCATGGAAGGAGGGGATGGTCACTTGGAGGGAATATAGGACAGTTGTCAGAGGGTGTAGAGAGGCAATTAGGAAAGCTAAGGCCTCCTTGGAACTAAATGTTGCTAGTGAGGTCAAAGACAATAGAAAGGGCTTCAAGTACATTGCAGATAGAACTAACACTAAAGGCAATATAGGCTCCTTCCTCCTCAGGAAGGATTGCTTACAGTCCTTCCCTGCTTCCCCATGGGAGAGAGTCCTTCACGAACCTCTCCTTCATGAGTCCTTCCCACGAGGTCTGAAGCTGCTCCAGCCTGGGCTGCCCACAGAGTCATGGGTTGCTTTGGGAGCAGTCACTTCCCCTGGAGCATAATCAGAGTCCACTGGCAGCAAGTCCAAGTTCACTGGCCAAGTTCACCCCTCCTGGCAACCCCAGGGAATGTTCTACCATGTTCCTCCATGAGTGCAGGGGCACAGCTGCCATCTCACCATGAGTTGCAGGGAAACCTCTGCTTAGGCACTTTCTTACCCTTCTTCCTCACCAACCACCAGCACCCTCTGCCTCCCCAGCACAGCTCTTTTTCTTTTAAGTGCTCGCTCTGCTCAGGTCTCATTTCAGTTCATTCTTGTTCATTCTTAATGGCAGAGACACATCTATTGTCCCTCCAGTGGCTCCTTGGCTGAGTTTGGGGAAGGAGGAGCTTCTCAGCTTCTTACTGGAGCCACCCCAGGGCCCTTCCCCTGTTACCAGAAAACTCACTAAACAAACCAAGAACATGACTCCATCATTTCCCTGGGCAGCCCATTCCAGTGACTGACAACTCATCACGTGAAGAATTTTTTCCTAATATCCAATCTAAACCTTCCCTGGCACAACATGAGGCCATTTCCTCTTGCTCTATCACTCGTTGCTTGTTATATCCCCACCAAGGACACAGGATTCCCAAAATCACTCCCTGCACCAGATTCTCCACTGGTGTAAAACAGGGCAGTGTCATTCATTTCAGCAGACTCAGTCCAGCTGAGCTCCTATCACTCATCCCACAGCCCCTGATCAAGAGCAATGATCCAGCAACACACCTTCCTTTCCATTTGAAGTGCCTAGTGTCCTAAAAGCTAAGTTGTGTGAGGGCAAGTCTCTTTGGGATGTTACTACAGAGCTCTAAGTTCCTGAGACTAAAGAAAAACCCTAAAGTGAGAAACCACCCCAAACAGAATTTAGCAGAGAGGGCCTGGTGGTTTTTATGTGCTAAGTGGTCAAAGGAAGGGAGGAATGGAATTTTGTGCCTCTAATCAAGGCTGATCTTCACACTTCAGATTGGAATGTGGCTGAGATCACCCTCATCTGTGATGAGAAGTGGCATTTTTTTGACAAGCTGGAATTGTTTACAGTACATGTTGCTAAGAGTTTAAGTGTCAGAACTGCACTCAACCTACACCAAACAGAGACTGGCAGACAGAGGAGAATGCCACAGTGTAGATGTGGCAGATAAAGAACAACACCAAAGCCATCACCAAGTGCCTTTGGTTTCAACAAACACAAGAAAATTGAATTGGCCATTGACCTCTCCTAGAGACAGGGAAATACGCATGAATAAGGGGAAATGGTCACCTGGACACCTGGAAGAGGCCAAGGCACTGCAATTTGCCCAAATACCTTGCTACCACATGCCATGGGTGTCACAGACACCCATGTGCAAATAAATAGCTGGTGATGTTTATGAGAACAACATTTTGTCCTTGATTTGAGCTCAATAGCTCCAGTCAGGTTAGCAGTGAGGGTGGAGAGCCTTGTCCCCAGGATATAACCTCAGCTTCACTGACTCTGACCAGCCTTGTTCTAAAGAATTTGGGTTTTTTTCCACTCCTGTGAACACTTTGCTCAAAGGGTGGGAGGAAAGGCGGGGTGGTAGTGGTGGAGAGGAACTGCTGGTGACTCCAAGAGTCACAGTTAGATAGGAGAGGCACCTAAGTCAAATACCACCACCACAAACCAGCCCCTCCCTTGATTCAGGAAGCAGCCTTGCTCAGTTGTCTCCACAGGGGAACCTTCCAGGCATGCCCAAACCTTGTCTCCCATGGTATATAAACTACCCCACAAGGAAACAACCCATCTTCAGCACAAGCCAGGCTCACCCAAAATGAAGGTTCTCCTTGTCCTCCTGCTGGGAACCATCCTGTGCTTGGACTCAGGTAAGACAGCATGGAGAGGTCACCCCACCTGCCCTACAACAGATTTGCAGCTAGGAGAAAAAAACTTGTGATGGGGTATGGAAGTGAGGGAAGAAATGCTGTTGCAGTTGTCTTATGAAAATATTTGCTTTTTGATGGAATGTCTTGGGGGTTATATGGGGAAAAAAAAAATGCATAGACCCATTGTGCTGCTGGTGTGATCCCAGTGGTGGGTAGAGCAGCTTCCAGGAAAGATAAATCCTGTACAAAACCGCATTTAAAAGGAATCAAAGTTATCCAAGTCAGACCATATAGTCGTGTTTGTGTGTAGGGGGGTTTTTTTAAGAGGCATGGGAGGGTTACTTTTCTTCTTCCCAGGCTACCAAAACTGCAGCATTTATGCAAAAGTGAGTTTTATTCCAAATTATTTTCTGATTCTACATTTCAAAAGTGGCCTCTGATGCTGCACAGATTGTCAGAATTTTAATAGGGCAGGAAAAAAAGGAGAATGCCATTATAGATTGGAGAGCTGGGATTCAAACACTGTCAGATCTGAGCTGAACTGTTTCTTAATCATCAGGGGATGCTTAAGGAATAGAATAAGGAGGTTCCTGTACAGTCCTGACCAGTCACTATCCTCTCCCAGCTACCATCAGGGTCCTCTGAAATTTTGCTTCCTTTGCATGAAAAGTCATAAATGTGAGAGCTGCTGACAAACTGGGCTTGGACTCCTTGCCTCTAAGACTACATCTGTCATTCATACCAGAACAACTTGGTCAGAGGGACACCAAGTGATTCAAATCTCTCCTTGCTTCTGCACTGAATAACACTTTTAGAAACTAGATTCTAAGCTCTTCTGTGTCCTAAAAGACTCTTTTAGGCACTTGGCTTGAGGAAGGAATGATACAAACCTGCTGGTCATGGGGATAAAGTACATATATATGCATTAACTCACATGCTCTGAAGTTGAGGCTCCAGTGATGCCCTGGGGCATGGGTAGGTAATAGGAACAGGTAATTGCACCGTGTTCTCACTCCTCTGGGGACTATTTTTCATCAGGGCTGCACACTTGTAAGCTGCAATGCTTATTCAGCCTTTGTCTGATAGCATAACAGCTCAGCAGATGTTAACTGTGCTGGCTTTCATTCCCCACAGACTGGCATGTCCATGGGGGGGTGGAAAAATGTGGTGACCTGCTCTTCAGAGAAAGGAGAAACTCATGTTTGCACTTTGTTTTCTAAAAGAAGTTGATGGAGAGTACATGTCACACATTGGTCAAAATGAGGCAAGGAGCTAGAAGAGTCTTCTGGAAATCTCCTGCTCCATCCCTCCCTCACCCATTCCTCTTTTCTTCTGGTGATATCTCAGCTAAGGCTCCCAAGCCCACCTGTTGAAACACTAATATCTGTAAATGTAGATTGATGGTACCAGTCTGTCCTTCTGGGCACTTCAACCCTTCATCCCAGCTCAGGAGATGGGAATATCACAAAAATCCTGTTCCAAACAGGAACTAGATGAGGCTTCCCAAACGCTGAGGAAGAAGCATTTGGAAAACACTTCTCTTTCACTGATGAGACCAGTCAGAAGGATTAGCCATCCACCTGATCTCCTTTTGCTCCCTCACTGCACTCATGAGATGTGAAGCAGCTTCATCACCTGCAAAACTGGACTCTCACCCCCAGAAAGTGTAATATCCTCACAAAAATTTGAAAATACACTCTTTTCTCCACACCAGAAGTGTTATCTCTCTTTGAGGACCCACAAGAAAGATTCTGTTCCCCAGTGTAAGCACTAAGTTCCCTGGAGAGCTTCAGATGGGTGTGTCTTATAATGCTTCTTGGTCTCTTGCAGGTTCTTCTTTGCAGTGTTACAGCTGCTCATTTCAGCTCAGCGACTCCAAATGTAACACGGAGGACACGATCTGCAGAGCAAATCAGACGTGCAAGACAGATGTGATCAGTAAGGCAAAGTGGGGGTGGGCAACGTCTTAGATGTGGTGTTGGAGCCAAGCATGGTCTCAATGTCAGGTGTCCAAGGCAGCCTCACCTACTCTAGATACAGCAGCAAAGCTCGGTTGGCAGCAGGAAGAGAAATAACACTTGGGAGGGGAGAAAAGTGATTTAAAAAACCTCACATTCTAATTACATTCACGTTGAGTAGGAATGGCAGAAGAAAAATATTTGTCTCTGTGATAAGTGGTCTCATGGTAGTGGTGCTGACCATGACTGAGTGCTCACACTTCACTGGCCACAAGAGTGTGGTTACAGAGTCATGTTAGTGGGTGCCTGCTGTGACCCATCAATTCTTCAGTGCTTGTCAAGAGGTCATGCAAAAATTGAGCAGTGTGGTCAGTGCCAGGGCCTGGAACAGACCTCAGAAGGCCACAGCTGCTCAACAGGGCACCAGCTGTTGAGCATTTGACATTGCAAATACCCACCAATATCTCTCACCTGTACTAAATTAGGTTTATTGCACTTTCATGACACCACAAGGGATTTGATCACAGGGACAATGGTTCAGTTTACACCTTTGAAAAGTTTGGAACACAGATCAAAATATCAGAGGCTGAGCCTGGTGAAACCTAGTCATGAAGTTAGGAGACCCATTCAGTGACATAGCTGACTTCAGGTGAATTTCATTAAAAGAATAGAATTTTACCCAGGCCCATCTGCAGCCAGCTCTGAATGCCACCATCTGTCAGTCTCTGGGTAAACTCCTTTAACAGGTTATGATTTAATTCTCCCATTCTAGATCTGCCAAAAAAAATGTTTACCCTGTCCAGATCAGTGGTGACTGCTCAGTTGCTCTTGGGGCACAAAACTCACCAGCACCAAGTTCAAACTCAGGCTTGTCAGGCAATAAATGTAATAACCTCCAGCAGGTATTGTCCTTCCTGGAAACATGCAAATCCATGGCCATGCATTCACATGCAGGAGAGCCAAGACCTTGCCTAACCTGCTGGCCCTATACACTAAATTTGGGTGTGTCTAAGATTTCATGTTCAGAATAAATTGTGAAAGATCAGGAGATCTCATGCAGTTTCCTGGTAACCAGCACATACCAAATATTACCTGGCCACAGAAAAATAGGTTGTGACTCTCAGAAACAAATCAAAGAACAACTCTGTCATCTGTGAGATGGGGACAGCCATAGCAGGAAGCTGGGGAAGAACCTTTTACAAGGGCTTGTAGTGAGATAACAAAGAGGAATCATTTAACTGGAAGAGGGGAGATTTAGATTAGACATTAGGAGGAAAGTCTTTAGTGTGAGGGTGGTGAGACACTGGCCCAGGTTACCCAAGCAAGTTATGGAAGCCCCATCCCTGGAAGTGTTCAAGGGCACATTAGATGAGCAACCTGATCTAGTGGGATGTGTCCCTGTCCATGCAAGGGTGTTGGATCTAGATGATCTTTAAGGTCCCTTCCAACTCAAATGAGTCTATGATTCTATGTTTCTGTATCTTCTCTGGGTGTTGAAAGGCTCTGTGCAACAAAGTCGTGTGGGATACGAGCAAAGAGAGCTGCACATGCTTCCTTCTCATCCATTCACTAGTTAAGCAAACACTTGGGGATTGAAACCCTTCTTTCCCTGCTGACAGACACCCCAAAAAACCAACCTGCTACAGTCAAACATGCAGCTACTTTGAAACAGTCTCTTTTGTCTCTTTTTTTTGTCTTTTTTTTCTATTTATTTTTCTTTTCTCCCAAGAAGTGAGCTCAGATAAGAACAGGATCCCATTTTTCAGTTCCATGGGGCTTGGCCTGGCGTGCATTGGGTCCTTGCAGTAATGGCCCTGCTTTCCTTTCAGAGGTTGCGTTCTTGAAGATCATCAGCAAAGGTTGTGACTCATGCTCACCAACCTTTCAGGACTACGGCGTAAGCTCAAGGAACGTCACCTGCTGCACCAGTGACAAGTGCAATGTCAATGCAGCAGGCAGTGTGAGGTCCAGCTATGGGATGGCAGCAGGATTAGTTGCCAGCATCCTCTGGCCATTCTTCAGCAACAGACTGTGAGGACTGAAGAGGACTCCCATGACCACAGAAAGGCTTGAAGCACCCATCTTATGACAGTGTTTGTGACCAGGAGCAAGGTGGTGTGTTGGGCACGCAGCATCCTTGGAGCTGATGGCAGATCTTTGCTGGATGACAGCTTCTTCATTGCTGTTCCTGTATTGCTGTAGTGCTACCAGCTAAGAAAATGTTTGTGTACTATCTGCATAATATCCAAAATACACTTACTTCTGAATCAAGTGTGAGTTTCTTTCCTGTACATCACTTAGTCAAGTATTTCCCTGCCCAGCAGCAAGTGCAGGTGGGTGTATTGCAGGTCTGGCCAGTGTTCAGCCTAGGTCATTGCTGTGGAATGATGACATGTACCAAGAGGTGCCAACACAGAGCAGAACAGAGGTGGCAACTGTACTTCCAAAGTTTGAGGGACTCTGGCTTATGACAAACCCTAGAGGGTATATCCCCAAGGAAACCCATGAATCATAGAATGGTTTGGGTTTGAAGGGACCTTAAAGAGCATCTAGTTCCAAACCCCCTGCCATAGGCAAGGGCACCTCCTACTAGACCAGGTTGCTCCAAGCTCCATCCAACCTGGCCTTGAACATTTCCAGAGAGGAGGCATCCACAACTTCTCCAGGCAATCTGTGTCAGTGTCTTTCCACTCTACTAGGAAAGAAGTTCTTCCTAACACCCAATTTAAATCTACCCTCTTTCTTTGAAGCTGTTGCCCCTCCCCTTATCACTACAGGCCCTTGTAAAACAGCAGTCACATCTGAAGGGGAACTTGCTTGTGACCTGAAGACCCTGGGACCCTGCACTTTGCTGGCTACCATAAGAGACAGAAACAGTGCTCACTTACCCTGCTACCTGTGCATACAACCTTCCCATGGCTGTGTTACCCTTGGCATTATGGGCAGGACTGCATATGGAGATACCTGGAGCACCTTGGTGGGCAATAACCATTACAGTGAAGTGGAAAGGGTTTCTTCATGTTGTCCCAGTCAACTGATCCAATCCTGGGAATTCCAACCTCCATCCTGGCCATAGTGACATCCCCTGAAGGTTTCCATCTCCCACAGGCAGGTTCTCAAGCTTTCTACTCCAAGTTTCTCTTTATTCTATTCCTCATGCCTCAGCCTGTGACACAGGTCCTGTCACAAGGTTGATAATGTGTTTTCCTTGAAGGTCCTGTGGGGTTGGCTAGCAGAGCAGGGAGAGGGGAGAAAGTGAACATCAGAGTTTGCTTCTTCCCCTCTGGGTACCTTGGTCATGGAGGTGATCACACACATGTGAAAACACAACCACTTCCACCCTGTGAGATCCAGTCAGTGGAACATGAGGTGGCAAGTG